>NW_016107329.1:836087-900814 GCF_001604975.1 Cebus imitator
TTACCCAGGCTGGAGTGCAATGGCCCAATCTCAGCTCACCGCAACCTCCGCCTCCTGGGTTCAGGCAATTCTCCTGCCTCAGCCTCCCGAGTAGCTGGGACTACAGGCACACGCCACCATGCCCAGCTGATTTTTTGTATTTTTAGTAGAGACGGGGTTTCACCATGTTGACCAGGATGGTCCCGATCTCTTGACCTCGTGATCCACCCGCCTTGGCCTCCCACATATCTTTCAAAAGAAAGACTGGAACAGGACGTCTTAAGTTCAAGAAGTCAATAATGGAGACTTAGATTTCCATGTTCAATTTTTAAAATGAATTTCATAATCAAATAAATCTTAGAAACACTACACACCTCTTCTTCGAGATTCATTCTAACCACTTTAAGGTCACATTTTTTTCACTCATATTCCTTTGGCCAAGGCTTGATCACATGGCTGTCCAATAAAAGTTCTAAGAAGTCATGTAATAAAAAGAAACCTCTCTAACTTCTTAATGTAAATGTTTCCAAAACTTTTCTTAAGTTTTATTTATTAATATCTGAAAAAGTTTAGGTTTTGGATTGTCTATGTTGAAAACTGGTTTAGATAAGGTAGGTGTTTACCTCTTTCTCTGAGAGAACAAAAGCAGCCCAAAGCTTATATGGTGGTTTCAAGGCTCCTTCTATCCTGTTGCTCAGTGGTCCTGCAAAAGCAACTTTTCATCCATAACAGCCCCAGCTCCTGTCATCACGCTCATGTTCCACTCAATGGAGACAAGAAAAGAAGGGGACATACTGCATTTTCTATTTTGAGCAAATGACCTGGGAATTGGTCACACGATTTTCACTAAAATTCCATTGGCTATAGCTTGATCACATGATCACAACTAGCTACAAGGGAGGCTGGGAAATGTAGTCTTTAGAGATATGATCATATGCTCAGGTGAAACCTCTATTACTATTTTTAAAAGAAGAAGAGAATAGAGAATAAAGAAGAATTAGTAGTTTCTGCTATGAAAGCTCCAGAACCCCTTTTGGGACTTGCTGGGCTAAAGACCTGATGAATGTGACTAAGATTATGGAGGATGCATATTAAGTGATCTAGAAGGAAGTGTTTTGCCAGCATTATCTAACATGTTCAAACATTCACACTGAAAAACAGTCCTTTACCATCAGTTTCATTTCACCATATCTTTCAGATATAGTGTAAATTCCAACCATTCTTAGAAATTTCCTTTATTAAATCATTTTTTAATCTTTTCAATGATTTACAGTAAATTATTTCTCTGAACTCACTGTCCACTCCAACCATACTTCTCTGAATAAAATGCAAACAAAATTTATTTTCTCTAAAGTGTGCGTGCAAAAGGGAGACAGTAAATTACATTAAATAATTTGTTTCACTCCCTAATCCTTAAATTCAGGTCTTCCACTTACTAGCTGTGTAACCTTAAGCAGGTCAGTTGATCTTTCCAAGTCTCAATTTCTGAGCCTCATTTCTTCTGTCAGATGAAAATAATGCATTTTGCAGTACTGTTGTGGGGTTTAAATGAAATAATGCATACATATGTCAGTATGTAGTAGTTAGTCAATCGTTGTTGGCACTTACTTTCACAGGCAAAAAGTAGGTATTATAACTAGATGATCTTTACTATTCTACATTTCTGTGATTTAAAAAATAGTGAAGGGTGAGTAATGCAGAAGAAGTGCTGGCACTGGATCTTCAGGCAACACTGGAGTAAACTGGTGCTTTTTCCCCCGCAAGAGAGAGAGAGCCGCTTTCTTGATGTCATCTCAAAGTCTAGGAAATAGATCTTGCATACACAAAAGCATATTTCAGATGGCATAGCCAGAATGTCTCCAAATCTCAACTCTGACAAAATCAATTATAAACCTTCATAAGATTATCTTGATCTTATGAAGGACTGTCCCTCATCAAGGACTCTATGAAGTCCTCAGTAAAATTTGTTGACTACGGGAATGATTCAGAGTTGCTAGGTAAATAAGGCAGAACCCAATGATAAATGTAGCCAAGTCTTAATGAAAAAATTAATTAGTAAAGTTTACTTTAGCTAAAGTTTAACCTTTGTATAATATGAATAATAAAGGAATAAACATCACAATGACCTCTCACATTAAGCAATGAAAAAAATATTATTTAGAAAATAATGAAAAAATGAAAATAATAAAATTGGGCTAGATGCTCTCTTATTTTTGTACTCAAATTTTAATAAATATGCAATGTTAATTTCAGTGTAAATTTTTTTAGATTAAATACAATTCTATGCATAAGTACAAGCATAGAAAGCCATCTGAGTTTGACAGTCAGGTATAAAATAATAGACACACAAAATTAAAGCATTCCAGCAGAAATGCCAAACATAAGTGCTTACTCATAGTTTTTGGTGCAAACAACCCTACATTTAAAAAATTAAATGGTATTTCTTACTGAAGAGTAAAGAAGACCCTCAATGGTTCTTATTGCAAATAATCAATGTTTTAGTCTTCGCTCTCTCTCACCATGTCATTCTCCCTTCTCTCTCTCTCTCTCCCTCTCTCTCTCTCCCCCTCCCTCTCTCTCTCTCTCTCTCTCCCACCTCCCTTTCTCTTTCTCACCACTTTCAGCTGTATACATCACATTTTTCAAAAAGGAGAAAAAGAGCCACCAAAGACATAAAATGTACAGAAAAAGAATGAATGTTGGAGGACCCTATGATTTAACATATTTAACATTTAGAAATTGTAGCCACAAGAACACATCTACTTCTACTTTCCTAATGTCAGAGGAAATTTTTTACAGAGCAAAGGATAATACTCATGACTCCATAATAAATTCCTTTGGTGATTTGATTAATGTTCTTGGTACCGAGATTAGTACAAATTTTTGGTTATGCATTCTGCTTCAAAGTGAAGAACTGTTTTATTAAGCAGAATTTCTGGAATGTGTGATGTTATATGAATGTATTTCTGGTAGCTATTTTTCTAGAGATAGATATTAAGAAGTATAGAAAACTCACTTTCTTCAAATGGGTTACATCCATGAATTTCAGGAATTAGGTTGAACTAACAGTTGGTGGGTAAATGCTAGTTGAGACTTTTATCATTTCAACAATAAGGTTGGTTCATCAATAACCTGGAAGGTTACACTAAGAATTAATACTGCAAATTCTCTGCCCTGAATTCTTCTGTATTTTGGTATTAAACTGTTTGAGAGTGTACTACCTTCCAACATTTCTACTTTGCACACTCTCTACTCTTTTAGATCTGTGTTTATTCAGCAAATGAACAAGAAAAATCTTTGTGAACTAGCCAAATAATACTTTAATGCCTTTTAATACATCGATAGCACTTAATCAGTTCCCAGCACTGTTCTAAATATATATAAATCCTTACAACTTACAAAAGGGTAGGTAATATTTTTATTCCCATTTTCCAAATGAAAAATGGAAGCAAAGAGAAGGAAAGTAATTTGCCCAAGGTTACAACAGGTTGTAACACAGGGCGTGAAGTCAGGGCCGATATGTCAAGGCAAAGGGTTGCAGAGTCACAAGGATCATAGCACAAGATAGAGGACTGGCGAGGAAAACCAAGAAGAGGGAACCCCTCATGGAACAGGATTCAGTAGCAAAGCAGCATCAAGAAGGAAGGAAAATTCACTGGAGTCTATATGCGGAACCATTGGTCTGAGGCTCCTAAAACATCCTCAGAGAGCAAAATAGCTCTCATTGTTCACAACAGGCTCCAATTTTGTAAAGGGAGCTAAGTACTCTCATTCATGAATGTTTTTACTTAGAGGCCAGCATTCCTAAGAGATCATCTGCAATATTCTTACCAGGTTTGTCCACAAAGCTCTCCCCTGCATTATGAGCACTAATTCCTTGGCACCAACTTCCCTGACCACGTTCTCCCCAGCCCACCAGTCTGCCCCCTCTCCCTCCCCAGAAAGAAATCCCTTGCTGCCCAAAGCTCACTCATCACATAGGAACTGATCAAATTCCACCTCTTCCACAAAATGCCCCCGTTTCTCTTAAAGACCTAAATAGCTACAGCATTTGTCATCTGTATTTTACACTCAGTCACAGATTTCATTGAAATGTTTTTGCTTCTCTGCATAAGTAACTCACCAGAGAATTCTCTGAGGCCAGTGACCATGTAGTATTACTTCTCTCTACCTATGAGTATCACTTCACTCAGTGCTCATCTGGTGGTGTCTTATACAAGCTGCCTAATGGGTACTTGTTAAATAAATATATCAGTGAATCTCATAACTTCAATCAACCCACTATTTGTGGTACGTGAAAAATGCTTAAGAAATCTTTATTGATTAATGAATTATTTCACTGTTGAGTCAGAAATTGTTTGCAGTATGACAACAAAGGATTGTAATCCTAATCCAGTACTAGTTACTTAAAATAAATAATATTACATAATATTTGTCAAAGGTACTTTGTGTAATCCTACAGAAGCCACACTATGGACCAATCTCTGGGATTCATTTCTAAAGAAGGCAAACATTATTTTTCTTCTCTCAAGCATAGTGAGAATATATTGCATCCCTGGTCAGTCCTTCCCTATCTTTGACACATACTTGACAATGGTTGTGATATTTGAGTTTTGATAGTGATAGTAATTAGGAAGAAGGCTAGTAATTTAAGGCTACAGTCCCTGGCTTTGGTTTTGCTTTGGCCATTCTGTTAATATGTATGTACACCGCATTCTTGCATGTACTGCATCTGGTGTAATACTAAGAGTATGAAATTGAATGTGACTGGAGATTAAATATCAGAGCCACCTTCATTTATGACATTATTTGGATATAATCACTATAATCACTATGACCACATCTGTTTCCTAGTAACTGTTTAAAAGATAGACAAGCAATTTAGAGGATAATTCTTTCTGAAAACATCTGTATTAACGCCTGCCTTTTTATCTTCTCCTCTCCAAAATGTTTTCGACTTCTGTTTTATTTAAATTTCAGACCAGAACAGTAGGGCAGATCACATGGTAACTTATATCTCCACAACGAGAAAATACCTTAACTGATCAAATTTATAATGCTGAATGTTCAGTTTTTAAATGTTCTTGCTTTTAATCTTTAAGGCCCAAGAAGAACTAATATATCAAATGAAATTTTAAAAGTGAAAGACAAAATGTATGCATACAATATTATTCCATTTACTTCCATGCTAAACCCCTTACTTTATTACAGACTTAACTTTGGGGGGATAATTCTCTGGCCACTGGAGTCCACCTTTTAACCTTTGTCTTCCCACCACCTGAGCACAGCAGAAACTCTCTAATCATCTTGTTATTCCAAATATCAGATGCAGTGCCCGGCACACAGTAGGCATTCAGCAGTTGTTTCTTCAATAAATAAATGAGAATCTTTTGAAGCCACACAAATGAACTCATATCTTTTGAGGGTGAATGATAAAAAGAATTTTCATCAGAGAATAGAGGCCTTTGAAGCTGGATCTGTCTAAGAGTCTAAAAATTCAAAGGCTCTTCTACATGACCATGACAGTTTATGTCAATACTACTTTGAAACAATGACTTCATTTTATCTAGCTTTTTTATTATCCTCAATCATAATCAAGTGGCCATGTTTATGTAATACAGGGAACTAAAGTATATTGCAAACTGGTGAAAACAATTTGTCACAACTGAGTGGACAGCCTTATTCTCACATATCCTGTTATTCACAATAATTAGCAAAAAAACTGGCTCAAAGAGTTAACTTTGTGTTAATTCTAAGTGCAGCCTAAGAAATTTACTTTTCTACTATTCCATAATAATATTCATCAAATGAAAACAAAACAAGTACTTTGAATCTCTCAGAAAACAATATCACTCATAAATTTTAAAAAGTCCTTTGATGACACTAAAGCATACATTTTTTGCTTATTTGTGGAGTAAAATACACTTCCTATAGTTTTATGTATCCATACAGGTGATGGCTTTTCTTATTTTTTAAATTTATTTTTTATTTTTATTTTTGAGACAGAGTCTCCCTCCATCACCCAGGCTGGAGCACAGTGGCATGATCTTGGTACACTGCAACATTTGCCTCCTGGATTCAAGCAATTGTCCTGCCTCACCCTCCCGAGTATCTGGGATTACAGGCGCCTGCCACAATGTGTAGCCAATTTTTATATATTTAGTAGAGATGGGGTTTCGCCATGTTGGCTGGCCTGGTCTCGAACTCCTGACCTCAAGTGATCTGCCTGCCTTGGCCTCCCAAAGTGCTGGGATTACAGGCATGAGCCACCACACCTGCCCCTCTTTTCTCATTTTTAAAAGCTTGTATCCTTCAACATTTTTCTCTATATTCTCTGAATTTGTCAGGTTGTATTTTTTTTTCAGTTGGAGAACTAATAAATGCCAAAGTGAGCCAATGAAAGCCTGGGCATTATAGGATGTCACTAAACTGATTTCTTGACCATTTGCCTTATAACTCCTTCAACATCAGAGAGGTATGGATTCAGTCAGAAACTCCTCAACACTTAGTATTACTAGAATTATGTTACCAATTACAATTTGTTCATCGCTCCTTGAGTGTGGTCTCTTGTAAGCCCTGTAAAAAATTAACAAAAAGTGATGAAGGTTTTAATGCCACCGTGGGTCTGCTTGCCTTAACTATATTTCTAGATCTCATTATACACATTCATATATTGATACACCATTCATTCCCAGCTTTTCCTACAGGCTTAATTTTAATGATGTGATAATCTGATTATGGCTTTCTAGCCCATTAGAAAACCTATAGAAACTCCTTTGGTAAAGAGCTAAATTTAAATACTTTAGGCTTTGTGTACCAAAAGTTCTTTGATGTAACTACTCAAGTTGGACATTATAACGTGAAAACCATCATAGGCAATATGTCAAAGAATAAGGATGGATATGCTCTGATAAAATTTTATTTCAGTGTCTGTACACCTAAATTAAATTCGCATAAATGTTTATATAACACAAAATATAAAGGTGCTTTTCAGTCTTAGTTTGTGAGCTGTCCAAAACCAGTAGCAGGTAGGTTTGGCTTGCAGATCGTAGTTTACTGACCCCTGTATTAGGCTTTCATACCCATAGGAACAGATTCTATGTCATCTCTCAATTTTCCAACATAGGCCCAGGCCTTAGACAATGCTCTATACATCGCAGATGCTCATCCCATGCTTAGAGGATGAATCACTGTTAAATAATTTGTGGTTCTTTTAATAACATGGTTACCTTGTTTGTGTGTGAATGATTTTGTTGCCTGCTCTCTCTCTCTCGCTCTCTCTCTCTCTCTCTCTAAGAGTCTAGTTAAGTCAAAACATGGTAGACTTAAAGTGGTAAATTATTTCTATTAAATTCAGGATATTTAGAAAGGGACTTAATTTTCAAAGAAAAGCTCAGTTAAATAGTTCAAATGGTACAATGAACTGAATGATTATATCCCTCCAAAATTCACATGTTGACAGTCTAATCCCCAAGGTGATGGGATTATGAAGTGACACTTTTGGGAGATGCTTCAGTCATGAGAGTGAAACCCTTACAAATGGGATTAGTGCCTTTATAAAGGAAACAGACAGCTCCCTATTCCTTCCACCACCTGAGGAAGCAAGGAGAAGGCATGGTCTATGAGCCAGAGGGTGAGCCCTCACCAGACACCCACCCTGCCAGTGCCTTGATCTTGGACATCCCAGCTTCCAGAACTGGAAAATAAATTTCTGTTTAGCTTATAAGCTACCCATCTTAGGGTATGTTTTATAGCAGCCTGAGCAGACTAAGACAGAATGGAAACAAGCCACATAGCACATTATCAAAATTGTCACTGCTACGTTCCTGGAGCAGTCTGAGTGCAACAGTCAACAGTCTCTAAGATTGAGAGAAACATAACTTTGGCTCTCTGGACCTGATCTACTTTGTCCTGGTGCCAACTACCAACTTTTCCACTAAATTCTAGTGCTGTGCCTGAGCCCAGCCCCAATGTAGCATTGTGTCCCTCTGCATATGCAGCACTTGGCTGTGGTCTTCAGCTTTAGTCTGGAGTCAGTGATAGCGTACAGCCCTGAGCTAGGTCCACGGCTACTGTCACTCCTCCCAGAGCAGATTTATTGCTGTGTCCCTCCAGAATCCTTTAAATCACATAGTCATTTTCACCCTACGCAATTGTCACCAGCCCTTGCCACAGCTACCATGCCTACAAAATGGCATTCCAGCAGCAAAGGATAACTCTGTCTTTGTGAGACCTACTCTATGGACCTATAAAAACCTGTGTAGTTTAAGTTGTTCTTTAGGGGAGCATAAGATGTTGCAGAAACCAAATGCAAATGCTATAACCAATAATATTTTGAAAAACGATGTTATTCTTATTCACTTTGTATCACTTTCACATAAAAAGAAAAAATCAAAACAAAACATTTAAATGGAGCAATAGTATTTTATAGGTGGTATGCTGCATTTTTCTTGTGCACTGCTCTAAAACCACACGTTGTTGAAATTATTTCTACCAACTAACTCAAAACAATCTTATAAAATTACCTACATTCCTTCATGAAGCATCATTTACAAGTTACAATTAAGCCTTTCTTCTTTTGAAACCATCTTTACAAATATCACCCTGGGAATGTTATACATTGGGTTTGGTCCTACCTTCAGAGTAAAAAAACTATATTTTGAGTTCTCAGCAGAAGGCAGAGAGGAACTTGCTAACATGTTGATAGGATTTGGAAGGAAAAGAAGTGTGGAGGTTTTCACAGCGGTGCTAGGAGAAGCTTAAAGGAGTGTATTTCTTCCCTGTGTCAAGAATCAGTTCTCTAGTCACTAAAGTAAATAAATAACTACATAGGTATAAATTAAAATAGATGGGTTGATAAATAAAATTTCTTAGAACCAGAAAAATCAGCATCCACCAAGCTGAGAGTTCCCACACAACACCATGCTGCGGGGTATGCTCTACTGAGGAAACCAAAGAAAGAATGTCAAAGACTTAATTGAAATAAAATCATATCTTAAGAATAAGACTGGCAAAAAAGAGCTCAGAGTTCAGCAGCCATGTATACCTGAAAGGATTCAGCAGGCCCCAGGAAGGTGTCTGCACCTCTGCCCTGACTCCTCCTATGCTCTGGTTCTTACCACCTCGAAGGGGCAATGGGGTCCTACTACCTGGGGTCCTACCACCTGTTGTAGGACCCCAGGCCTACCCTCCTTCTTGCCCACATGATGCCTGTGGTGTCCACAAGCACAAAACTTGGAAGCATTTAAAGGATAAGAGAAATGCTTGAGAGTCACTGCAGTGAGTCAGCACATTAATGCTGACTCCACAGTTATCTGGATTAGAGCTGGCCTTGTCTGTGACCTGGACTCTCACTTTGCCCAATCCCAAGTGCTTGCAGAATGGCTGGCTGGCCGGAGCCCCTGCCAATTTGTTCTTCTGGCTTGCATTTCATGATTTAACATATACCAGGGGTCAGTACTAAACCAGCCTTCTCATTCTCTTATCTTTCATCATCTCAGAAATTTGCTGATTTTTGAAAACAGCTTGATTATATGCCACTCAAGAAAGCCCGGGTCTGGTGGGGCTTCACAGTCACTGTTAATAAAAGGGCTGCTCTTCAGGAATTTAGAGTGGATTGACAAAAACTGACAGGGTTTAGAGGAAGTCTGATTTTACCTGCCAAACATTTCCTAACTTATACTCTATAACAACAACAAAAAAAAAAAAGAATAATTTCAAAGCAGAAGATTTTAATGTATTGTTATTCTTGAGAACAAATCTTTCGGGATATTATCTTCCAGGATTTCAGATGTAATGGGAAAGAGTGAGATCAGTATCTGAAGCAGTTTTCACAGGTAAGACTAGTTCATTATATTTTTTAAACATACATACATGGACATCAGCTTGTTCTGGGCTCTCACATATATTTACTACAGTGTCAGACACCTACCAAGTGCTTAATAAATATAAATTCTTAGTTTTTCCTTCAGGGTTTTGGGTAAGCCTTTGCAATATCCAAGTCGAAAGTCAGCAAAATGTTATATACCAAACAAAAGAAACCACCTCACCTACAACAATGGGCCTGAGACTCAGCAGGATGGGAAATAACTTTTTATGAATACAGTTTTTAAAATATGGAGCCAGTCCCCATAATGAAGAAAAGGACAGGTCAAGTATTAGACAGCAATACACGCCAACGGGTGGTTTTGATGTCTCTTTTGAACACAGTGGGTCATAGAAGTGGTCCTCATTTCTTTCTAATTGGCACATGTGACATCTGGACCTCTCTATTAGCCTGAGGTCACAGCACTTTGTGCAGGAACCACAGATTTAAAGAGCACTTGGTATGTATTCATCAAGCTGAAATGAAGATCACATTTGCAGGACTCCACCAGCCCTTTGCTCAAAGTCTCTCCAGGATCCATGAATAAGGAAAGCAAGATGATTGACCGTCCGTAGGAATAAAAAGATTAGCAAATTGCAGCTCCTTTCTCAACATCCCACTGACCATCTCTGGTATCCATTCCTGCCCCTTACCCCGCAATTAGCAGGCTCTGGGTTTCTTCTCCTGGAGAAGACAATGAAAGCAAGAAATCGGGTATTCAAAACTGCCATGAAGGCTCTCTCTTCCTTGCCATGCCATCCCTGGCATCATGTCAGTTGGCTTCCAAGTTTCAGTGCTCACTTTGTAAAATGAATTAATTTATATGAAATTTGCTGATAGGTGCAAGCTCAGCACTCTCAATATCAGAAAATGACAAACTTTCCTGATGGAATTTGTCTTTTAATTGTCTTCCCTTGGAGAACACAGATTTTTACTCTCCGTGTTGCTACCATGGGTACTGCATTTGTCCTGATCGGCACAGCAACATAAAGAGGCCATAGAGAAGGCCTATGGCCAGCGGCACTTTTCATTTTCCGGTTCTCTGTTGACAGTATTGCTTATTTCCAGATGGATAAAAAGTTTGCACCTTAATGTAATCAAAGACCGAAAAAAAGATGCCACTTGAGAAACATTTGGGAAAAGAGAAAAGAAGGGGCAAATAGGCCTCTGAGGCCGTATGTATAATGCAGTACTGAATTTCACTCGACCTTCACAAACAATATATCTCATGTTTCACAACATTTTACTGAAGACTTATTTTCTAATAAATCCCCTTTTGTTTTGATTCTTTTTGCTGTATAATAAGCAAAAAAGAAAAGAACAATGGCTAGAAATTCTGTCTGTGTGATTTGAAGTGCTCTGGCTTGCATGCTGAGAAGTGTTATAACGAATATTTTTGGCATCAGCTGATGACAGCAGCTTGGTACTAGCAGCACTTGATTCAAAATGTCATCTGATACAATAATACACAAATTGAGCGCACAGAGGGGGAAAAATCATGAAACCTGTCATAGGTACAGCAATTTTCCACGAGTATTCAGGGCTGGAGATGTTGAAATAGAAACCTAAAATATGGAATATGAAAACATGGACAAACACCTAACATCCACAAATACCAGCCAAAAATTAACAAACGAAACACAGCAGTTGTTATGCAATCATAATACAAGTGGCTTCATTAGTCAAAATCTTATGGCATAAATCTATGAATGATCTGGTACAACTAAAGCACTCAAGTCAGTGGGAAAACATACTTACTCGAATAAAATGTCTTTCCTATGACTTTTTAACAATTAATTTTCTTAAAATAACAGGCCTTTTCTCCATTGCTTAATCTTCATCTTCTGCTGTTTTTTCTAGGAGACTATTTGGTCCAAAAAAAACATATATCCTGAATGACTAGGAAAACTACTAAGACTGCTTTGTTCAAAAAAAAAAAAAAGTTTCAATCTGAGCAAGGAAATTATCTCATATTATCTCTAAAAATAAATACATTCCAAATATTAATTCCAAGGGCATTATTTTAATTCCATAGCATTCCCTTGGCTGGAACTCTGTCACTTGTGTTTGAATATCTGAGTAGTTGCTATAACTAGATTGTCAATTTCTGTTTGCCCTCCCCTCCTTTCTTATTTCCACTGTTTCTGCAATGGTCAAAATAGCTGTTTTCTTCTGATAATATTAGTGAAACTCTTCCAGTTTCACTTTTCCTTGGTATGTATAATTAGGCTGCCATTGTCCAAGTTCTGGCTCCCTCAGAACCATCTGTTTGGCTTCTGTCATCCAAAGATGCCTCTCGCCATGCCTCAGTTTCCTGATCTGCCTCCTAAGGTTGCTGTGAGGACTAAATGAGTTACAATCACACTTAAAACAATGTCTGGCACAGAGTAAGCTCTGTGTCAATGTTCTCATCTTGAAAATTGAAGTGATTTGATTGTGAATGCTATTATCCAAAATATTTTAAAATATCTACTTTGATTTGTTTTTCTCCCATGAATTTATGGATTACTTTAAGTAATTGGTTTGATTATTTTAAGTTGGCCATCCATAGGATTTTAAAACTAGAAAGAACCATAAAAACCATGTTGTCCCAGATGCTGGAGAGGATGTGGAGAAATAGGAACACTTTTACACTGTTGGTGGGAGTGTAAATTAGTTCAACCATTGTAGAAGACAGGGTAGCGATTCCTCAAGGATCTAGAAATAGAAATACCATTTGACCCAGCAATCCCATTATGGGATATATACCCAAAACATTATAAATCGTTCTATTATAAAGACAACATGCACACGTATGTTCATTGTGGCACTGTTTACAATAGCAAAGATTTGGAAACAACCCAAATGTCCATCAATGATAGACTGGATAAAGAAAATGTGGCACATATACACCATGGAATACTATGCAGCCATAAAACACGATGAGTTCATGTCCTTTGCAGAGACATGGATGAAGCTGGAAACCATCATTCTCAGCAAACTGACACAAGAACAGAAAACCAAACACTGCATGTTCTCACTCATAAGTGGGTGTTGAACAATGATAACACATGGACACAGGGAGGAGATCATCACAGACTGGGGTCTGTTGCGGGAATGGGAGGCTAGGGGAGGAATAGCAGGGGGTGGAGAGATTGGGGAGGGATAACATTAGGATAAATACCTAATGTGGGTGACAATGTTATGGAGGCAGCAAACCACCATGGGATGTATATACCTTTGTAACAATCCTGTAAGATCTGCACACATACCCCAGAACTTAAAGTATAATTTAAAAAAACAAACCATGTTGTCCAACTTCTACAGTAGGTTCATCATCATTATCATGATTATCACCAGGCATTTGTTACTCAGTTATTTGTACTTCTTGTGGATTCTGGTGCCACTGGAGTGCATTTTTATCTAAGTTTTGGGCATGGAGATGTTCTCAACAGTATCTACAAATTCACTTTCTTCTCTGTCCCTCTCATCAACATTTTTTGAACAGTGTAGATCTTCACTCCACCATGCACTGTGATCTCTAATGGTTCGTGGTGTAGACAAAGAGGATTCCTCCAGTTACTCTAGACTTTTCCTTGACCCTTCTTAGCAGCTTTAAATTTTTTCTTGTCCTTTGACTTATACAGTACAGTGTGCTTTGTGATACCTTTGCACCATTATTACACAATAGATCCTAAAACTAACTTTCTAAAGGTCAGTAGAGTAGACATAATTCTTCCCTCATTCTCCCCCAGGGCACTGAGAATCAAAGGCTAGGATCTTGCCTGGGATTGTAGAATTAGAAGAACCAGAGAGAAACATAAAGCCCAAGTCGTAGGATTTTCTTTCCAAAGGTGTTTTCACAGCACCATGTTGCTTCTCCCTCAAAACACTTTACTTCATACAACCCTATTAGTGGAAGCAAATACCTCAACAATGGGCAGAGACCAAGACAATGACAGAAACGATAAAATAATGTCTGAATGGGCAGTAAGATATTTACAACATTCAGCAGCTCTAGGTCAAGTCCACACCGAGGCCATCCAGATGACACAGAGATTGAGAAAATAGATTCCTGAGTTCCCTATCCACCTAAGATGGAGTTGAAAAATAAAGTTCTTTTGAACTATAGAAGAAAAAAAAAAAAAACAGAAGAATCTGCCTCAGTCTTGTTTTACCTTAATGTTGATAGTATAGGATTGAGTTTAAACTATCAGAACCACTATTTCAGTTCCTTTAGGAAGGTTAGAAAACCACTGTTACTTAAGTAAGGTAAGTAAATTTCAACTCCACCATGAAAAGTTTTTGCATCCCCTTCACAGATATTTAGGTAAAACGAAGTTTTTGTGACATTTTTCATCATGTCTCCCAGGCCCACAAAGACAACAGATGGTCTCTGAGTTCTAGAGATCTCTTTGTGTTCTATATTAAAATGTTTTCCAATAGATTGACATAGTGTAGGAGTCTGGCTCTTCATTAAAAAATTGTTTCTTAGCTTTTCTGCAACTTCTTCTGAAAAGTATAAGATTATGAGTTATCGTGGTTCACAGCTTGGTGCACAAAACCCCTCTCCACACCACATTGGAATCACTTTGTATTTTCGGGGCAGTCTGCAGAACAGGGCAATGGACTAACGGACTCTTGATTGGCCTTGATCATCCCCTGATGTACTGCAAAGCAATTAGCAAGTAAATTTTTGCTAAGTGCACTCAAGCGTAGTTAGAAAAATTTTAAATTGTCATCAAAATGCTAACCACAGATTCAACTAAAACTCAACCAAAGAATGGCATAGTCTTGAACATGAAGACCTAAATCACACAACTGTAGAAGCACAATTTTGCATCCACGGTGCTCCATTTTTCCTTCCAAACCACTTCCCCCCAAAAAAGCAGCTTTGGAAACTGTCTTTACATCAGTTAGATGCAGAACTCAAGAAATGTGAAACAACCCAGGGAAATGAGAATTCAGTAGCAGTGCTAAGACAATGTTAAGTGCACTCCTTTCATCTATTCATGAAAGCCTCATGAAGAGGCCAAACTCTTGAATTCTGTCATGGAGAGAACATAGTTGAAATAATTTACATGTTCCCAGTTTAGTATAGTAAATCATCCCAGCATAAAAATCACAAATACAGCAGAAGTTATCTTAAACATGATCTATCTACTAGAATCATGTAATCAACAATAACAAAAAATAAAGGTAAATTTACAGTGGAGTAAAATGACTACGCTAGCTCAGACAGGTGCTCAAGGTCAACATCAATGGTGATAAGTCATATTGACAGTATTGGTAGATAACCATCACATGATGGGACAAGGCTGGCATTTTACCTTGGATTTTCCTCCGCCAAAACCCATAATCCTTTTCTAAACATGAAGAAAATATCCAAAAAATTCAAACTGAGAAACAATCTACAAAATACTTGAACCGGGGCTCTTCAAAACTGTCAAGGCCATCAAAAACAGGGAAAGTCTGCAATGCTGTCGCAGTCTAGAGGACCCCTAAAAAGACAGAAAACTCCATGTGACATAGTATCTTATATGGGGTCCTGGAACAGGAAAAGGACTTTAGGTAGAAACTAATGAAATCCTAGTAAATTGTGGGCTTTGGTTATATGATTATATTGGTTATACTGCTTATTAGTTATATGGGTTCATTAGTTATGACAAATGCAGCATACTTACATAAGAGGCTATGTAAGAAGAAATGGTGTGGGATATAATGGGAACTCTCTGTACTCTTTCTCTGCAATTTTTCTGTAAATCTAAAACTATTCTGAATTAAAAGGTTTATTACAAATTTTAAAAGGCACAAGGGTTCATGCTTATAATCTAAGCACTTTGGGAGGCTGAAGCTGAAGGATTGGTTTAGCCTAGGAGTTTGAGACCAGTCTGGGCAATATAGCAAGACCCTATCTCTATTTTAAAAAAATAATAATAATTAAAAAATTACCAGGGCATGGTAATGTGAACCTGCAGTCCCAGCTACTCAGGAAGCTGAGGTGGGAGGATTGCTTGATCCCAGGAAGTCATTCATGATTGTATTATTAAATTAACTAAAACTATTTTTTATTTCTTCTCTTTTACAGATCAATGTGATGATGCCCATGGAAAGCTGGCCATCATGGCTGGGATGCCCTCACAGACTTTCCATGCAGGGAAGTTCTAGTCTCAACAGCACATGGCCCTAATTTTATTTATACTCATAGTACTGTTATTTTCATTACGCAAGTTAAGAGTTTTTGAAATCACAAGTATAAATGCAAAAGAGTTATTTCTATGAAAAATAGATTGGATGATTTGGCAAAACCTGGCAGAGACAAATGGCTAAGAGTATTTATTTAAGTATATGTGTTCTCATGCCATAAAAGATTGGGAAAAAAATGTCATGAAAATCAAGAAGAATGCTGCACTCAGCTTGCTTATGTTCTTCAAGTTCTGTTCCACTTAAAAACACCAAAATTAGAAATCATAGATCGTGGGAGTGACTTCTGCAGGAACTCAGATCAGTTCAAACCTAATCAAAGAACACACGGTGGAGCTATCTCAAAGTACTGATGAATGAGCATTTATATGTTTAATGTAAAATGAAATGTTTAAGGTATGTGTGTATCATTTTTAATAATTGTCCTGTTTTACTCTCTATTTTTGTTAATTCGTCTTTGCAATTAACCCATTGCTCCTGATCCTAATTGACTAACAAAGCCATTCTATTAAAGATGATTTTTCATTTTACCTTTTACGTGTTAATATTTTACAGTTTGTCTTTTGCTATGTTTCCTTTATTTGGTAAGCTCCGGTTTTTATTTTGCACTGTTTTATAATAAATGCATTGTGCACTTCTGTCACCTTTTTTCCCTGGCGGACTCTAGACACAAGGGTGATTGCCTAATTATACTGTGCTGCTTATAAGAAGCAAATTAGTTAAGTGGCTTCTTAGATGAACAGTGCAAAGTGCCATGTGAAACCTGGAGGAAAAATATCCCCAAGAACAAAAGAACTCAAAAATGTTGTTTTATTTGTTTAAATCCAGTGGCTGAGAAAACAACATCACTTCTTCAAAATTAAGTGACTCTATTTTCTAAGAATTCTAAGTAGGAGTAAAGATGAGAAGTGAATAAATGTGATGTGCTTCTCTCTTGGCTTCTAGGTAATAAATTCTGCACTAGAGAGATTACACTAGATGTGAATCTGTTTCTTATTTTATGCTGAAAGCAAGATCACTAAGACATACGTTACCTTCCTCAACAGAATCTATCTTTCTCAATGATGGCTGTAAAGCAGTTTTTTCCACATTGGTAGAAAACTCATTCTATTCAAAGTTGAATAGTTCCAAGCTGTTAGGATTTCTAAGCAAAGGAAGAGCAAGATGCTCCCAGGATACAACGAATGAAATTCAATGGCTACTTACAAATTCAGCTGTTCGCTGAAAACAAAAAGCTTCTTAAAAATTAGGGTGGTTTAGCCCGAAGTAAGGTTTGAAGAAGTAATTTTTTAAAGAGGGTATTTATGAAAATTATGCTTGAGAAACCAATCCAGGGAAGTCAAAATGGATGCAACCAAACCTTAAGAATAGAAAGCAGTGCAAACAATCCAAAAGCAGTGCTTCTTAGGATAAAGCAATGTGCACATTTAAAGGTCAAGAGAATTTCAGCCTGTGGTTTGGATGGACCTTTTCTGTTTCCACTGTGAGTATACCATTGTCAGAAATCCCGGCCAGCAAGCAGGCAAGAGATCCAGAGGAAAATCAAACAGGAATAGAACCACTGGGGCTGCGTGAATTTCTACCTGCACCTTTCCCAATTTAGGCAAGAGGACTTGGCTGGACAGCAGGAGGTAGAGAGGGAAAGGGGTGGTGGCAGAAGGAAGGAGGAGGCCCCAGAGGCGAGGTCTCAGGATGGCAAAAACTCTGTGTCTTTTCCCTTCTTTGCTTCCTGCAAGCATTAACCTTGAGACTAAAAGCACAATATGAGGAAAGAAGCAAAGATGAGTTGGACATCACAAAAGAAATTCTCTAAGCCCTAGGAAGGTTAGACTTTTGAGAACACATCAACTTGGGTAACATAAAATATGAGTAAAAACAAATATGAGAGAAAAACGTATGTGTAAACTAAACACAAAAATTGAATTGAACCTTTAAAAGTTCGCTGATCTTATCGCTAAACAAACTTCTGGGATATGTGTATTTCATCATTCATGTGTTTGAAATTAAATTTTATTTAACTGATATTTTTAAGCTATCTGTCTTACCACCAAAATCATAGTTTTAAAATACACTTCTAGTTTCTGCTACATTCTCATATAATTTAAAATCGACTGTGTGAAGAAAATACAAACCTCATATTCAAAGCTTAGAATCAACCATATACCTAAAATATACCAGAACTGATTGTTTTATAAATGAGCAACAATAAGCATTCTTCTCTTTAGAACCTGGCTTATAACTCTTCTCTCCCACCAACCTTCTTGTTGCTTTCTCAAATCTTCCCTTCTCTCCAGCTGAAAACTACAGCATCATTATACAGATCTGCCTTGTCATGTTAAGTGTAATCTATGCCTTGAGAGTCTCACCAAATCCCTGCTGGACATTTCTAAACAAATGTCTGTATGTACCCCTCAGCAAATTATTCACGTCTGAAAAGTATCTTTCCCCAGAGTTACAGTCCTCTTGTGTTCCGTAAAGAAATTAACATCAACCTTATCCTCTCAGTTGCTCAAGAGCAAAACTTCTGTATCATCTTCTATAACCCTTTCTCCCTAACCCCTCACCTCTAATCAGTTACCAAAGTGTGCCCAGTCTATCTCCTTGAGGACTATAATTTACAACCCCATCAGATTTTAAACTAAATAATAGTAAGAATATTACACTTGTTTGTCCATTTGTTTGACATACTGTACCCAGTTCCCAGTACCATAGCTGGCACAAGAAGATATACAGTGCATATTTGTTAACTAAGGTTATATATTACTATACCTAAAGGCAATTATTTTAGTTGTTAGCCTTTTATATTTCACATAATCACACATGAGAGGGTTTTTAGGGATCCTTTGCCCACCACAGAACATTGATCTAAATTGGTTTATATTCCACATTTTCCTGACTCTACTAAGTCCTTGCCAATATGCACACAGACACACTCACACCTCTTTAACCTTAACAAAATTTTCAATTGATAATCGCTATATTGAAATTATTTTTAAAAGAAAAAGGTTATTAGGCTGTTGTCTTTTTTTCATCTTCTAGGCTTTCCTCAAAATAAAGTGGAAAATTGGCAAGCGATGAGTCAATTTGATAAAATGTAAACAGTCAAATGAAATAGATCAGGCCAAATGCTTTATTGAAATATTTAGTTTCGTCCATCTACTTAATTGAAAAAATTGGCCATATTGTTAAAAGTTTAATTTACCTCAGCTTTGCTGATATATCTATAATCAAAAGCAGCATTTTGGAACAAAATAGTTCCTTATACATATGTATATGGAGCTGACTTTTTAAAAGGAGTTTCCAACAAAATTTCACATAATGTAGCTGATGTATAATGACTAGGAAAAATGGGAAAACACAATTCAATTGACAGTTATGGATTTTCTACTTTGGAGACAATAAAACCTGCTAAAAGTATGTTGGAAACCTTGAATAATAAAACATGGGCTCCTCAGCAACTGGGGGAGGTAGAGAAAAATATAAATTAATAAAGGAGGTAGATTATAATCCATGACAAAGCAGAAAAAGAGAAGGCTTTGATATCTGAGCTTCTGTCCTCTCCCTCTTGCTCTCTCATCTTGCTTTACCCATTTCCTTTTGAACTTGGACTTGCCAGTCAGGGCCCACTCCACCTCTGCCTGCATGCAGGTAAGCACACCTGGGTGAAACATGCAGCTCCACAGGCACACTTTTTGTCAATCTGTGTCTACCAACCTCAAGTGGGCCTTTAGTGCTGGAAGGCAATCTTACAATATTCCCTGGAGATTATTCTATACCTCCTTTCTTCTCAGGTCTTCCAGTAATTCACACACACACACACACACAGACACACACACACACACACACACACTCTTTGCTCTCAGATAATGGTTTTACTTTTGCCTTCACTGAGAAAAAACAGGAAGTATCATTGTAAGAACACTACACATTCCCACCACCATATCTTACAGCCACCTGCATCTGCACCCAGACAGTCTGTCTTCCTTTCTGCTACTTTTGTCAAAATGTCTAGACTTTTAGATAGGGCCTCCTCCTCCACCTCTACCCCAGATCCTTCCTCACACTGCCTGTTCAAGAGCATTACCACAGCAGTTTTTCTCCTTGAGTATTCTTTGCTTTCTTGCCAGCTCAAGGTGAATGCAAACAGTTTTTAAAACACTATATCTAGAATATGTAATTGTTTTCTGCAGAGTGTTGAACGGAGCACCTAGTTCACTGTGATGGAGACACATTAGTGGTTAATCCTCAGTTATATCTCAGTTGATACCTCAGCAGCATCTGATATAACTAATTTCCCCTCTTTCTTAAAACACTCTTCCATGTGACTTCAGGAATCACTCTTGCTTTTCCTCCTAACAGAGGTTCTTCAAGTTTCCTCCTCAAATTCCTGTGCTGTAAACATCATCATGCCCAATGGCACAGCTCCAAACCACGCCTCGTCACTATCTACACTGATTTCCAGGTGGAGCCATGGATTCAATTACTAACAACTCCCAAATTCACATCCCCAACCGCCACCCTGTGCCCCAAATTCCAGGCTCAGAAATCCAACTGTCTGCTCACCACCTCCACTTGGACATCTCTAAAAAGCTTCTTAAACTTTGCATGTCTGCACCCAGATATTTGCTCCCGATGGTCAGATATTTTCCCATAAACTCCCAAACTCAGTAAGTGGTAACTGTCTCTGCCCAGTTGCTCGAGCCAAGATGATGGAATGATCTTTGAATCCTGTCAAGCCTACTTTCAGCATATGCCCAGAATCTGACCTCTTTCTACTCCCTTCACCAAAAACACCCTCGTCCACCCAACCATTATCTTGTGCCTGGACAATCTCTAATATTTCATTCTAAATCTGGCTGCTGCCATCTATTACTACATGGTAGCCAGAGTGCTCCTTATAAAACGTAAGTCAGATCATGCCACACCTTCGCTCAAAACCCTTCAGGGTCTTTCTGTCCCATAGGAGTTAAAGGCGAACCCCTCACTCTGACCTACAAAGCCCTTAATGAGCTGGGCACTGCTTCTGTGACATCGTCCTCCTACCACTTTCTCCCCGACTCACTCTGCTCCATCCAGAGTGGACTCCCTGATGTTACCAAAGCCAAGGATGCTCCCACCTCGGCACCTCTGCACTGGCTGCTCCCTTTGCCTGGAGTATGCTCTTTCCACCACTTCTTTCGGTCCTCTGGGCGAATGTCAGCGAGGATTTCATTAACCATCCTACACAACACAGCATCTGCTCCCTGGCAGCACTTGCTTTCCTCCTTTTCTGTTTTATTTTCTTTATAGAATTTATCACCATCTTAAACACTTTGTATTTTTGTGCTTACTTTATGGTTGTAAACACACCATTAGGATAGGGATTTACCATTTTTTCAGTTCTCTCTCACAGATTTCAAAACTGTAAGTAAAAGGTACATAAAAGGAAATCAATAAAGAATTGTCAAATAAATGATTGAATTGAAATTTTAAAAAGATATTTATATGAATGATAAGATCAAACATTTATTGAGTTTTCACCATCTCTTAGGTACATTCGGTATTTGGCAAGTACTGTCTACTAAACTTTCACTATAATCTTTGAGGTAGGTCCTTTTAAACCCTAATTTTATGAATAAGAAAGTTAGGGCTAACAGAAATCAGACAGCTCACCAAATGTCCCACAGCTGTAGCTAGTAATGTGGTAGACCTGAGACAGACACTCGAGCCTGCTTCACTTCACATCTCGTTTTGATAAATTGATTCTATGTATATTATAGTTGTGTCGCTGCCATAAACCTAGATAATAGCCTTAGTGTACATTAAACACTAAATAAGCATCTGCAATTAGTGTCTTTAAAATTCAAACTGCACACAGTAGGTAAAACACTGAATGACAACCTAGATTCAAAAAGCTGTGTAGATTGCTAAGCAACAAATTTACCAACAGGGATTTTAGACATTCAGTATATCTTCATTATTCATTGCAAAATGGATGCTTTGACTTTAGAGTTAGCATATCTTCAATCAAAAGTTGTTTGGTGTTTATTGATGCAAATGTTCAAGTTATTAAAATCAGTTTTCCAAGTCACTACTGAACCCAAATCATCATCATATACACAAACAAGAAAAGCCTATTACATTATTCTCTCTAAAGATAAATAGCAAGTTATATACCTGCTTTCTTCTCTGAAACCAGTCTCTAGAGTGCTGTCTTCCTACCGCACCCCATGAACTTCTTGCTTAAAGGAAGCAGCTATGTTAAGAGGCTACTTGGTTCAATACCTACTCTATTTTAGAATTGTCTTCCTGCCCCAGATTCCTGTTGCTACTCTAATCATGAATTCAGCCCTACTATATCCAATACTGTTAACCCTACGTTCTACCAGCTCCTGATGCTTCCTAACATGGGTTCTCTATTCAAGCCTAAATAAATTGAAGTTATACTTTCAAATTTTGCAGAATCACCATTACTCAACCAGATAGGCCTAAGAAGTAAGGTAAAGGAATCAGTGGTCATAACCAGCCTCCAAGAGGGACTCCAGCGATTCTCACTCCTGGACATTCACAATCTTTTATGGGGCCCTCTCATATCAAATAGGATGACTTGTGTAGCTGCAGTTTGGCCATAGAAGACACTGGGGTATCTGCCTTTGACTTAGATTATCCTCTCTGGAAGAAGCCAGTGATCAGGTCGTGAGGACACAAAAGGAGCCATATGAAGTCTACTTAGCAAAGAACTGGGGCCTCCTAACAACAGCCAGCACCAACCTGCCATCCAAATGCTGGCGCCATCTTAGAAGAGGGTGGTCCAGCTTCAGTCAACCTGCAGGTGACTGTGCCTTTCGCTGGTACTCTAACCACAACCTCACAAAAGACTCGAGCCTGAACCATCCAGCTGAGATACTCCTGCATTCCTGACCCACAGAAATTGTATGAAATGATAAATATTTATTCCTGTTTGAAACTACTGAGTTTTGGGGGAATTTATTATGCAGCAAAAAATAACTAAAATAGTGTGCATATAAAATCCATTTGTAAGGAAAGGAAACCTAAAAAGCCATGAGTCTGTGACAAAGAAAATTGTGTAGAAATTCAACTCATCATTGAAAATGTATTGGGTATATAAAACAGATAAAACAATGATTTTGTCTTTCTGCAAAGCTTAGAGTTTTGATTGTGAGTCTTTATGAAAAGCTTTTAGCTTTTTCTTCTGTCAGTAGAGCCCTAAATATCAATATTTCAATAAAGTTGTATAATAGCACAAATGCCTGTTTAAAAAAAAAAAAAAAAGAGCTCCAATGACTTTAAACTTTAAATCCTGAACTTTAGAAAAAAATAAGCAGCATAATTTTCTGTGGTTAATATAATATCCCTGATTTAAAATACAGTAACAACCAATCAAATGTGGATTGCTTAGGACAGAAACAGATGTACAATACAGAAGCTTAAAGACAATGTCAGGGCGTGACTATGAAAGAAAATACCAAGACCAGGACTAAAACACAAATATTTGCCTTAAGGATGAAAGCTTGGTGTTAATATCAGAATAGCATTGTAATTATTTCAGTATTTTACTTTCTTATATAAGTTTGCTAAACCAACTAGAAATTTGAACATAAATCATTCCACATATGAGTTCAGTCATTCTAAACTAATTTTTCTTCTTCCTGATTTACGACATCTTCCTTGGAGTGATATTACAGAGAGTGAACTCAGCCAAGTGAACCCAAATTGTCAACTGCAATCAATTTTCAGATATTCCAGTAAACAGATGAAATAGGGTATACCCAATTATAGATGCAACTAATGTTGCCAATGTTTACTCTGGTCTTGATATATCACACATTACAAAAAAGAAATGCTGTAAATCTAAAATTGAAGACAGCACACACAAGGATAATATTTGGCTTCTCTTTTGAAGCTCTGGGGAAGCATTTAGGAGATAAAAGTTAAATAATTTCAATGGCCTGCCCTGCCCTCAAATGAAGCATTTAGCATTCATCCCCTAATGGGGAATGTACGACTCATTTTGTCAGAGATGTACTGCTTTTATGCTTCCCTAGAAATTAGGCTGTAAACCCCTAGGGTACCAGAACTGTGTCTATTTATGGCTCTGCCTCTGGCCCCAAGTTTTGCATCCTGGTTTTGGCCAACAGATCACTATTGAGTGACAGATCAGACAAATACTCATCTTTTAATCAGTACACTGGAATACGACCAACATCCATTGCATGCTTATCTTCCACCAGCCACTGTATTAGGTGCTAAGGATACAAAGAGGTTTAAAAACAAATCCTAGCTATGGAGGAGCTCATGGTCGGTGGGAGCCATAAGCACACACATACATACTGCAAGGCAGGGAAAACATATTATGATGGAGACAAGGCCGATGATGGAGGGGAAGACAAAGAGAAGAAACATGCCTTCTGGAAAAAGTCGGATATTAAACAGGCTGAACAGGGCACTACAGAAAAGGATGTCATGAAAATCATGACCTAGGAATTTGATCTTTTAGCAGAAGCTCATCAATGGACAGTCGGCTTTTGACAAGGTAAAAGGGGTTTTTACACCACCAAGCTGGAGCTTCTGCAAAATAAGACCATGTGCTGAAAACATTGCTTAAAAAGTAATAATGAAATAAGTATGTCTCAAGGGACCAGAAGGCCAAAAGAATGAAGAAAGAAATTAGCATACCCACTCTCAAGGTGTTCAGGCCTTTTAACCTTTTGAACAATGAAATTTGGAGTGCATGGCATACTTAATTTGAATTATCCACAATCTATCAGAAAAAAGCCAGAGTCATATATTTTTACATTCTAACTTGTATGTACAATACAGACCACCCCCTGCAGATATGTCCACATCCTAATTTCAGAGTCTGTGCCCCTCTTATCATACATGGCAAAGAAGTCACTGCAGATGTGATTAAGGGTAAGGACTTTGAGATGGGGAGAGTACCCTGAATGACCTAGGGTATTCTCTGGGTCTAATCTAATCGTATAAAGCGGGCCAACCAAATCATAAGAGGCCTTAAAAGTGGAAATTTCCCAGTTGTGGTCAAAGAGATGGCTGCACGACATGAATCTGATGCCCCATTATTGGTTCTGAGATGTAGCAGACCACAGGCAAGGACGGTAGAGAGGTTTCTGGAACATCAGAGAGACCTCCAGCTGACAGCCAACATGGAAATAGAGAACTCGATCTCAACCACATGGATCCTAACTTTTCCAACACCCAAGTGATCAAGAAATGAACTCTTTCTGAGAACCTCCAGAAAGGAATGCAGACCACTGATGCCTTCACTTTAGCCAGGTGAGAACCATAGGAGACTTCTGAACCGCAGAGTGGATTGACTGTAAATTTGTGCTCCTTTATGCCACCAAATCTGTGGGAATTTGTTATAGCATCATTAAGAAACTAATACACAGATTCTGTTTGACACTTAAAAATGGAGTCACGAGAAGTGGCTTATACCTTGGGTTTATAAAACTATATTCTGTGCAATATCCAGAAATGTTGGTACCACTTATTTTTATGAACTAGTTCTTCTGAAACAGAAGAAATAAAAGTAAGACTAATAAGAGGTACCATTTACTGAGAAGACACCATGTACTATTTATCAGACTAAACGTTTCACATAGCAATAATAATCCTTAATATTTTTAGCATATGTATATGTATGTTAGGATGTGACAGGCACTATACTAATCATTTTCAGATATTAATTCATTTAATCTTTGCAACACTCTTATAAAGCAAATTCTTTTATCATTCCCATTTTACAGATAAGGGAATTGAGACACAAAGGATATCCATAAAGTGCCACAGTCACTCAAACCCCATTATAGCTCTCTAACAGGAGCAAGCATTTATTAGAAATATACTATGTCCTAGGTAATAGCCCAAGTGCTTCCCTTTAACTAGCACACCAATACCTCAATACCACCCCATTTTGCAGATAAGAAACCCCGGGCCTAGAAAAGTTTAATAACTCTTGAAGTATTTTGCAATGAACAAATAGAGCTGCTAAAGCCAGAACTGACCTCAGAATGGGCCCTCACAGCCATCCAGGGTGTCCTCGAGACACCAGAAGGCTGGGCTGGCATCAACAATGTGTTGCTACCTGAAGATGTCCTTTCCCTAAGAACCTTCAGAGGACTATTTCAGCTAAAAGCTTTCCACACAGTCAAATCAAGCCAGATATCTCCCTAAGGATATTCAAGATCGTCTCCATTGGCAGAGGATGGACTGCACATTTGCCAAGTGGACAACTGAGGATATTTGTGTTTACACAAAAAGCTTCAATCATCTTCCCACTTTTTAAATTCAATCCGGATTACAAAACTGACTCAACATGTATTGGAGGTCCACTGCAAGGATATCAAGATAATGAACATTCAACAAACATCCAAACAGGTATAATTTCTCCAGGTGTACTGATTTATACTTTACAACTTGGAAGAGAAGTTAAAAGGGCTTCAGTAACACATTTGGGTAACACCATGGCCCTAAAGAAATTTACAGGATATACAAGGTGGGGGAAGTCTGATCAACTTCTTATAAAGTTCTAGTAAAATTCAATGCAAATATGTCAGAAAAAAAAAGAATTGGACTAAAAGGTAGCAGATCTAGTTTTTAGCCCCAGCTCTACCTCACTGACCTGAGCAAGTCATTTTACACGTCTGCCTTCATTTCCTCATTTATAAGATAAAAGGATCAGTCTACAATATATCAAATCTCTTCTGAGTTCTGTGATTCTGCTCTTTGAAATCTGCCAGTCTGTCCTCACACAAGAGAGTGGTTATAGTCTGGCAATGTGCTAAACAATAAGACTGGGGTGGAATCTAGTACCTGGGGTGTTACTGGGAGCAGAAGAGGACAAATATCCAGACTCCAGAGCCACTTGTATATGAACTAAGAGGGTTCCTATTAAAAAAAAAAAAAAAAACAGACCCTAGAAAAAGAGCACTCCAAAGTATCAGCAGAAATGTAGTGAGTTTTCCAAGACCTGAATAAAAATGGGACACCAGAAATAGTAACCTTGCTAAGTAAGTAATGGCAGATGTACTTGACACTCGGTTAATGGGATTAAATGAAAAGCAAACATGCACCCACACAAATGCACACATGCATATAACACACACACATTCCCTCACACAGCAACGTGTGAGTGCTTCCCAGTCCTTCAAGTAGAGCACTGAGCCAATCAACATGGGTGCGATTACACAAGCTTGCTGCACTGCACCAAACTCACTGAGCACACGGCATGCCTGGAAACGCTACCACGTTTTCCTACAAGCATAAAGGAGGCTCTGGAATGTCTCCAAAGCCCCATGCTTTCATCAGCTAGGTAAAGGCATTCACTTAACTGGCTGAAAGGACGGGGCTATCAGCCTGCACTAGCCTGCAAGCAGTTTCATAGTTTCTGGTACTGCAGAGTACCAGAGAGCAAATGGGATTCTGCCTAGATCTGTTAAAAAAGAATCGAAGAGATAAGAAAGTTGCATTTTATTGCCCACAAATGATTTCTCTTGCACAAAAGAATCATAGCAGTTTGGGCACAAAGAACAGAATCAAGAAAAAGTAAATTCAATAATCAGATGCAAAACTCAGGTGAGCACTGAAATGTTTAATAAACAATATGCTAAAATTAGTGCTGTATATTATAAAATTGCAAAGGATGAAGCGGCTACATATTTATCCATCAAAGGGACTATATGAATGAAAATTCTCAGAATTTAAAATCTTCTTAGAGCACATGCCCTGGCTCTTTTCCCTTCCTTCTTCATATGTGATGGCAGGAGCCTCTCTGAATCTTCATCCTGCATTTGCTTTAGCCCTTGACTCTCAGTTACTCTTGGACAAGTTACATTTGAATCTAGCAAACTCATCTGGATAGAAACTTCTGATAGGGTCTCCATGACCTCTAATTTTTTTTTACCCCTACATAGATATCTCTTAAAAATATTATAATGCATTCACTTCCACAAACATCTCTGTGTGACTCTAAGCTGTCACTTCTCCAGTTTAGAGCTCCTTTTCTTACCCTATAAAAGGAGGTTTCCTTCCTTCTATAATAGCTCTGTCATTCTGGCATCAGTTTATCTTTAAATGGCTTGGTTTTGAATTAGGAAAACTTTGAAAAGCCTTTAATTCTAACAAGCCCAGAAGATGAGAAGAAGGAAAAACAAGAGCATAGTTTTACCCTTGCCTTATTTGGTCTTGGTTAAAATGAAACATATGTGCGTGTGCGCACACACACACACACACACACACACACACACACACCCTTCCCCCTTCCCTCACTTAGAGTCTTTTTTGTTACTGTTTGTTTGTTTGTTTGTCTGGATCACCAATGATTTAAAGTGAGAAATCCTAAGAGGCAGAATTCCCAAATTTTAAAAATAGAAGTGACCTTGAGGAGCACAAGGAATGAATGGAACTAATACATATGAAACGAGAAGAGAACTTACTTTTTGAAATTAGAATGAAGCCTTTTTGCTTCAAGTATGAGCTGAGCTTCCATATGCATCTTTGTTGTATCTGTCTTCAGAGTCTGTGCCCACAAGGAACTGAAAAGTGCCTTTCTGGGGCCAGGAGATAGAGGAAAGCAAGGAATAAAACCTTCTTTCCTTTCTCTCTCTCTCTCTCTCCCCCCAACCCCACTCTCTCCCCCCCATCCCCTTTCTCTCTCTCTCTCTGTCTCTGTATGTGTGTGTGTGTTTAACTGCTAGAAAACTCCCCCTTCCTTTGTCTATAAGGTAACCAGCACCAAGGTCTAGGTGAAAGAAGACCTGGCCTTCACCAGGTCTGATGTCCCTGGTCTCAGGAGTTAACTAATCATTTGGGGCCAGATTCCAGACCAGATTGTTCCCCCTTGGAGGCGGGAAGTCACTGCCAGGGTCTCATTTTCAGGAGCTAAGAACTGCATCCAGGGCATGACCTAATTCTAGCCTGCGTCCTTCTACTAAACCAGCATTGCCTCTGTTAATGTGACCAGCTGTGCCCCAGATGGCCCACTTCCATTAAAATTTACACACACGTACATACATACACAATTTAAAAAGGATTTGGTCAGCCATTAACTAGGGTAGACTGCTCCATTGCACATTCATTCAGTGTTCTTCCATTCATTACGTTCAGCATGGTCCAAGGGAAGAGGTTATTTCTTAAGGGTGTGAAGAAAGATGCATTTGGACATGCATTCCTTAGGGAGAACGAAGATATTCTTTTCTAAGAAGGTCACGAACAGATCACATTGCATTAGGAGTTTCTCTTGCCCTGGTTTCTGGGCCTTGGGGAGTTGAGCTTTATGATATACTAGGTGCAGTTATCTGATTAGTGCTGAAGAAAACATCTTTTCTGTGTGAGCTCTTTAAAATAAAACTAAATTTTGTCAATGATTCTCCCCAAGAAAGAATGGTATCTTTAATTCGAGCTACAATGCCCCTGCTGGCAAGAGTCCATCCTTTCCCACAGCCGAATCGGGCCGATTTAAAGACACCTCATGCATTTGGGACAGGTTGGAGGTGTGGAAAAACACTCCCATTACAATTCAGAAGTGCTGTCATACTACCAGAACCAAAAATAAAGCCATAGAAAGGAGAGAGGAGGGGAAAATAAGCTGAAGAGATTAAGGGTCAGGAGAAGGAAAGGGCTTAAAAAGACAGTGTGTAACACAGGATATTTAAAATGAACAAAGAACTGAGCTATTTTAAGGCACAACTACAAACACTTCTCGAATATCTGTGATCATAGATGAGAGCAGAACAAGTTATCTCCATGCCTTTATAGTTCTTGGACATGCAGAAGGCGTATCACAACATTTGCCATAAGAATCAATAGACAACTTACCGATATGCTAAAAAGTCTCTTTCAAATACTGAGGTAAGCCAAAGGGAAATAGTATCTGCATGTTACTAGGGTCTCATATTTTCCAGCATTTTAACTTAGCTCATACATTTTAATGCTTCCTATTTATGGGTTAATAAAATTTGAATTTAGGAACCAAGTGACCTGAGTTTCAGTTTAGCTGTACTGCTAAGAACTGTCTGACGTTTGGTATGCTACCTACTCTGAATTTCGGTTCCCTATCTGCTAAAGGATTCCACTCTTTTTAAGGTTGTCTATGATTTATGAAACCATTATTGTCCTCTCTTTTGTACTCTCCAACTTTCCATTATACTACATAATGAACAAGTATAAGACCTAAACAAACAAACAAACAAAAAAAAGGTAAACTCTGCTTGCTTATTTAAATGAAAACAGAAAAAAAAAATCTTAAGTGGGAGATAACTTACATTAGCAACCCACATCTGGACAACACCAATTTTCAAAAATACTATTTTCAAAGAGGTTTCATTTACAGAGGTATCTTTCATTCTTACAACAAACTTTGGAGGCTAATACTTATTCCTGTTTACCAAGGAGAAATTCAGATCTAAGTTCACCAAAATAATGTCATTTAAAAGAATAAATAGGACTGATACTTGGGTCAATGTTTAAAATGTCTGTATGTTTTATTAAAAAATCAAATCTGCTAGAAATTCTACTCCCCACAAACACTTATGAATGGTATTATAGCACTGTTCTATTAATCCTAGCATGGTTAGGAATTCCAACTACCCCCTGGCTGGCTTAAAGGGATAAAGACATGAGTGCTAGCCCTAGGAAAAATATAAAAATGACAACTTATAGGAGAAGGAGGTTTATTGTTTCTTTTTCAGGGCTTTTGAAAGCTTCTGATAGCAGGAAGTTCTTGGCTGATTGTTTTCTGCTATCAACAATGTCCTCAGAAGCATATGAAGAATAAAGAAATGTTTAGCTCTTTCCTCTAAGTACTGCTTCTGGTCTCCGTCCACAGCCCCAGATATCCCTTTCGGTCCAGAGCTCCACGAGAAGTCACTCAGCGGCTGTGTAAAAAGTCAAGTGGGGTAGAGAGGAGATGCAACCCTGACAAAAGCAAGGGAGTTCTTCTCCCCATGTGGCGGACCGGCCTGCTCCTTCCTGAGCCACAGCCACAGGAGTAGACATTTAGTTCAAGGATAATAGATCACCTTCCAAGCACTGATAGCCTTACGGTTCTCCAGGGGAAAAGGCAAGGCCAAGCAAGGCTCCCCTACAAGGTTCACATTCAGCTACCCAACCATCAATTCCACAGTGTCTTGAACCTTACCACGAGCAGGGCACTGCTCCTGGAAGGCACCACGTGGCATAACACCCAATCCTGAGTCTGGAGACACTCACACACAGGGAAAGCAGGCATGGAAATAGCTGAATTACAATTTATGTGCTTGGTCTCTTTATCAATTACAACAAAAGTAGAGAACACAGAAACTGAGTCTCACAAGGTAAAATTTAAAGTCAACCTTGTAAGAAAAGCAGAAGTTGTTCTTTGGAGTCAGGGGAAGGGCATTCTCATCTCAGGGAAAAGCATATGAGAATGCAGACCATCCTTGAAGAAACAGTCCTGATTTTACAGGAAATGTTGAGAAGGTGAGAATGAAAATTGCAGTTGGTGATCCAAACAAGAGATTCTTCGGGAGCTCTCTCAGAAGTACTCCATTTGCCTTTTAAGGGGTAGGGGGGCAGGGGTAAGAGCTCAAAACAGTTCACATCGTTCGTTTTAATAGATTTTTAAACTGATAACATAATGATATTAAAATGTCTATTTTCAACCCCAACCCAAAAAGAAATACATTTTTCTTTTCATTGAAGAAGATTTTCACCAAAACTGTTCAGGTTCATGTCTATGGAAAATCATTCATAGTCATCAACCCTCATGATTTCTTCAGCAGTCCAAATGGAAAGCAACAATATGACGTCACCAATTCCTCCACAAAGTAGTACTTAGATGTTCAAGACAGAGAAATTAAAATACCAATTCTTTTCCTTAAAACTACCAAAACTGTGTTCCATCACTCAGGCAGAAAATGCAGCCATTATGAAACAGCTCTGCCAGGCTGAGGCAGGAAGACATAGCCAACACACAGACTTCCAAGATATTTAGTCCACTTAAGAAAACGCACCTCACTGCTCCACGGGCCATGCAAGCCATCTTCATGAGGCATTACATATTGAAAGAAAAATGGCTAATTTTCTGAGAGATCAGTTGAAAAATCAGACAGAAATTTCTTTCTGCTGCTTGTACAATCAAAATTTATTGAAGTCAGTTAGCAACATTGTGATTGGCCTGACCTGGTAATGTTACAAATTGAAGTCATCAGTAAAGTATATTCATTTGCATATTATCATGTTTTATTAAGCTGGAACTGTTTCTCTCCACCAGTGGCCCAAAACATATGCTGCATGCACAAATTAAGCAACATACCTTCTATATTGACTATTTGCTAGTTCCTTCTGAATATGTCCTCAGTCGTGCTATACATATTTCCCAAACTGAAGGGACCATTCCATGTGTCATTACAGTATAGGTTACTTCAACAAACCAAAACTATTAACACTATATGGAATGTCTACGTTTTCCAGATACTGCGCTAGACATAAGGATCCAACAACTAATGAAAAAGCTTTCCTGCCCTCAGAGAGCTGACAGACTAGTTTTATTATCACAGAAACTCACGAAATAATTATTCATAGTAAACAATCAGGAAATATTTGGTGAATGAACAGGTAGACGTACATGCAACTAAACAAAGGCCAATCACTCTTTCAAAGTTGTTTACAGCAAGAGTTATTGTTTTTATTCTGAAAGTTGATTTCTGTTTTCAGGAAGAAAAAAATCATCTTTTGTATTAACTCAGGAATTTCCTACCAAGCTCTGAAAGCAAGTACTTGGTCATACCTGCCAGAAGGGTTAGGTATTTGTCAACATGGGAGTAAATATAATGTTTTATTGACCTAATTTCTATTATCTTTAGCTAAAAATTTATATATAAAAATACATAATATATATACAAAATTATACATATATTAATATATAATATATACATTATTATAAATAATATATTAATGTATAATAAAAGATTCACATAATAAATGTTACATATACACATACAAACGTGTATACATATATGCATATATACATAGGATACACATGTATATGTACAAACGTATATATGTTTGTATATGGTAATGTGGCAATATATATGTATATTGTATGAATGTTATATCACACACACACACACACACACACAAACACACACACACACGCCTTATCTAATAAATAGGTCAAAGACCATGAGTAGCAAGGAAAAAATCTTATAAGACCTGCCATTCACCCTTTCTGTAAAAGGGATCTTTTTGAAAAGAAGTACATATTGCTTTAAGAGCCAGTCACACTTTCATAGAAAGAAGAAATTGCCTCCAAGGTGCCTCCCGGCCTGCACCCCTTCTGTGGATGGCAGAGGAGTCCTGGGAAGCCCTACCTCAAGTTCAAAAACTATCACTTCTCTCAACCCTCCCCTGTAGGCAGTGCCTGTAACATTTCACTGCATTTTTTGCAGGCCTGTTTTACTTGACTAAGTTCCCTGAAAGCCATCACTATCAACCATTTGTGTCTAAATGCCTTCTATTTGGCACAATTTGGGTCATACCCCAATATTGCAAAAAAGGAAACTCAATGGCATGGGCTTGTTTATTAAAATAATTTTAAAATGCATTTTCCTTTTAGCTGTCTTGCACTCCTTCTTGAAATAGTTGAGGATCTCCTAACATTTCACAAAACAAGAGTTGGAATTTTCTATCCCAAATATGATTGCATCTAAAGTATAGCAGCTTGGGTATTGTGTTCCTTAGGGAGAACCCCAAGCTTGAAATAAACTAGGTAAGACCTCGAATACAGCAAAGCAGTGAGCCTAACACAGATTTATTGAAGCCTTAATTCCCTCTTCTTACTTTTCTAGAAAATTACTCCTTTTTACAATATCCCAAGATATTTAAAAAAAAAAAAACCTGTTGTATATTACATTACACTCTTTCATGAATATACCAGCACTGTGAAAGAGCAGGAACTAGGACATGACTCCTTGGGTGCATAATGAGCCCTATGCAATCCCACAGCTACACTGTGAAGAGAATAAAGCATTTGGCCAGTGCTGTCTCATTAGCGGAAAATATGTCCTGCCAGGAGGCAAGGGTCTAAACTAGGAGCCCCCCCAGAGTCCCATATCAAACCCAGTGGACTGCAAAACAACAGAAATTAGCAGAAGGGTAAGCTTTGTGCCTGGAGAAAAATTAAGCTTTCTCAAATCATAAACGCCTGACCTTCCTGCCACAGTACTCAACCAAGCTTTCATGGCACACTATCCTGTTACAATCAGTTGTGGGCTATGTCAAATGGAATGTCACCAATAATAGTCACTCAATGCACACATCAAGGGTTGAATAGTCAACAAAAATATGGTAAGTTGGTGGGGTGATGAATATGTTAATTAGCTTGACTGAATCTTTCTACAATGTACACATAGATCAAAACATCACACTGTGCCCCATACGTATGTACAATTATGATCAATTAAAAATAAATGAATAATTTTTTAAAAGGGAGAATATCTTGCACATAGAAATCACATACATCATGCAAGTTGACTATGAAACTAAACATGTTAAAACATTGAGAACCACTTAGGACAACTTAAACACATTTACAAATTACCTGGAATAGCTCCCTTGAACTATTTCTGTATGTGTATGTGTGTGTGTATATATATATATATATATATATATATATATATATATACACATATAAAACATCAAAAATGTTAACATGCAGTTTTTCTGCCATGGTATTATTATAGGCTTTAACATTTTTGTTCACATGTCTGAAACAGACCTCTTTAAAAAATCAGAATTTTTGAAAATATTAACTACTTTTTTGCACACTTAATCATACAACCTCTGAAACACCTGAGAAACTATAGTAAAAATAATGTAATCCATTCTCAGAGTAATCACTGGGATTATTGATATTAAAGGCTGGCATCTTTCAGAATGATTGAGATGTAGCAGGGTAGCTCCAACATGCAGTAGATTCACTTCATGATACTCATGATGCTTCTTGATTGTATGGCTGCCCTCCATCCTGTTTTAGGCCATTTTCCATTCATTAATTCATTTCACTCCATCATACCTTCTCAGACATGTGATATAGACAGATGCCTTACTGAGGATGAGTATGCCTGCCTCTAGCATGGATGCATTTACCCTACCCTAACACTTGCTACATGTAATCTGCAAGAAACCATTCATTTACACAACACAGTCACTAGCTTTGTGATAAAATAAGAGCAAAAAGGTTATGAGTAGGATTCTTAAGACCTTTTCTAGAAGTAAAGAATTTGAACAATACATAAACATCTGCAACATTGATTCAGCAATTTGTATTCTTTTGTTATTCCTTTATTCCCACCTGTGTTCTGTATAGTGATATTATCAGAAAAAAAAGATCTCCAAAAACAAGAGGAATTAAATATATATGGATTTTATGAACCAAATGATATGCTCCTTGTTCATTTATACACACTGAAGAAAGAGTTAAGAATGTTTCATCCAGGCCAGGCACGGTGGCTCAGGCCTGTAATTCCAGCACTTTGAGAGGCCAAGGTGGGCAGATCACAAGGTCAGGAGTTCAAGACCAGACTGGTCAACATGGTGAAACCCCATGTCTACTAAAAAATACAAAAATTAGCTGGGCATGGTGGCTCGTGCCTGTAATCCTAGCTACTTGGGAGGCTGAGGAAGGAGAATCGCTTGAACCGGACCCGGGAAGTGGAGGTTGCAGTGAACTGAGATCGTGCCACTGCACTCCAGCCTGGGCTACAGAGTGAGAGTCCATCTCAAAAAAAAAAAAGAATGTTCATCCTTTCTCCTGGTTTTCTGCTCCTGCCTGTGTAATAAATTTTATCACTTAAATATAAATGAATGCATTTTTTCTCTATAGCTTTCAGACATTCTGGTTTTTAACCCTTTGTTTTTTTCTAAACTCTTCCCAAAATATAGGACCAAATTTGTAACATACTTGAGAGACTTGAGTAAGGACAGCAGCAGATCCCTCAGTGCTGGCCAGGACCCACCCCTCCCTTCACTACTGGGGAGGGAACATCCCACCCTTTCTGGCTTCTACCAAATGTGGCAACTTGCCTGCTTGGCCTTCTGTTGAGAGCCTGATTTCCTGTCCCCCTCCCACACACTGGGCAGTAGCCAGACTGCAAAAGTCCAGTTTGACCACATGGAATCCTTTGCTTGGTTCCTGCCAGCGCCTTTCAGTAAGTTGCCCTATTTAGAGTCCAACTCAGATAAATCCCCACCTTCCACAATCTAGCCTGCTACAACAATCGCAAGACCACAGACCTCAGCTGCGTCAAAGTCTGACAGTGCCCTGTGCCTGGGCCCTCACCCAAGGGCCTTGAAACTCAAAATCAGCCCCAGTCATGCTTGATTTTTGATTTTTGGTTGCTTAGACTGGGGTTTATTCATTATGTTCCCATCACATCTGAAAAAAATTGATAATAGTATCTGGCATTTCGGTAAATGGAGGGAGCTGGAGGCCCCAGTCACCCAGGTCTTTCCCAGGTATCTTGAAGGATGAGAGGATCAACACCTAAGCACTCCTGCAGGCATTTAGGGCCAAGCAGTGGGAATATCTAAACCCCTGGAAAGAGCCAGAATTCAGTTTGAACTCTATCTATACAGGGAGCTGCTGGCGCCAGGGGGTCCCAATTGTGAATCCTCAGTCTGAGAGTACCCACCCAACCCAAACTGGGCACTCAGATGTATTTGTGTCCTAAGCTGCCATAACAAGGCACCATCAGCCGAGTGTCTTAAACAACAGACATGTATTGTCTCACAGCTCTGGAGGCTGGAAGTCTGAGATCAAGGTGTTAGCAGGGTGAATTCTTTCCAAGGGCTGGGAGGGAGACTCTGGTCCATGCCTTTTCCCAGCTGCTAGTGTTTTTTCTGTCTGTCTTCAGTTTTCCTTGGCTTGTAGAAGTATCACCCTGATCTGTGCCTTCTTCAACTGACATTCTCCCTGAGTCCCTATCTGTGTATAAATTTCCCCTTCGTGTAAGGACACAGTCATATTGGATGAAGGTTTGCCCCACTCTAGTATGACCTCATCATAACTAATTACATCTGCAACAACAGAATTTCCAAGTCAGGTCATATTCTGAGGTTCTGGAGGTTAGGACTTCAGCACATAAATTTGAGGGGGCACATTTCAACCCGTAACTCCAGGAGTGACATTGATGGCTACCTGTAGATTATCTGAGACAGGCTTGGCACACAGGAGGTTGGCACTCAATACGCATGCGAGTTAAATAAATGAATGCGTGAGTGGATCATCCTTTCCAAGTGCCAGTGAAGTCTCCAACTTGGGGTGGCACAATCTTCATGATCACCATTGAACATAGAAGACTTCTGAGAGGCTGCTGCTGTGAGCTTTCTGAGGCTGCTTGCTGAAAGACGAAGGCACTCCTCACTGTCTGATCACAGCAGAAGGCTCTGAATTTGCAGTCGGAGTGCTATAAATAGCAGTTAGTCTTATCCTTCAAAATGTCATATGTACTTTTAAAAAAGATTTTAGTGTCATATGAGAGTCCCTGAGTAATTCAATTTATAGGAAAGGGAGACCAGAAAGAACTAACTATATTATAATTAATTACATATGCAAATGATGGACTAAATTTAGATGCATGAATCCATGTCTAATCACAGTTGGCAAAGGTTGGTAATCGCACACTTGGACTGGGAATGCGCCCCCTGCTCTGCTTAGGTGCAGACGCCATCGGTAACCTCTGAAAATTTCCCAGAAAACCTGGAAACGCAGTCTTGTAAATGCCGAGCTTCCTGCCTTCCCCAATCGCTCTCCAGGACTTGCCCTCACCAGCACACAGCACTGCAGACACCACACAGCATGACTACCCTATGGTGAGGCATGGCTTGTGGGAGGGAAGCCACAGGTTGCATATATGATGTAGCCAAGGGACACAATAACAATTTTATTGTCACTGAGAGGAGCCAAACCTAGCTGTGATCTTATAATTGCTACTTAAATGTAAGCAGTGTTGGGAAAGTCTGAATGTAAAGAAGTTTCTCAGTACTTGAGCCAAATGACAGGTTGCTTGTGTTCTTCCATTAACTCTAAAACAATTAGCTCCATTGGCTTTTGCTGATAGCAACTGTGCATTTTTTGGAGCACCTGGGACTAGCTAAGGATAGTGACTGATATGTAGATGATGAAATAAATAATAGAGATGATATGCACATAGATGTGCCAAATGCTATACATACACATATGTATATATGTATGTGTGTGTGTGTGCGTGTGTGTGTGTGTGTGTGTATATATATATATATATATATATGCACATGCATACTGATGAAAGCCACTTTGCTGATATCCCCAAATCGCCATTGAACTACAGATTCCAAGTTTACGGAGCATATTGTTAGTGTTGTTTCTGAGAGTACCTACCACGGTATTTCTGGAAACAGATACACACCTGTATAGTTTCCATTTTCAGAATGCATGCATGTGCCTCTGTGTGTGTGTGTGCTCTCAAAGCAGCAGCTGTAGCAGACTGCACAGAACAATAGTTCAGGAGATAATCAGGAGCCCTAGATTTGAGCCCCAGTCTTGCCACTGATCTAAAAGGGAAAGAATGAGTTCTATTGCCCAAAGCATGAGTGTGAAATGAAAGAGATTATGTGAAAGAATCTTGTAAACTACCAAAAAAAAATAATAATAACACTCATGAGACATCACAAGTCAGCAAAGGTAAAAATCAATGGTAAAAGTTGCAGACAACCTTGTGTTCATCCAGGTAAAGGCGTGATTGACACCTCCTGACTCTGCAAACATTTCTGGGCACCTACCCGGCATGCATTCAGTTGGTGCTGCTCTGGAGTTGCCAAATGATTGCATCCTGACTCTCTGCTGTGGGACTGGAGTTATCCTAGGGAAAATGGCAAGTAGACCAAGTTCCTCTTTAGCGGTCTTTTTCATTCCCGTCTCCTCCTGTTTTGGAGACTTTTTTTTGTCATACAGTCGTAAAGGGAAGGGATCTGGTTTGCTGGTTCACAATTAAAGGTTGGAAACAAAGTTGTCCCTCCACTAGGAGTTTGTGCTCTTTGAAAGGCAATCTGGGAGGACTCCCTAGAGGCACACGGAGAAACAGCTGAGCAGCATCTATCTACTCACGTACGTGTTCCCTTTAATGGGGCTAAAGATGGTGCATGTTATGCCAAAATCTGGAAAACAGTAACATGAGATAGGAGAACGAATAGTAAATGTTCATTGTGAACTCCTTATGGAGCAATACCTCATTTTCTATTCCTTCGTCCCTTCCATTCATCTTTCACAGTAAATTCTTAGCCAACTCTACGTAAAATAGACTCCCAATCGAACCAGTATGGCTATATTCAAAATAGCCTCTCTCTAAGATGAGCTCAATTTATAACCTGGGTAGCTGGTGTAGTTCATACGTAGAGAAATTTTAGGCCATTCAAAAGTACTGGAATGTCTGATTCCTGCTTAACATGCTGTAGAAGGTAAGGGTACCAATTTGCAAGTCAGACCAGAGCACAGTGTCTCCTTGACTGTGAAACTTCCATATATCCTTGGACAAACCCCTTCGTTGCTATGGAGCATATTTTTTATCAATAAAATCACTGAATTGAAAGCTAGAGCTCTAAAAAGCTTTCAATTCAGTGCTGGAAATTCAAGTTATATAGACTGTTTTAATTTCCATGGTAGTAGATAAATAAGATGGTATGGCATTTTGGTTAACTTGAAATTATCTGTAACTCCATATATGGAGTTACTATGTAATTTGCAATTCTGAAAGAATCATAATAAAAAAAGTATTTAGCAATGCAACATATAGAATACAATTTTTAAATGAATTTGAAACATAATGCTTCCCAGAGTTATTATGAACACAACTTTTCATGTATTCATATATTTTAAAGTGCTAATTATTGGAAATTTTTGATAAATTCTTGTTAGTAGACTTTTCCATACTCTATTTTTTAAAGCATGTTTGTGTGCATATGAGATTATTACAAGCGAAGGTAACTGAATAGGGAGCTACTGCCAAAATGTGCTTACATTTCACTAATTTTGATTGGGTCTTAATGTGTTTTCTAAACTTGGGTAGGGCATACTAAATACAACAAAATTAGATTCCACATGTGGTTCATAACCAGGAGCATTAAGTATATGATGACTCTATCAATTCTTAGTAGTCTGTGGTTTCATAACTAACAAAGAATCATGGTTTATCCTAATTAATTGGTTCAGATTAATTTAGCACCCCCTGCCAATGTCACATTTTCACTGTCTTCAAATCCAAAGATACGAAGTTACATTTAAACCTTTTTCAACTCTGTAGTGGCAGCAGACCAAATTTCCCAAGTCAGATCCAAGCCAGAGTGGTTTGACCCAGACAGGATTAGATTGAGCCTAGGAAGGGTGAGATGTGAGAGAGACACCCAAACCCTGGAACACAGGAGGGGGTTCAGAAGCCCTTTTCCTTCCAGCAATCACTGTAATGAAAAACTAATGGGCTGGAGATTTGCCTTCTAGGAGTAGCTTAAGCATTGCTAAAGCATTACTAAACACACCTACATATTGCCCTCTAAATGCCATGCTAAGATGTGCAGAGTATTGCCATGAACTTCTTGAGCAGTTAACTCAGTGGCTTAATACTTGCCAGGAAGCATTTTTAAATGGAAACATCCTTTACTACCAAGACTGAGGCTTCACCATGGTATCAGAGGAAGTCAATAAAATGTACCTTGGCATAAAGTGCAGGAACATATTTATTACTGGTGGGAAAGACATATTAGGCCTGTCTGTCACAATGCCAATGTATAATTTATCCCTGAGGCTTTCGGGGATCCCATAACTGCCATGATTGTAATGGCTGGTGGTGAGTCACAGACATTTATGAAGATAGAGCACTTCAGTGATTATTGATTGGACTCCTAAGATGCATATAATCCTAAAAAAGTTATCTAAAACTTTGTCTTAAATTCGAAGTCTTCTCATACTTATAAATAAAGTTGTGGTTCAGTAGCGCTTTCTCTGTCTTCTGCATGATTTCCTTTTGGTACAATTATCATCGTTAACTTGGCAAAAACAATGTAAAATACAGGGCCGCATGGAACTTTTAGAATTTCAGAGGATTAAGATATTTGTAGCTTCATACAGTGTATAAATTACTCCTAAAACATGCATTATAATATGTTCTAATTCTACATGCCTGTTATAGAAATAAATATGCATTCATTCCCGTTCTGTCCCATCTCTACCTCTTTCCAGTCTGTCACCAAACTTAGTATTTTTTTTTAAATGCTGCCATGTGATATTGAAAACAAAACAAATTATAAGCTAAAGAAATGTTCTACTTCAACCTCTTTGATCCTTGCTTTTCTCACAAATTGATCCTTATGCCAGCATTTCTTAAACTGGCAAACAGCATAATGGTGAAATAGAAGCTCTGTGGTTTCCACTCGTAATGTAGATTTGGTCAGTATTGACTCGAATGGGTTTTTTTTTTCCATTTTTCCCCAAGTGTAAGGTTAAAAAAGTCGCTGCAATGTCAATTTGTAAATTATTGTTAATACTGTGTCAGCATTTGACACATCCCAGTATATGAGAAACACTGAGAAAAATCGTTTCATGTCAGTTTGAGACCTTTTAAGCTGCATTAGTCACAGATTTCTCTAAGAATACCTGGAATTCTGAGTCCTCAAATTAAATCAGGATTATATGTAGCTATTAAGGATTTATAAAATCATATTTTCTATAGTTCATTAGCTTGCTTCTTTTTATTTTGTTTCCTGTCTTTGTTATTGATGAAGTTAGCTAACTGAATATCATTAAAGTTTGTTTTGTAATTTCTATATAAGTTGTCTAACAAATAAATACATAAAAGACTGGTTTCACCATTTGCAAGTCATTGATATGACATTGGTAAAGATAAAAAGCTTATCTCAGAGCCAAATTGAAATCGTGATTATTTGTGTAGTATTTAAGATTAAATTTACTAAGAGTTCTGTTTTTCAAAAAACTTTACTGGCTCCTTTGTGAATATAGCAGTAAGGTTTACCAGACTTCTCTCTATGTTTTTTAACCTTTGAGCCTTGAAAAGATAAATGACCTACAATATTCTAACAATCATTAAGAACAAAGGGAGGGGAGCACTACACACTGGGGTCAGTTGGGGGGAAATAGGGGAGGGACGGTGGGGGGTGGGGAGCTGGGGGGGATAGCAGGGGGAGNCAGCTACTCAAGAGGCTGAGTTGGGTGGACTGCTTGAGCCCAGGAGATGGAGGCTACAGGCTATAGTGAATCATGCTCACACCACTGCACTCCAAAAAAAAAAAAAAAAAAAAAAAAAAAAAAAAAAAAAAAAAAAAAAAAAAAAAAAAAAAAAAAAAAAAAAAATTTAGCTTTAAAAAAAAAAAAAAAAAAAAAGAACAAATTGGAATTAAGTTAACCTCTTAGTAGCAATAAAATGTCATACTCGTGAGAGATTTGAATTTAGGTTTTGAGATTAATTTGCTGCTCTCCCACTTGCAATAGACAACTAAAGGAAAAACATTTAGTTCAGATCAGTGATTATTAAGCCTTCAAACTGCAGCTTAATAGAATGTCAGATATCAGATGACTCTTCAAAGGATCCCAACATGCAACGTGTGTGTGTGTGTGTGTGTGTGTGTGTGTGTGTGTGTGTGTGTGAGTTGCTGCACATGTGCTGTTGTATGTGAGCACAAGCACACATCTGGAGGCATTACCATATAATATATATCCTTGTCTGATGTTATGGGAAAGAGAGAGCTACGGTACTATTTTTACACTCAAGGACAATAATCATAGCTGTAGAATTCAGTGTGTCTAATGCCATATCCTAACTCTAAGATAAAAGTGGAGAGAAGCAGCTGTGGGCTTAAGGAATGGAGGGAGAGAAGCTTCTCCCTAGTGTCCCCACACACTAATAGAACATCATATGTGTTGTGATTAAGAGCTTGGGCTCTGGCGTTAGACTGACTGGGTTCAAATTCTGTTTCTACCATTTACTCAATGTGAACTTTGAGTCATTTATCCAATCTCACCAAGCCTCAGTTTCTTCATCTGTAAAATGGGCATTTCTTTTTACTTATTCAACAAATAGGTCTTGAGTGTCTAATTCATGCTGGGCACTATGCATCCTGAGATGCAACAGTGAACAATACCTAGATTCCTTCCCATCCTCGTGGAGTTTTCATGCTAGTCATTCTTGTGAGGGTGAGATTAGATCACGCATGCAAAGTCTTTGACACAGTGGCTAGAACAGCGCAGGCCCTCAAAAACCATCAGTTCATGGGAGGATAATTGTCACCAAGTGTCAGGTGACATGATCTCTAATCCCTACAACAATAGGGTAACTGTTATTAACTTTGTTTTACATATCAGGAAACTAAGGCTAATAAGGTGAAGTGTCTGGCCCATTTGCAGTTTGTTTTTCTCTAATAAAGACAGATACTGCATTTTAATATGAGAAGATCTGTGTGTTCAAAACACATTACAAATATGAATACATTCAAGTAATAACACCTTAAAACGCACTCTCTTTTCACTGTACCATATCACCTGCTAACCATTAACAGATATTTGTTGTTATTTCTTTTGATAGTTTTGGAAATGTTAAAAGGTGAATTTTTAAAAACTTTACTGTGATTCTAAATCCAACATCTTAAGCATACACATACACATGTACACACAGCACCATCAAAAGATTTTTTATAAAAAGAGGAAAAGATCCTTGCAATCATAGCACAACAAAGAGAAAATGCTCAAAGAAAATGGAAAGAACCTGAAAACAAGAGATGGGACCAGACTTCTACAAACAGCTCTCAAATGTCACCCTACAGAAACAGAAACAAGGAATACAGGATCCTAAGGGAAAGATGAAAAAATTCTACTGGGTTTTTAATCAAACTTGGAATTACTTTTTTCCAGACAATTTTGAAAAGAAATAGAGAGCATCCAATTAGATCAAGGTTATCAACAGAAGAAAAAAAATTTAGACAAGCATTATTATAAAATTATTTTTCTCTCTTTTTATTAACAAGAAACAATACCTACAGTCCTTACAATATTGCTTTGGGCCATTCAAACACTGTAATTCCTTCTGATGATCATTTCCTGTCTGGTCTTGTGTCTTATCACACTTTCTTGTACACACCGCTCAGCCATCCTGGGCTGGTGATATTATTTGAATGTGCAAAGACGCACACTAACAGGTTGTTTCCTCTGCCTGGAGTTCTATCATCTGGAGAGTATCAGGGGTAACGGCCTTCCTTCCTTCAAGAGGCCTGCACTGTCCTTAAAATTTTAAATTTAAATTTGCAACCTCACCCACACTTCAGTAATCCTGATCCCAGCTGCCTAAGCTTTATTTTTTTCTAACATTACCATCCTCTATCACACTATATGCTCTACTTATCTACCATGTTTATCTTTTATTTTGTCTGTTTTCTCCTGCCTACTCCAAAATGAACATAAGGTCAATGAAGGCACAGACTTTTGTGCCTTCATTTGTGTTTGTTTTTCATTCACCTGTCCACTGATGTACTCTGGTAAATATAAACTGTGGCTAGTGTGAACAAACAAAACGTGTTTGTTTAATAAACCCTAAATACCTATAATTTTTTTCATATTTGCTCCAATGGGCATAGGTGATGCTTAAAAGCAAAACCAAACAAAACAGCCAAGCACTTCTGACTGGGCATTTTTAAGAGTAAAGGAAAACTAATCATCTTGGTTACTTGTAGAATTGAAATGTGAGATAAATTCAGATCACTGTGAGCATTGTTCAATTCAAATTTCAAAGCATAATCTCAAATAATGACTAAATGAAATTTGTAAAGAGTAAGCAAGCCCAGAAGCCCAGAAATAATAATCAAAACATCATATGCAGGCATCAAATGCAAATGCAATAAATTTCTTGACTGAAAACATGTCAGGAAAACATTTTATTTAAAAATGCCATCAAATATGCTAAAGTGACAAACTGCACAATGCAAATAAACCTATCAGTATAATTAGGCCAAACTCATACCAAATTATTATATAGCCTAAGTTCAATTTAAATAAATCAAAACCAAAAGAAGAATACTGACCCCCTGCTTATGATTTCCTCGGCCTTATAAACTATTCTCTTGGGACGTATTAATGATTGGTAAATAAATAATGAATGGCATAAATATTTAGCACTACTTCCTCATCACTGAAGGAAGAAAAATGTATTTATTTATAAGTTGGTTACAAAATGGGGTTGGGGGATAGAAGAAACATGCACACAAGACAATAAAACAAAAAAGAGGAAAGAAGGAAGGAAGGAGGGAAGGAAGGAAGGGAGGAAGGGAGGAAGGAAGGGAGGGAGGGAGGGAGGGAAGAGGAAGAGGGGAAGGGAAGAAAGGGAGGGAAGGGAGGGGAGGGAGACCGGGAAGGAGGGAAGGAGGGAGGCAGGGAAAAGAAAATGCATATGAGCAAATGAATGTTTCAGATACAGGAGACTGTGACTAAGAAAGAGGGATCATGAAAACTAAAATATGCAAACCAGTAGAATATGATTTTGAAACAGTCAAGATGACTCCAATTATTCCACACAGAAACTGAAAGGGAAGGTTCTGTTCAGCTCATGTGTTAAACTGTAATAATATTTCAACCTAGCATAGAATAAACACAGCAAAAACCCAAAAGCTCAAATTAAAACAAGTTAAACAAATAGAATTTCCCAGCAACTATGATCACATTTCAAGGTATCTTCATCAAAATAAAGTTCAAAAATGCAAATAATGGTCTGCCAGCCATTATGGTCTGGGGCGGGTTTCTTGTCCTCCAATTGCATAAACTAATTCAGTCCCTCTTTCTTTACTTTCAGTAACATTAATGTTAATATAAAATTATAAACACAGCCTCTCCCATGTGGCTGGTTTGTAACACATCCGCAAGGATCCAAGGTGACATGGCAGGGAGTAGGGGGTCACGTCCGCGACAACAACATAAAACCACTTAAAAGTCAGCACTGATTGTTATGGTTATCTCACATAAGCTCTTACAACAATCTTCAATGCAAGGGTAAATATCCATTGAATGACTAACAGATGCCTCCAACTCCAAACAATTCTCTTAATTCAAATAAATAAATTTGGCCAAATCACTTATATAAATCTCTTTGATCTAACAGAAGGCAACAGTGCTACTATCATGAAAACAGAGGATATCAGCTGGGTGTGGTGGTCCGCACCTATAATTCCAGCATATTGGGACACTAAGGCAGGAAGATCACTCAAAGCCAGAACTTCAAGACCAGTCTGGGTAATATAGTAAGAACCTGCCTCTACAAAAACAAATTAAAAAAATTAGCCAGGCATGGTAGTACGTGCCTGTGGTCCCAGCTACTTGAGGCTGAGGCAAGAGGATCACTTGAGCCTGGGAGGTCGAGTCTGCAATGAGCCTCGGTGATGCCACTGCACCCTAACCTGACAAGACTGATACCATGTCTCCAAAGAACAACAACAACAGCAAAAAACATATAACAAGAATTGACTTGCTTCCAAAAAAAGAAAATGGTTTATAAGCAACAGGCAGGATAAAGAAACCTGGAAGTATCAACAACAACAAAAATGTCAATAAATGCTGGAATGTGAACTAGGGATCACAGGAGTCTCCTCTCCACTGCTATTAAAAAAAAAAAAAAAGTGGCCTAAACACGAGTCTCCTATTATTTCAAACCAGAGGACAAATGGTCTTCTCCATTCTCCCTTCTGGAATGAAAGGCAGTGAAGTCTCACTGTTTCATTTTGTACTCAAATTTTGACATAAACAAATATTTGCAACTTATTCAAGTTAATCATTTTGAAGGTTGAAATTTTTCATAAGTACATTTCTTATTTATTCACTTATTTATCAAAAAAAGTGAACATGAACTATGCCTAAACTTTGTGCCAAGCATTAACTGGGTAGAAATCAAATTACTTGCAAGCGGCTGCAAAATTCTGTCAATGGTCTGCCTAAAATGGGTGAAATTTGTCCTCTAGATAGAATGTTTTATCTTCCATATTGCTAGAAAAACTGACATCTAAACATCTCTCTACCTCCTCCATTAACCCGCGTAAATCACAGGTTTCCATCCTCTTTGTAGTTATTTGCTAGAATATTAGTCTGCCCTCTAGACTGTGAACTCCTCAAAGCAAGGATTCTATCCATTCATGGAGCTCCCACCTACTCCCACACTTAAAGCTCTAGAGCACTGCCTGGTACATTGTGGATGCTTAGAATAGCTGTATCGTGTGATACACGAAGGAGAAGCAATAATGTAGACTGGTAAAGGAGAAAAAAATCCTTAGTTCCATAGCTGAGCATTCTCACAAATAAAGAAAATGAGTTCCTTTGTATAAATATCTTGTATAAATTAAGATGGAGCCATAACACTGCTCATATTTGAGGAGTTATAAGAGTATTTCAGATATTCTTGTGTTCCAGTGAAAATGATATACCATCATTTGCAGGAATAGGAAAATCCTGAAGCCCTATATGCTCTCGGCAAACCCCCCCCATTCTCCTCTCCCCTCATCACACCAAGCCTTACCACGTAGGCTGTCTAGACCTCCTACAGCCTAAGTTTATTTTCCATTTTAAGGAGCCCAGGAGTTCCAGTTCATTCCTGACCTCTCAGACTGTCATCCCCATATGGTTCTGGACATCCTCCTCCCTGGCCCTATCCACCATGACCCAACTGCTGAAGTTCTTTCACTTCAACTTTCAGTTCAGCAAATAGAGGCTTGCACTATAAAGGTCATGGCTATTAGTACAAAAGCTCATGGTTATTAGTATAACCCCATATTTGATCAACTTCTGTGACTCCACCCTTCAGCTTCTTGCTCCAAGGCTGAAGTATGGCTCTCCTCTGAAGATTCAGCTGCTTCTTAGCCCTATGAGTGAAGGCTGCTTTTTTTCACACAGCCCCAACAGTAGTGCCAAAAGCCTCCTTGTCCTTTTTTGCCAGATGTCTCTCCATTTCCCCTCCCAAAAGACCTACAGCTCTTCTGCACTGCCTGTGAGCAGGTCTCAATGTGAACAGACCTTTAAACCATCAACCACTTGCTCCGTGTTGCAACCACCTCCTGGTCACTCCCTTTCCTGTTGGAGTTCTTCAACTTTTAGTTCATCCCAAGAGTATTCAAAATAATCCTTGGTGATTTCTCTTTCCAGTTCATGATGGCCTTTCAGTTCCCTGGATCTTTCCTCCAACCTTGTGCTTTGTTCAACTTCAGCTGCTCAGACCCGTGGTTGTATCCAAGAAGACTGAATCTCCTGAATTACCTCATTATCAAGCACCCCCGCTCAGACCAGCACCTCCTGTTTTCCACCTTGCTCCTTTTTTCTTAAACCTACCATGCTGTACAATCAATTCATTTCCTCACCCTTCCATGGCCCTCACCTGCCCCCACCTTATGTCCTCATTTCCCACCTTCCGATTATTTTTCATAATTATTATCTCTTTATTATGCTCTTCTGGCAAAGCCCTGACCACATTTAAATATAAATTTTCACCACCTAATCCGTGAATCCTGAACCTGACTTGAGTATCACGCTCACTCCCCCAAAGTTAAACCCACAATCACACCAGTTATTCTCACGCTGATCACACAACCACTAACCCCAAGTGGACCCTTAATGCTGGCAGGCAAGGAACCAGCAGAGATGTGTTTCTGTCACTCTAAACCTCTTATAAGGACAGTTCATTATTGTTCTCCCCTCCGACTTTCAGCAGAGCCTCCCCATCTGCACTCTCAGCTCAAGATCTGATTTTGCCTTTACAATGAGAAAATAGAAGTAAACAAAAGAGAATGTCCTCAACTCCCACGAGTTCATTTCTTCACCTACCAGCATCTGTGCTCCTATCCTCTGCCTTCCTTCCTATTACTGTGAACCAGTTTTCTCTGTTCTCATCTAAGATCAAATCCTACACTTTTGTACTGGGTCCTATCCCATCTCACGTACTCAAGAACATTGCTGAAGCAATTCTCAACTTTCTCTCCTGCACCATCGATTTTTCTTTTACCAATTAATCATACTATAATACCTCAAGTCTTATAAAATTTTTAAAAAGCCCCACATTCTGTTGACACAGGATTCATTTTGGGACACCTAACTCCAAAATGCTGCCTGTATTCTTGCTCCTTCCAGTTCTCCCAGTTAGTCTTTAGCTATCTACAATAAAGTTTCAATCACACCCCACTCCCATTTCAATTATACCTCTGTTCATGCCTTTGCTGCAAGGTGACTTTCTTGGCAAGGCCTTCCTGACCACCCTACTCAAAACTGCAAGCTCCACACCCTTGATCATCACTCCCTCCTCCCTTCACTGCTTCATCGTCCTCTAACGCTCCCATTGCCATGCCACATTCGATGCATGTACTTATTTCTTCACTGTCTGTCTCTCTCCTACAAGTAGGATAGTGCCATGAACTCAGGATTCTTCATCTACTTTATTTTCTGCTATTTTTCTGGCATCTAAAACAGCAATATGCCAATAAATATGTGGTAAATAAATTAATGAATGGATGTGAGAGAATTATAGCATAGTGCTTTATTAACAGCAGGGCTTTGGAATCAGGCCATCCTCCATTTGAACAGCAGCTTCAGTGCTTAAACGTGTCATCCAACCTCGCTGCAATTCCATTTTCTTCACGGTAAAATGTGAATAATAAACTATGTCATAGAATTATTAAAGTAAATAAAATGTTATATATCAAGCAGTCAGCAAATTCCTCAGAACACAGAAAACAACCAACAAATGAACGGCCACTTTTACACTGTCTCAGAACAAAAGGTAGAAAGCCGTTTTAATGATTAAAACCCGAACTGCTCCATTTTCTCGTATTTTAATATCCCAAGGTCCCTAAAGACATAGTTTCAGCTTATACAATTTAACATGGATATTGATATAATCCCAATAGCTTGGGCCCATATTGGAAATGCTGTTCTACTCCATCACATGTGTGTATCATCAGCTTGCATGTATTAAATGTTTGCCTCATTATTGTACATTCACACCGTGCTAGGCCCTGAGGACAGTAGTTCACAATGCTCTTAACGTGTGAGTGCACATACCACCCGGCAAAGTGCAGAAAACCACTACAATGATGTGAAGAGACTTAAAGCAAAATGTCAACATCTGATTAAAATAACTTCACTCTTCCTTTGAGCACTGCCTCTCCAAGGGGATTGATTTATAGCATTATTTCTCATGCCATCTTTAAGAACAAGACGAAGTAAAATAACTAAAACACAGTATAATCAACACAAGCTACATGAAATGTACAATGAAGGATTTTCAGGGTTCAAATGCATTTTTCATACATAATTGGTGAAAAGAGAATCACAATAGTTTAGAATTGGTAGTATGGCATCCTCATGTTATAAACGAGGAAAGTGAGGAGACGCACTGAGTTAATGTGAAGAGAACAGGCATTAAGAAAATGCTTCCTCATGGAAAGGAAAAACTTCCTTAGAGTAAATTCCCCATAGCAGAGATAGACAGGCAGCTTAATGGAATAGAAAGGACACAGAAATAGCAATCAGCACAGCACCCAACGCAATAAATATTTGTGCAAGAACTGAATTAAGGGTGCGGTGACCTGAATTCTGGTTACGGCTCTGCCCAAATTCTCCTTGAATAAGTAACTTTACTTCTTGGTCTCCTTTTTTCTCCTCTTCGTACTAAACAGCAGAGTCAGTAGGGTTCCAGTGACTTTGTGGCATGTTAGGTGGCTGATTGTAGGAATAGGAAAAGAAGAGAAACTTTTTAAAGTTTTTTTTTAAAAAAACTTCCAGGGCTGTACTAGTACAGTGGAGCCTAAAGATCACATTCTATTTCAATAAATAGAAAATAAACATTTGAAAAAACAGTAAGACTGAACAAAGAGTTGACTGTCCATTTCCCCAAAGAAAATGCACAATTGATGCAGTAGAAGTAAAACACTCATTATTGTGAGATACCATTATATTTTAACATATCAAAAATACATCTTAAATCTGAAATTATATTTTTAATTATCACAGATTTTATTAACTTTGTGTGTGTATGAAACATTAATGAGAATCCAAAAATGCAAGAGTGAGGATCCCTCCTGCCACATTTGTAAAACTAAAGGAAAATTCCATTTTCCCAGAATTTAAGGCTGCAATCCATGATTTCTCCAGAAAGAGCTTTACCAACATTTTTTTATAAATTCAACTTCTGTGCATCATGTCCTCAAATACATCATCCACAGATGATGACTAACTCACAGCAGACCTGTCTCCTCTCAAGGGCTGGTTGAAATGTTATCATCCTTCTTGACAGGTCTAAGTATGTCAGTTATTAATAATAATTTTTACTTGTAAGTTTCTTAAAATTTATAAAAGAAGGTCCTCCAAAAGCCTTGCAAGTCAGATAGCTCTATTTTGCATATATATTTTAAGCATCAGTGAAAAGACGTGATAAGTGATATTTCTCAAGAAATAGCTCAGTTATATACAAATCAGAATTAAGACCAAAAGTCCCATTTTTTTATTGGGACTTGACTTGTCCTGACTGTCCCATAATGCTTCTAGCTAACTAATGAGAAATAACCAAAGGAGATCACAACATAGAACTCTTATGAAGATATTTCTATATGCGGTATTTCTAGAAACATTACAAATTCTATGTGTTAAGCTATGTAAAATTTGGGAACTAGATTATCATACTGCACTAAGTAAATCTTGGGATATCCAACATGCCACCCACGGGCCATATGAAACTTCCAAAATTGAAAAGCCTCTTGATTATATATATGTAATTCATGCCAAAAAGTAAAACTTCCCTTCTACCTTAACCCAACGTGGCTCTCACATATGCGAAATGTTCATTGTTTGAAAACACATCAAATGTCCATGATTTATAACTAGAAAATCAGTGTGTGTCTGTGAGAATATGAGTCACAGACTTGCAAGCAAGGTAGGAAGGTCTTTATTCCAAATAAAAGAAAGCTGGCCCATAAAACAGTCCAGCCCAGTGTCAACTAGTTGTTTGAAGATCAAACAAGATGTAAAGCTTATGTCACTGGTTTTAAACTGAGTTCCCTGCTATGCCGTTTCCTATGGACTCACCGAAGAATCAAAACCATGGGTGTTACACAAGAAGAGGCCCCTGGACTTGCGGTGCAGCAGGAACACAAAGGCAATGTCAGAGATATTCAGCATGGCTCTTGTTTATGATTTCTGTGTTCTGATAATGGGACATGTAAACAGTTATCAACCAGTCACCAAAAATACTGAGCTCATTCAGAAAGGATGTAAAGCATCTAGGAGTGAATAAATGATGCTCACTCCAAACCTGCTGCTGCCATTCAGAGCCAATATTTGGTCCAGGACATAAAAAAAAAAAAAAAAAAAAAAGGCATTGGGTCATTTGTTATGGTAATCTCCAGCGTGTAAAGAGCTCCTCCCACCAGATAAATCACCCAACAGGCACCACAGGATGCATCTTATTTTGGTGACTGAAAGGTACATGCTGGGTCTGGAGGAGGGAGCCATTGATTTATTTTCACCACTTTTCCCCGGCTGACAGTAATCTAAAAGAGAAGGAACAAGCCAGATCACTCATCTGCCTGCTTGGCATGCCTGGTAGTCATGGGAGCCCATATAGAGGCCATCTGTTCAGGTCTCAGTCTCTCCAAACATGCACAGAAAGATGACGTCAAAAGGGGTGTGCTTCAGCCCCCTTAATGAGCTACCAAAGTAAACCGGAAGACTTAGCCTGAGCAGCCCACCCATTCATCTTCTGTGTTAGCAGCCAAGTCCAATCAAGTCATGGATTGGGGCAGGCATGATTATTTTTAAGTTTATTTCCCTAGGCAAATGTTAAGTTGATTTGAACATCTGTGGTTTAATCCTATCTGATAGACATATAGATAGGCAGATCCCATTAAGTCAAGAAAAATGCATGCTGCATACAACCTACTAAATAAAACCCACCTCAGAAGACATGATGTTTAGCACTAGCCTGATGGTATCTTAGTGAACCTTCAAACTCGGCTTTCTGATGCCCCTAAATTACTGCAGCCAGAAAAACTCTCTGCAGCAAGGCATGCAGATGATGGCTACTCTTCAGAAAAAGCAGTGTCATGTAGCTTTCTACTCAGTGAAATAAAACAAATGAGATGTTCTCTTTTGCCTCAAGATCATCCTCCCATTGCACCAAGATTTATGATCTGTTACAAAGAACTGCCAATCACTATAGATTAGTTGGGATAAAAGAATGTGTTCATAATAAGGCTTCTGTGATCAGAATTCTAACTTCATGTTATATGCACAGTATTTATGAACTCAACTAGAAATAATCTGACTTTCTAAGATGTTTTGAATTTTTGCTTTTTGTACCCTAAAACGTGTCTTGCATTTTTAGTTATCCTTGAGATGATCATGTGAAGGATGTCCTAGATTTTTCAAAATAACCCATTATGATAACAAGAGAATTCCTGGGATCTAGGACCATTTCGGCAGTTATGTTGATGGAGGCACCACTCTGTTCTCAAGAAAGGACCTGTTTTCAATGTAGAGTAAGACCCCAAGTGACCAAGCAGACCCTTACTGACTAGAAGCCACATCTTAGAACCATCATCGTATCTTCTGCTGTTTCCTATCTCTACCCTCTTCCATCAAAACCTACTTTCCTATAATTGCATATCCATATTCCTTCAGGGCTCCTTCTGCGTATCTGTACAATGAAGGTAGCTCATGGTAACTTGTTAATACATTACATCTCAGTTTATTTATCTGCATTCCCAGTTAGACTGCCTGCTTTACTTGGCCCAATCTCTGAAGTTGCTGGAAAGAGAGACCACAACATCTTCATAGATACACAAACATGCCACATTTCATTACTAGCCTTCATTTCATTACTCTTTGATCATTTCAATACGGATTATTTTGTTCAGTCTTTCCTGCTGAAACCCCTATTAGATTTGGACCTCATGGATTTTCTAAATTACTTCTAATTGCTATCTATGCATCTATACCTATGCACTGGCCTATTCCATAAATAACCATAAGACTTTTCAATAAAAGTGGTCTTTTGTTATGATCAAGTAATTTTAGTAGTCACAACCCAAACCCCATTCCACCGAGAAATAAAATACAGTAAAAACACCATAGAAAAGAGGAAGGAAAAACCCAAGTACCTATGAAAGAAGGAGACCAATAAGACACACTCCCTTTTACCCTGAAGAACCAAAAAAATCTTAGGAGTTGTAATTACCAGATACAATGCAAGGAAGGAATACAGGCATGACTCATTTTACTGTGCCCCTCTTTAATGCGCTTCACAGATGCTGTGCTTTGTTACAAATTGAAGGTTTGTGGACTCTGTGTTGCACCTGTCTATCAGTGCCATTTTTCCAAGACACTCTGTGTCTCTGTATCACATTTTGGTAATTTGTGTAATATTTCAAACTTTTCATTCTTATTATATGTGTTATAGTAATTTGTAGTCAGTGATCATTGATGTTACTATTATAACTGTTTTGGGGTACCCCAAACTGTGCCCATTTAAGACCGTGAATTTCACCGATAAATAAGTTCTGACTGCTCCAGCAATTGGCTGTTCCCCCATCTCTTTCTGTCTCCTCAGGCCTCTCTATTCCCTGAAACTCAAGAATTATTGAGATGAGGCCATTTAAGAACCCGACCTGGCCTCTAAGTGTTTAAGTAAAAGAGGAGTTGCAAGTCTTTTGCTTTAAATAAAAAGCTAGAAATGATTAAGCTTAGTGAGGAACGTGTGTTGAAAGCCAAGATGGCTGAAGCTAGGCCTCTTGCACCAAACAGTTTGCCAAGTGTAAATGTGAAGGAAAAGTTCTTAAAGGAAATTAAAAAGTGCTTCTCCAGTGAAGACATGAATGATAAGTGAGACCGCCTTATTGCTGGTATGGAGAGAGTTTGAGTGGTCTGGATAGAGGATTGAACCAGCCGCAACTTTCCCTTAAGCCAAAGCCTAATCCAGGGCAAAGTCCCAACTCCTTTTAGTTCCATTCAAATCTGAAAGGTGAAGAAGCCACAGAAGAGGTTGGTTCATAAGGTTTAGGGGGGAAAAGGTCATCTCCATGGCAACAAAGTGCAAGGTGAAACAGCAAGTGCAGATGTGGAAGCTGCAGCAAGTTATCCAGGAGATCTAGCTAAGATCACTGATGAAGGTGTCTACATTAAACAACATATTTTTAATGTATATGAAACAGCCATCTATTGGAAGGAGATGCTATCTAGGACTTTCATAGCGAGAGAAGATAAGTCAATGCTTCATAGTCAGGTAAAAAAGGCTGGCTCTGTTGTTAGGGACTAATGCAGCTAGTGGTATTAAGTTGAAGCCAATACTAATTTATCATTGTGAAAACCCTAGAGCCCTTAAGAATTATGTACCTGTGCTCTATAAATAGAACAATAAAGCCTGAATGACAGCAGAGCTGTTTATGGCTCTGAATATTTTAAACTCCCTGTTAAGACCTACTGCTCAGAATAAAAGCTTCCTTTCAAAATATTACTGCTCATTGACAATGCACCTAGTCACTCAAAAGCCTTGATGGGAATTGTACAGGAGATTAATGTTGTTTTCATGCCTGTTAACACATCACGCATTCTGCAGCCCATAGGTCAAGGAAGCATTTCAGATTTAAAGTCTTATCCTTTAAGAACTACATTTTGTAAGGCTATTGCCAGAATAGACAGTAATTCCTCTGATGGGCCTGTGCAAAGTACATTAAAAACCTCTGGAAAGGATTCACAATTCCAGATGCCATTAAGAAGATGCCTGAGTCATGGGAAGAAGTCAAGACATCAACATTAACTGCAATTTGGAAGAAGCTGATTCCAATCCTCATGGATGACTTTGAGGGGTTCAGAACTTCGCTGGAGGAAGTAATTACAGATTGGGCAGAAATAGGAAGAGAATTAGAAGTGGAGTCTGAAAATGTGACTGAATTATTAAAGTCTCATGATAAAGCTTGAACGAGTGAGGAGTTTTTTCTTATGGATGAGCAAATAAAGTGTTTTCTTGAGATGGAACCTACTCCTCATGAAGATGCTGTGAGCATTGTTGAAACGACAATATTGGCTGTAGAATATTCCATAAACTTAGTTGAAAAAGCAGAAGTGGGGTTTGAGAGAATTGAGTCAAATTCTCAAAGTTCTATTGTGAGTAAAATGCTATCAAACAGCACCATTCTCTACAGAGAAATTTCTACTGAAAGGAAGAGTCAACTGATGCAGTAAACTTTACTGTTGTCTTATCTTAAGAAATTGCCACGGCCACCCCAACCTTGAGCAACCACCACCCTGACCAGTCAGCAGCCATCAACATGAGGGTGAGATACTCCATCAGCAAAAAGATTATGGCTCATGGAAGGCTCAGATGATTGTTAGCACTTCTTTTTACTAATGAAGTATTTTTAAATTAATATGTGTACACTGCTTTTTTAGACAAAATGCTTTTGTACATTTAATTGATTATAGTATAGTGTATAAATAACTCTTATGTGCACTGAAAAACCAAAGAATTCATGTGACTCACTTTATTTCTACATTTACTTTATGGTGGTAGTCTCAATATCTCCAAGGTATGCCTGTACATTTGAGGGAAAGGGTTGGAAAACATGGTAATATTTTGTCTGTTTGTTGTTGTTGTTTTAGAACTAGATGAGATATGCATACAAGGGGATATTTTGAAAGTCTCCATAAGGAACATTTATTTTCTTGCATTCCCTAATTCCAACATAACCTATTATGTGACTACCTGTCGCTCCTTCCTTCAGGAGCATTGAGAAATATTAGTTGGAGAAACTGAGCCTGAGATTCTTAGGAACATTGGAGGCTGAGGGTGAGAAACACTGACATCCATGCCCCTCCTTCTGCCCAGCTTTAGGATGGAACAGTTAAGTTTCTGCTTCCTTAAAAGGAGCCTGGAGAATCCTGCTCTGGAGAAAGTGGGGGAAAATGTGCACATACTGACTGACATTTGGGGAGCCCCAACCAAAAATGATCTGGCTGGTTACAGAAAAGCTGATCAATGAACTAAAGTAACTTTTCCACAAAGCTTCCCATCCATATTTAATGAACATAAGTAGAAATGCAAGGATTACCACCTTTGAGAAAAGTCTCCAATTTAAAATAGATAACATAGGAAATAAAAGCAAGAAACAAAAATGAAAAATTTAAATAATCTACCATTGATATCATCAAAGATGTGATGCTGCATCCATGAATTAAGAACAACATATCATCAAAAGCAACAACAAAAAAAATAAGAAAGGGGCTGTGTGTGGTGGCTCACTCGCCTGTAATCCCAGCACTTTGGGAGGCTGAGGAGAGTGGATCACTTGAGGCTAGGAGTTCGAGACCAACCTAGCCAACATGGTGAAACCCGGCCTCTAAAATACAAAAAATTAGCCAGGTATGGTGGTGGATGCCTGTAATCCCAGATACTCAGGGGGCTGAGGCAGGAGAATGGCTTGAACCTGGGAGGCGGAGGTTGCAGTGGGCCGAATCGCATTACTGCTCTCCAGCCTGGATGACAGAGTGAGAATCTCTCTCAAAAAGAGGAAAGTTCCCTGAAAATAAAAATATAAATATGTAATTTTTAATCCAATAAGAGGATTAGAAGATTAAAGACAAGGAGTGCTTGAGGGTGTGGACACGCCATTCTCCATGCTGTGCATATTTCCCACTGCATGCCTGTATCAGAACATCTCATGTTCTCATATACACGCCTAGTATGGACCCACAAAATTTAAAAATGTAAAAATTAAAAAATATAGGTGCAAGGAAATTTGTTCCATAAAAGAACAAAAAGATAAACAAAGGGCTTATAAACAACAACAAAAAATCATAAAGGAATGATTTAGAAAAGCCATGAGGCCCAAAATCTAACAGGAGTTTCGGTAGGAAAGACCAAACAAAACCATTCGTATGGAAACTATCAAAGACATAATTTAAATATATATATATATACAACTGAAAGATGTAAATCTCTAAAGTTAAAAGTCCTTAAAAATGTCTAACAAAATCAGTAAATATCTACATCGTATACTTAAGAAATCCAAGGGATGAGGTGAGAGGAAAGGCTGCATACAAAGTATTTTTTAAGTGGCATCAGAGTTCTCAATATTATTGAAAGTTAGAATATAATGCAGTGATTTCTTCAAAATTCCAAGGGAAAACAATTTTTATTCTGTAAGTCTGCACCTGGCAAAATTATCAATCCAAAAAAAGGATAGAAAAAGACACTTTTAGACATGCAATATCACATATTTTCTTCCTTTATCAAGAAGTCATCATGGTGAGAGATAATAGGAGATCCTAGAGACAGAAGGTCCCACATAAAATAGGTTAAAGAAATTTGCAAAATGATAGCACGGGCTACATAGCTCACAGTAAACAAGAATAAAAAAGCACCACACCATATAAAGTGAGGTAAGCACTCACCACAATTCATTTTCCGTTTTCCATTTTTACTAGCTTGGTAGGAAGCAGCTGGAGGCAAAATTGAGGTTAATGACAAACAGAATAAAGAAGGAGTCTACTAGGGTTTGGATACGTGATTAATAGAATTGCAAAGGCACTTGGACTTGTCTAGTTCATTTAAAAAAGAGAGAGAGAAAAACACAATAATTAGTATCTTCAGATTCCTACTAGACTAATGAAAACTCAACCAAATTCAGCTCATTTGCAATTCTGTCTAGTAGTGCACAGCCCTGAATTTCTTTCCAGTTGCAATGTTTTCATATTCAAATTGCCCCTGTCCCCACATCTTTTGCCATTTTGGCGAATCCCTTAGAGGGGAGCCGTGTAGTTTAGAATCAGAAGCAATTGCATTTCACATCAAAAAATACTTTTCTTTGAGAGAAATTAAGATGGAAAAGCACAGCTGTAAAAATCTTGCTTCTCTTTTGAGTTACGTCTAGGATTGCTAGCAATTATTTGCCTATACATCCTTGCCACAGTACAAATGCATACACACACACACACACACACACACACACACATACACACACACACACACACACACACACACACACCCCCCAAAGGAGAGTGTTCATCAGTTCCAGAAGGTTCACAAAATATACAAGCCTTTTACCCCAAAACCTTGTGATGCATCCCAAAATATCTTTTAATTTACCATCAGAGATTTCATATTACCTCATCAGTCCTTTTGTCCAGCAAACATATTTCCTGATTCTGAAACAATAACTCACAACTAGAATGACCTTTAAATAAGAAAAGAAATAGAGAAAGTGTCCAACAAACAAAACTTAAAATCTATATGTGGATGAAGAAGGCAGTCATAAAATGCAAATGGCTTCTTATTACAGTAGCTAAAGGGAAGTAATCAGTTAAATTTCCATGATGAATGTACTTTCATGGGCATTCAGAGTTTGTAATAAAATGGCAATCAGATTTACTCAAGAGAGCAAGAATATCCCATGCATGAGTAATAGTTTACTCAATCAAGAAGGATTTGCTAATCAACTACTATGTGCTCATCACTGAATTTGATGCTGAGATTTTTATTAAGTAAAATATGTGCTCTTAACGCTTGTTGCCTGTTTAATTATGGTAAGAAAACTAAATATGTGTTAAATAGAAATAGAGTAAGGTAGAATAACCTTAGTAAGGTAGAAGCTTCAAGGAGGAGATGCTGCTTTCACTGTATCTTCAAGGCAAAATTAACAAAAGTAAAAGTGGGGGAAGAAAGACTCCCCTAGCCTGGAAAATTTTGTTTCTGATAATTTTCTAACAAAAAAAGAAGTAGGATGGGATGTAATCCAGAATAAAGGTGAATAGCTTTACAGAGTAGAGAAAATGCTTTTATATGAGACTAGAGAAGAGTAAGAGGACAATTCTTTATGCAAATAAAAAAGAAAGAAAGAAAAAGCATTCCATTATGAGGAGACAAATTTATTTTGAGATCCTGCCTCATTCAAAATAACAGAAAGTAGATACATAATATCCATCCATCATTCACTCATCTACCCATCCATTCATTCAGCAGACACTTCAAAGTGCAGATTGTGGGTTGAAGACAATAGCAGGCTTTGAAGAATACAAAAAACATATAGTTCCTTCCCTGAAAGTACTGTTGATGTATAATTAAAGGCTGTTCTTTTCCCCTTCCCCAGCCTACCTACTGTCCCTATTGTGAGCTCAAAGCAGGAAGGCTGACAAAGCGGTTATTTGAAATATTTGTATGATTAAAAAGGCTACCATCTTTCAAGGTTTCCAAGACAGGGCATTTTGCAAGAACTTTTTATTTCCTTCTTCCTATGAATAAGACAGAAAGCTGACACACAGCTATGGTATTACTCTTCTTTTCACTTCAAATTGCAAAATGATTAAAGCCATCAAGCAACAATAGTTGACCTATTGAGGGAAAATACCAGATAGGTGCCCTGGAGAGACTAATGAGTGAACATTCAGAAAGGATTCCCAAGACTATTTGCATTTGTCTCTGAGACTGCTTTCTCTCCCTTGCCTCTGTGGTTAGCTTCTCCATAGCTCCATGCTGTCATCCAAACTGAACCTGCTTGATATGAAGCCTTCAAAGCTATAGAAAAACAAGCCCACTCATCAACACAAGTAATAACAGACTGGGAATCACTCAGGCAGTCAAAGTTTCTGTTGATTTAAATAGAAAATCAATCTTTTCTGATACTTTTAAGGCAACACCTACAAGTGTAAAACCATTTCGATAAAGCCATAACTTATAAGGCGGTTATGTGCCTTCATCTCTCAGTTCATTGAGGACTTATCATCCTGGACACTTTTCTGCAGGGGAACAATGAAAAGCAATGGAAAGTAAGCAGTGGCATGACTCCTAGCTCCAAGCGGAATGTCTCCTGAATAGTTCCTACATTAATGTGCTACTGGAATGATTTGCAAATATAAAAGGGGAGGAAGACATTTTGGAAATGCTTTGCATGGGACTCAGGACTTCATTTTTAATTTGCCATGAAATCCTATATAAGTTAAGACTCTGGGCCTGAGCTTTCTAAACTTAAAAAAAAAAAGAAAGAAAAATGGAAAAAGTTAATACTCTCTGATTCAACCCACATTCCAGTGATGATGTCTAGTTTGGTAATTACTTTTAAGCCTGCAGCAACGGCAGTGACTAATTCTATTACTACATATAGTACTTAACATACTAATGTATGATCATATTTTTTAAGTAACTCACAAATAACAATAATCCAGTAATCAAGATTAATGATGGCTCAAGGAACAAAATAACATAGAACCAATCTTAATAGTCATAGGAAGCCAAACAGGAATCTAGCTTAAAAATGTTGATGTCATTTTCCTTTATATGCCTCCCACAAAATTGCAAACCCATCTCGGAACACCAGTGGAGGGCACAGCCACTTTTTCATGGATAAAACGTGGGGTGGTTGGGGTTCAAAATTGAGAGTTTTGCCAACTATGCTGATTTTCTTATCCTAAAATATTTTCTTCTGTAGGAATACAAGTATTCGAGTATGAATTGAAATTAGAAACCCAAGCAACTAATCTCCAATGTTTTCAACTACAACACTAATACAAAATCAGTAAGTGTAAGATGAAGACTATTTTGGAATTGTTGGCAAAACTTCCATGAAGGATACTGCTTTTGAGAGTAGGCATAGTCAATATGTCTTGGGTATCAGTGAATCTATTTATAAATCAACTCAACTAAGTGCTAAGCAGGCCCTGTCCACAGAGAGATAATAAGAGCTTACAGTCAGAGAGGGAAGGGTAATAATCACACAGAGATAATAAGAGCTTACAGTCTAAGAGGGAAGGGTTATTGAATACACAAATTGTTAAAAGTGGCTTGAAAGAACCATGATGTAGGGGCAGATTATTGGTGCAAAGGATGGATTGGTCAATTCCTGGGGAGGATCAACAGAGACCATGCATTTCAGGTAGACAGGGATGGCTGCAAAATAATAAGTAGCCACTGGCTAAGGAATCCTGGGCATTGTGAGTTGCCCCTTATAGCTCAAGCATGGATTTCTAGAGCAGTTGTTGCAAGCCCTGTTCGAGCAGGACCTAGTCTGCCAAGCTAAGCCATCTAGATTTCACCACTAAAGGGCTTTAAACAGATGAATCACATAATCAGATTTGCTTTTAGAACGATAACTGTACCAGCTGCATAGAGAACGGATTAGAAGAGTGTGATATTAGAGACAGTCATATGCGAGACTGTTGGCTTCCAAACTAAATTTAAGTGACCCCTTTCTACAAATTCTATGGGTCAAAACTTCTACTAAACATAGCTCTCACATTCATATTGCCTCTTTAGAAGCATAGCAGAATCTAAACACATTTTGAAGGTTAATGTTTTTTAATATCCTGTTATATTTCCTTAGCAAGAAAAAGAAAAGCCATTCAAGGCTGACATTAAGATACATTTTTTTCAGCAACTGTTATGATCACTCTAACCCAATCTTTCTCTGAATATACTATGAAATACAACGCGGTAAAGCTTTTGTAGGAAAATATTCTCATAACCATATTCTCTGCCTTGTGTTTTTCATACTCTGTCACAGAAAGAATATGGATTGCTTGTAAAGCTGCTTATATAATTCACAGCAAGATCTGTTCCATTCTTAGTTATCAGTAAAGAAAGTTATTAAGTTAGCAGCAATCCACGTACTTTTTTCTACTTCTACCAGAAAAGAAGAAATGAAACCCAATGATCCTCCATGAATAAATTATCGTGCAGCTATCATATTTTTTAAATTACCTCACACCTATTAAAAACTAAATTAATCAAATCACTTAGCTGTCAGAATATTTTTAAAAAGATAGATACTGTCAAAATGCTACAATCTCTGGCAAAGATCCTCCAACTTCTTAAGGAATCTGAATTAAAATAGAGCCACTTCTCTAAAGAACCTTACTAAACGTATTAGCTATTGAGATTGGAACACATGTTGCTTCTGGATAAAGAATACCTATGCTTGACCACTTGGGCAAAACACTAATTAGATGTGTAACAACACGTCTATTACTAGAGCATTTGAAAAATGTGTTTTTAAAAATCAAACTAAATTTCCTTCTAAGTAGAATGTAGTCCAAGAGTATTTATTTGTTCGTTGATTGAGATTTGCTCTCATAGCCTATTTGATATAAGACAACCTGTCAGTTTAGCCCATTTTCACAGTATTTGAGCTCTCACTACCTGTCAGTTACTGGAGATACAAAGGATTTGCAAAAAGGAAGGGGATAGGCACGTAAGAGATCACTACCCTCTCAAGTAAAAGGTCCAGGGCTTCGCAAGGTCCAGGGCTAGCATAGTCAAGCACATGAGGTTCAAAGAAGGCTCTCTGGAGAAGAAAAGTTAGAGTTCGACACACAGCAGTAATTTTCCAGGTAAAGAAAGTTGCAAAGGGCATTTTATTTACATGAATCTACATGGCCTAAAATAATATACAAAGGTATGGAGCAGCATTGGTGCAAGGAACAACTACTAGTTAGCTTGATGCGCCTGGATGAGAAGCTGTGGATGTTGAAGTAGGGAAGGCCTGGGCCTGGATGTTCTTCTGGAACCAGTACATGAGGCTGGCTCACTCTCCTAAGGCAGGATGGGGAAAAATTTTACTGAATTTCAATTGAGGGGCCCTATAATATAACCTCTGGTTTATGGTCTTAATTCCAGTACTAACTTGCTATGAACATCTGGGAAGAATCACTTAGTCTTTCTACATCCCTCTTCCCCTTTAAGAGATACTCTACCTACCTACTCAGGTATATTGAAGAAGTAAAAAGGATTTGGAGAACATAACCACAATATTATGTAAGAGTATTGTTATTTTAATAATAAGTATTATGCATCACATGAACGACCCAAGGTGAACAAGAAATAGCAAGCACATACGTCTTACGGCATATGTGGATAGCATGCATTTATATATGGAGCAAATGCTATGATGAGTTTATTAAACATAGCACTATTTCAGCATGTCCTCCCCTTCTTTTATTAAGAACCAGTGCTGTCCCAAGGGAAAACAAATAAAGCAAATAAAAATGAAAAATGTTCTCCATCCTCTCTCACCCTTTTATTTCCTTCATTCCTTTTTCCCTACAAAGCATGCCTTTTCCCCCATCCCTTTCTAAAATAAAAAACCAGAGCATGCTTATCTCATATTTATATGTTGCTATAGATTTGTTGCCATGGGTTGTTCTTTTCTCGAAGAGCTGACATCTTGCCCATGTGACCATGGCTCCTACCTTATTAAGAAAGCTGTGAAAATTTCAGGGAGGAGTGTGAGTTCACTAAAAATGTATTAGACTAAACTAACTTTATTTACTTTTATGAAACTCTTCTTGGAGAGGTAAATTGTGAGAGTGCAACAAAGATGATATATTCTTTTCCTTCAGGGCTCCAGGCAGGATTTCTCTAGCTCTCCTGCAGGACTGGAAAAGGAGCAGACTAACCAGTGGATAGATTCAATAGCCAATTAATAATATTAATCAAAGTGTACTGGTAATTAGTGTATTCATATCCCTAAGGCAATAATGGGGAGGGTTACTCTAATGGAAACCCCGTCTCTACTAAAAATACAAAAAATTAGCTGGGCATGGTGGCACGTGCCTGTAATCCCAGCTACTCAGGAGGCTGAGGCAGGAGAATTGCCTGAACCCAGGAGG
>NW_016107329.1:901169-917815 GCF_001604975.1 Cebus imitator
AAAAAAAAAAAAAAAAAAAAAAAAAAAAAAAAAAAAAAAAAAAAAAAAAAAAAAAAAAAAAAAAAAAAAAAAAACTATGATGGAATATATAGCTGTTTACCGCACTTAACATTTTTGTCTATAATTTGGATTAAATGTCTGATTATCAAATGTGGAGGAACACATAGATTCAAAAGATAAGGATTGAAAAGTATCTTTAAATTATCCCAAATCCTAAAGTATTTTGGTTGAAATCAATAAAATAAAATTTAACGAGCACAAAAATAAAAAAAATCACCTTCAGAATTCAAAAATTAAATGGTAGAATGGAGTAGACCTAATTTAAAGACATTGTAAATAGGTATATTCATAAAATGAAATACTATATAGCTAAATAAACCATATGGCTATTATAAATATGTTATATAACTACCTAATTCTATATACTATATAACTGTATAACTAACCATAAATATATAATTGAAGTTTAGAAAAGACCCATCTCAGGTCATATAATTAGTAAGCAATGGGAGATACAGCCCACGTCCATCTGAATTCAAATCCTAGATTCGTATCCACTATGTCACATTGATTATCAAGGCAGAACAGAACTCTGTTTACTAACATAAAGAGAACTTGTCATAGATGGCAGCATACAGAGCCATATATATTTTTATGTAGAGAGAGACAGAACATATAAGCTCAGATTATACACACATACATATACATAAACACATTACACATAACATTTATGCACATATATCAGTATAGATGGCTCATGGGAAAAGACTTTAAGGTTATAAAATTTCAACACTGGATGTTTCTGGATGGTGGCATTAATTGCTGGTTTTAAATTATTATTTTTCATCTGATTTTTCTAGTTTTTATAGTGCTTATGTATTGCTTGTATAATTAAAATGCATCCTGTGCATAGCTGAAGCATTGCAATTATCAGAATTTTAGCATTAGTCAACAATGTGACTCAGGTGCTACAATCATTAAAGCAGTTCTGATGTGTTTGTAAGAACAGCCATAGTCTAATGGAGGAGAAAATCACTTTCATGTGTCTTGTGCTGATGCACAGAACACTGCTTTCAACAGAACATCCAAAAGTGGATAGCCATGGTGGTAGGAGGTTTGGAGACCACATCCTGTGAGGAAAAGCTAAGGAGCCAAGCAGAGCCCAAAAATAAAGGGGAAATACAGGGTGAGATGTATGAACATGGTCAGTCAAAATGGCAAAGTTCAGAAGCAGGGTTTTTCGGTGTTATTCCAGTGAGTGGACAGGAGAAGCAGACCCACCAGTCAGTCAATACTGAGGTCCTTGTAGGCACCAGGTCCTATGCTTGACATCAGGCATTTACAATGACTCAAGAAATAGTCACCGCCCACAGAGAACTCACGGGTGAGTGAGTAACTCATCACATTATTGCTAATAATTAAACAATCGTATTGTACAAAGTGTCCTAAAGGAGACATGCAGGTGCTCCAGGAGCACACAGTATGGCAGCTTGTCCTTGGTGTCACAGAAGACTCCCCTGAGCTGGTGAGGTGGACGTGTGCAAGGTGACACTTGACACATGATCAGGAGTTGACATGGCCAGGAGGGGGCTGAGTCTGTAAAGGCAGAAGGAGGCTTTAGGAAGCGTGCAGAGTGGGAGGGAGTAAGGCCTGCTGCAGAAATCAATGAAGTCCTCTTGCACTGTTGCATAAGAAGCAATCGCTCCTAAAGGCTCTGGCAATCCCAGCTGCCCTGGCCATGAAACACACCTAACAGGAGCATGTTGCAAGATCCAGAGTGGCAGAACTATCAGCTTTACAGTGGGTCACTGGGGTCAGCTACCGAAGTGAAATCAGGCCTCGGAACACTAGGTGATGCTAGAGAGGAAACAGTTTACTTTTAACCTGAAATTTGAATGGAATCATATGATTCTGTTTTGTCCTGAATAGGGAATCCTTTAGCAACATGTAGCAAAGGGAATGTTTATAAAAATATAAACAGTGATGATCTCCTAGGGGCCAATCTCTCTCTAAAACAAACACAAAAGAAACCATTGTAATAACTAAGAAACAATAGCTACAGCAGTATCTCTAAGAATGCATAGGACCCTAAGTAAGATTTTCTGGGTAAAAAAAAAAAAAAAAACATGCAATCTGATAAGCACATCTCATGAGGATGTGTGAGTGGGCAAGAAATTCGCAGATAAGCTTTGATGTGGGCAAGTGTAAAATTATTCATTTATGCAAAACAATTCAAATGTCCCCTGTAGAAAAATGAGTTCCAAGAAATCAGTTGCAGCTCAGAAAAGGATCTAAAAGTCAGATATTCCCTAAAAATGTGTTACTACAGTCAAAACAGCATATAAAATGTTAAGAACCATACATTATTGACAACTGTGGTATATGTAAGCCTAGCCTTAAGGAATCAGTTTCCTAAAAGATGAGCAGCCTTGGAAGATGCTACAGGATACAGCATGAGGGAAACTGAGTCTCCTGTAGTTTGAAGCAAAAAAAAAAAAAGCAGACACCCAGTGAGAGATGAAAAAGAAAGAAGAGGCATTCTCCCTTCATCCATGAGTGCAGAATGTGAATTAAGGAAGACAGTTAAGGACTGCAGGAAGTGAGCAATGCAACGATGAAACAGAAGGAGCCAACATAAGAAAAACTAAGAGTAGCAAGCCTGGGCATAGAGAAAAATCACAAAAATAATCAAGAAAGGTCTAACACCAGATAGCACCAAAGGTGGTTATTCCAGAGCAGTGGTTCTCAAAATGTGGCGTCCTTGCAATGCATCAGTATCACCTGGAAACCACAGTTTGAAATATAAAATCTCTCTCAGCCCCACCTGGGATCAAATGAATCAGAGACATCAAAATACCAGGAAACTGAAGAAGAATCCTCCCCCAGCACAGGCTGAGCAATTTACCTGGGTGTTGGGTTTGTAGGAGGCCACATCAGACACAGGGCCACTTTCCTTTACCAATTCTTTTTCTAACATCATTTGCATTCCCTTAGCAAAAAGTTACTTCTTACTCAGCAGTCTTCTCTTACTGAAAACTTAAGCCAGGTTTCTATCCAATGCTTCCCTCTGGTTTTATCTAGACACTGGTTCTCCACTCTGGCCATTTTGCCCCTCGGGAACATATGAGAAACTGAGAGACCTTTTTTGGTTGTCAAAACTGGGAGCGTGGAGTAATGATATTGGCACGTATTGGGTAGAGGGCAGAGATGCCGCTTAACATTAGGCAATTCACAGGAAAGCTCCCCAGAACAAAGAATTCTCCAGCCCAAAATGTCACTAGTGCTACTGTTCAGAAACCATGATCCAGATCAGTTGCCCCCGGAAACTAATTCACACCATCTATCATCTCTTTGCTCCTCCACTCCTCCAACCCAAGTGGGTTCCACTAGCACTTGTGAAATCCTGGTTGTGCTGACACAGTCAATTCCCACTTATACCCAAACTTCTTCATGTCTTCTCTCTATACACTCAATTTAATTACACGTGGCTTTTCCCAGGCAACACAACCCTCTCAGCTGCATTCTCCATGTCAATGATGAATACCATATTCATTTTATTGTTTACAAACCTGAAAAGAGAATTGATGTCATTAGAAGCTCATGTTTTCTGACTTGAGTGTGTTGCACAAGCATATTGAGAGTTTCCATAATAATGCCACTTGAACGGGAGTTATAAAAATCTGAAAACTTTAGCTCCAGAAACATAATAAAAATTCACCTCTCCAGAAACAGTTTTGACTTTCTTTTTATCCATAGAAACTTCAAAGCCAAAAGGCTGAGAACTGAATTTTTCTAGAAAGAAAGATAAAAGCCCTGAGTATGTTTGATTCCTTGGTTTTACCTAAATATAGCATGTTATGAACCCATGGGTTTAGGTTAAACTAGGACAAATTCTGGGAATTTGTACTTTCACTAAATGGGAAATTATGGTGCCACGAATCTATAAATATTTTTAAAATATTATTTTCACTAATCAGTAGTCCCATGGAATCGATGAACACGATTTTTCTCCTCAGAATAAAGCTGATACTAAGGGAGAAAAATTATATATACACACGTGCACACACACTGAATTATGTCCCACTGCTTTCAAATGCAAACCTGAGAAAAAAAATGGGGAAGAGGTAAGAGAGAATATGGACTATGGTGAGCTGTTAAAAACACACATGTCTGAAAACCTTCATTAATAATACATTAAAACATATTTACCAGATCCTTACATGATAACATGAAGCAGGTACTTTAACCTCAAAAATTCAGCCAGGAGTTTGACATCAATCTGGGCAACATAGTGAGACCCCCGTCTCAATAAAAAATTTTAAAAATTAGCCAGTGTGGTGGCACATGCCTGTAGTCCCAGATACTCAAGAGGCTGAGTCAGGAGGATCCCTTGAGCCCAAGAGTTTGAGGTTGCTGGGAGCTACAATTGTGTCATCACACTGCACTCCAGCCTAGGTGACAGAGTGAAACCCTCTCAAAAAACATCACCTCGCAACAGGCTTAAAGAAAGAATCTATTGGCTTCACAAAAGTGTCCTTCAAGTTCAAGTGGAGCAAAGGCAGATGCCTCGCTACGTTTCCTACCCATGTAGAAACTCTGATGGGTGCCGTTTTCCAACTCTCTCTTCTTCCTGTCCTGTGTGGTTCACTCACATACCCTCCTTAGCAAATTGCAGAACTTTTTAGGACAATAAAAGTACTCTTTGTACTCTGCAAAAGCCAAGCTTTGTACATGGCAAAAGCCATGGCCTTTATCTAGAACACAAGGAGGGGCTGAGCAGTCAGTCAACAAGTACCGTACTTCCTGACAACCGTCCAGGTATTCAGGTGTAAAGTGATGATATGGAAATTCAAAGGAAGCTACGTGGGAATGACAGAGCTGCCACTAAAGTAAGGAACGGCATAAGATGCAGCCGTATTCATACGAGTTTCCCTCAACTGTCCATTGAACTCCTGTAAGCTTTCTACGTAAGCATAGTCATGGGCCATTGTCTCCGTCTCACCACGGCAAACTCCAGGTCATTCCAACCTAACTAGCTTTGGGGAGCAATAGATTCTCCTCTTATGGGGGTGGAAGCACCCACCACGATACCCACTTTATTCCTCTTCAGGCCTGCAGGCCAGCACCACGTACTCTCTTGTGCTTCTCACCGCGAATTGCTAAGAGCTTCCGCTTCCTTTCTCAGGCCTCGCGGAGCTGTCTCTCCATCTCCCTTTCTACCTCTCTTCCAACTCTTCCCTCAGGAAAATTATTCTTCCTCCCTTCTCAATCTGTCATTATATTTCTTTATTTGTGAATCAAAAAAGACAAAAATTTTGTAAAAATACAGTTATAATAAAATTATACCCAGTTAAAAACCCAGGATTTCCCTTTGAAACCTAAATCAAAACTGTAAAATAAAAAAAGAAAAAAAAATCCCCATCTTGTTCCTCACCGTTCTCTAATTAAATGTGCTTTCTTTCCCCTCAAACACGTCTTCATATTATATTCTTTATTCAGGTTTACAGTGTCTCCTCTGCCTGAGATTATATTTTAATAGTTTTTCATTGGAAATCTTCTGAGAGTATTTAAATTGAATTAAACAGGTTTTTGTGGGTGTATTAGTTACGAGTAGAAAGTTACTGCAAAATTCAGTAGCTTAAGACAACAAAGCTGTATTATCTGATGGTTGCCATGGGTCAGAAATGCAGAGTGTCTTAGCTGGGTGGTTCTGGCTCATGAGGGTGCAGAGAGGTTGTCACCAGGTCTGCTGTCTTCTCAAGGCTTGACAGGGACTGGTGGTCCACTTCCAAGCTGGTGTCTTCACATGACTTTTGGCCGGAGACCTCCATTCCTCACTATGGGGGCCTTTCCACAGGATGTCTGAGTGTCCTCAGGATGTGACAGCTGGTTGGCCCCAGAGCAAGGTATCCAGGAGAAAGGGAGAAAAGAGATCCAAGGTGCCTTTTGTCATCTAGTCTCTGAAGCCACATTCAGTCGCCTCTGCTCTTTTTTCTATTCGTTAGAAGTAAGTCACTAAATCCAGCGCATGCTGAAGGGAGAGGAATTAGCTCCACCATTTGAAGGTTTTGTCAAAGAGTTTTGGAACATATTTCAAACAACCACAGTAAGCAGGGCTTGAATGCAAGTCCCATTTCTGACATTATTTCCATGGGGAAAAAGTGTCCTGCAACCTAACTGCAAGCAAATGTTTGAAAAGCAGCTTTTTTGGTAAAGTAGACACACCTCATATTATAGGAATAGGCTGGGAAACTGTCAAACATTATGGCATATTATTGAGCCTTTGAAACTTACTGAAAGCTGCAAGTTAAGGATTCCAGCATTATAAAACACCCGAACAACCAGAATATCTATATCTATATGTACACACACACACACACTCAGACACACATCTGCAACACTCATTTGAAAACTGAAATACCTACAGAATAGTTATAGGGTTCCATAGAAAACATCAGGATTAGATGACTCCTTGAGGAAAACATGGGGGGAATTTTAGCTACTAAAGTGACAAGTCATTTTAATAAATGGCTCATAAACCTTATCTACATTTATTCATACACCAGGACAAGTCCATCATCAGCCATCAGCAATTACATAAACTAGGGATTCTTTTAAGATGTAAGGATACAGTGAGCAAGAAAACAATGTGTCTTTAGAAGATAAAATTTTCCTCTCAAAATATCCTCTCTTATAATAGATTGCTCTAATTCTCACTCCTCTTCCCTTTCCCTTTGTGCGTCTCTCCTGTCCCGAAAGAAAGTGTCTTTCATCCTCTATAAACACTATGTGAATGTATATGGTTTAAATTCCAAAGTGTCTTGTCTATAATAATTGGTGTCCAGTGTCAAGTCACAAGGAATTAAAAACCATTATATCTAAAAATAAAAGCAATATAACTGGTAAAAATGTATATTGGACTCATGGAAAAATACTAGACACAGCCATGAAAGGGGGGAGGCATAAAGAAAATATATTCAGTTTGATAATAAACTTCTTGTCTTTCTGCGCATTCTCCCTCAATCTCTTTGCCAACTCCCCTTCCCCATCCAGGTCTTCACTATTGATGTCATCCAAAATTCTGTGTATCGTCTCTTGTCTTCTCATCTAAAATGCTTGAGGATCTCATCAAGCCCTGTGGCTTCACTACCAGCTCAATGTGATCACCCCAAAGATGTGCCCACAACCTAGGCCCCTCTTCTAAGCTCCTGACATACCCAGCTGCCTACTGAAAAGCTTTACCACAATGTCCTAAACTGAAAGCATTATCTTCTCCACGGAAGTTCCTCCTCAGGTGCCTCCTGGTACAATCATGCTATAATTCAAGCTTCCTTTTCACACCTCCATTCCTCTCAAATTGAATCACTCCCCAGTACTCCCACACTCTGCCTTCTTGCAAAGTAGATGGATTGCTTCAATCCATCCTCACTTCCTGGACCTCGCTACCTCCCACTTAGACTACTGATTGCAACAGTCTCTTCATTCACTGTTCCCTTCCTACACTCTCGACCCCTCAAATCTATTCTCCACCCTGCAGAGTGTTTTTCCTAACTGTATTAGTCTCCTATTTAAAATCCTTCTGTGGCTTCCACCTCAACCATCAGGCTCTTCTAAGTTCATTTTGATAGTTATGGGAAGCCTACTTTGACTTCATTCTTGTTTCTTCTCTAGGTTCCCTTCTGGCAGCTTCCCACCCTTAGTCTACATTCATCATGTCTGCTGTATATACTTTTTGAAAGGAAAATAAATCTCAGGACCCCCAAATTACTAAGCCAAAGGGAAATGTCAAGCTGAGAATTTGATCAGGCAAAGCTGCCTACCATTTTATTCCTAAAGAAGATAACAACAAAGATTAAAAAGCTATATACCTACCTCACAATTTTCCCACGAGGAAATTCCTTTTGGGACTCAAGATCTTTACCCTAAAAGAGTTCTGTTGGACCCTGGCAATGTAAATTGATAGCTTATCTTCACAGGTACAGGACAAAGGAGAGAATTCAAAGTCATCCCTCTGCTCATCTGAAGCAAATGCACATCTGATTGTTTCTTCTCACCTATTGTTTATATAAAAATGTAGATTCACTGAGCCAGACTAAGACAAATGAGACTCTTTCTCTATCTCCTCTTTCACATGTAAATTCTGTATTCTGCAAAAGGCTGATTAAAGACTCAAAAGAATGCCACTGCTTATCTCTTACCTGTGACCTGAACGCCTCCTACCTACTGCAAGTTGTCTCACCTTTTTGGTCTACATCTTACACATGTTGATGGATGTCTCATGTCTCCCTAAAATATATAAAACCAACCTGTACCCCAGCCACACTGGGCACATGTCATCATCTTGAGGCCCACAAGGAATTTCCTTGTAGGCAAATTGTGCAGGAGGTATGTAGCTTTTTTATCTCCTGAGGCTGTGTCATGGGTGTGTCCTTAACCCTGGCAAAATAAACTTCTGAATTGATTAAGTCCCATCTCAGATACTTTTGGTTCACAGTTTCATCAATATTGTTGAAAGAAATTGTATGCATTTCCCCTTACGTAATGTATTAAATACACACCTCTGTGCTTATTCTCTCCTTGGAGAGAAAGTATTTTCCTTCCTATTTATTTGGTAAAATCTGCTCATCCCTCAAGACCTACCTTGAGTTACCTTATTTGTAAAACTTCTTTGACCTCCCCTCACACCTCAGCTGCAGCTGGTCATACCCTTCTTTGTGTGATCAAGACCCATATTCTTAGGTAGTTTTTAGCCTGTTTCACACTGTCATGGAACTATTTGCCTTTGTGACAGTCTTGAGGGAAAAACGTATGTCTTTTTCACTGCTGTATTTTCTGTATGTAATACCTATTATTTAAAAGGTACCCAGTGAATGTTTGTTGAGTGAGGCATGAATGATGGAAGTAGAAAAATTCAGTAACAAGGATGGAATAATAGACTGACGTGTTTTGTAACACAGATTCCAATAAAGCATGGACTTAACGTAGATCATGACAAAAAACTAATGCATTAGGCTTTGTAGGTCACATTAACACACTGTTCAATGAAATGTGCACAACCGTTATATTTCACAGGTATCCCTGGACTCACAATACTGAAGACCTCCATCTAAAGTTGCTTGGATGCTGGTGACACATTCCAAATAATGAGTCAATGAGATATGTCCAAACCAACAAGGTTGTGGTATTGGCGTCCACAACAAGGTTGTGGTATTAATGAGGCCTCCTCCAGATGGTGATTCCTGGAATGTTAAGTATGTGCTGCTGGCTGGAAGTTTGCAGTTTTGACACAGTGGGAATGTTTGCCTTGGGACAGTCTAAATTCCCCATCTCATATGAGACAAGGTGCATTAAATCGTTACCCCAAATAACACAATCTGTCCTTCCTCCTACAGTGATATTCTGTAGAAGGAATAGAATTTTGAGTGACTCTACTCAAATAGTTACAAAATTATAATTTATTAACAACAGTGTCGTCTCCACTGTAGTTTGTATCTTCACACTCTGAAAACCTGGTACAGCATACTTTGAATATAAGGTACGTGAATATATTTAAAATAATTCTTCCTTAATTTTTCTAAAAATTACAGAAAGTATTCATACCAATTCAACAAAATAATACAATTACAGGTCATCTTAGCACTAATTCAAGTCTAAGATTTTTTTCCATCTCAAATAACAACCTATGCTATTAAAACCTCATGCGACTTTGCACAGAAAGAGTAGCAGGTGAGTTAGCACAATGTCTCCATCTCTCCTGGACCTCAATTTAATTGCCATTTAGAAGTCACTTGCTCAGGGTTATTATTTTTAGAACTTTCCACAAAATGGCTTCACTACCTAGTATTAGGTTATAACAGATTTTTAAGTGGAGAATTCAAGGAAAAGAGATGAACATTTTAACAAAGATCAAAGAAAGGAAACTTAAATGATTACCTGCTGATAAACACTAAAAACATCTCAGCTGAATGTAAAGCCAGACCCAGAAAACATCACTTCTTCCTTAATACAACTCTTTGCTCCTTACTAAGAGCAAAACTTTTTAAAACCCAACCATGAAACTTTAAACAACATTGAAGAGTTCTTTGCAAGATGATGATAACTCTGAAGCAATCAGACATAAATCTAGAACTTCAGGTGTGAAACCCTTGTAATTGCTTTAAAAATACAGGATTCAGAAAGTTAATTTGTACCTCTTGCCTGACAAAATATAGTGAAGGTTCATAAGTCAATCAACCACATAAGAGTACATTAAGCTTCTCACCAAAAAGTTATATGCTACCTAAAATCTGTCATTATTATTATGAAAAACCATGAAAATTCCTTACATGGATAAAGATCTGACGGGCTAAGAGGCAGGAATGCACCAATGCCTGAGGGCAAGATTATGCCTCTCTACCATCAGTGTCGAAGTCCCATTGTTTACTGTCCCATTGAATCACACAACTTGGGCACAACCCAATTTCCAACAGTAGGGCATTGGTTACATAAATTATTTGATTACTTTTAATGGCATTTTTATTTACATTAAGTTGATTTATATTCTGGAATACCCAGCAGCTGTTTTTAAAATGAGCTAATTCCCATACCTACATGGACTTCTGATTGGAAGATAATTATAATTTATCAAGTAAAATATAAAATGCCAGAACAACATATAAAGTATGATTTTAATCTATAAAATGCATATAGATATATATATAGAGAGATTCATATCTGTAAATACTTCTTAAATATCTAGAAAGTTCCATTTCACACTGTTAAAAGAGACTATCTCTAGAAAGTGGTGGAGGAGCAGGGACCAGTGTACATTCTAAATCATAAAACCTAAGCTGTTTGATTTTAACACAGGCTACTTCCATCATATTTTTTTAAATGAAAGCATCTGAGCTCTTAATCATGGTAAACTCCTCACATACCATCAGGGACACCAGGTTGCACACTTCGAGGGTGTACAATGTACATCATACATCATATGTCCCTCATGGTCCTTCAAAGTGTACCATGGAAGATCTCCAGGAAAAAGGAGCCACACCTGCAGGCACACTCTAGAGCTTTCTGAAGTGGGCCCCAGAGGAGAGTGTATGAGGACACTGACAATATGTCTGTCAGGATACATGGAAGTTCTGCCAACAGCAGTAGCCAAGGTCCAGAAATAAAAGAATACATATTTATTTCTGGAGTTCTTATTCTCCCTGTAAAAAGGCAACTCAATGTAACTGTTAAAGCAGTATATTTTGCAGTCAGACTGTCTAAATTTGAATCCTGAATCCACCAGATACTGGCTAGGGGACTTTGAGCAAATTAAATCATTTCTCTATGCTTCAATTCCATAGCCTATAAAATGTGGAAAGCAATAAGAGGGACATTGTGGGGTTTAAATGAGTTGGTATAAATGAAGTGTTTAGAATGGTGCCTGGAGGATGATGTGTTCATTAAATGTCACTTTTTGCTAGTGTTCTTGTCTGGTGGGCAAGGTATTATTATTGAAAACGGGTTCACTGATTATACTTACTTTATATATGACTCAGGATAGCCACACTCACAGAAAAACACACACACTAACCCTCAAGGTTTAGCTTACCATCCTCCGGAGCAAAATGTCCGTATCTGTAGATATACAGGAATTATACCAGCAGTTACATACCAAACAATAGTATGGGCAGAGATATCAGAAGAAAAGATTTCACCAACAGCAATCTGATTATTTCCATTTTGACCAGAGTCTTTTCCAATTTGACCTCACATCAGGAAAATCTTATTTTTAATGGGCAAAATTTTGAACTTCATATTAAAATTATTTACCTTTGAGAATTATCATAGAACATAATTTTTTAAACCTTTGGTGTCCTCTAAATAATTACTGCATATAAACAGTTGAAATATGAATCATTAACAAAAATGTGTTTCATTTATATATTTTCAGGAATACATTAATTACACAAAACAAGTAATTTATCATCACTGTCTATGACCTTCACTGAGGGCCATTTTTTATACTTAGCAGACATTGATACTATCACAGTTGTAAAGATTTTATATTCCAATACATCTCAGTGAACTTATGAGGTTTCTCAACTTACAGGCTTGTAATTACATACTGTCTTTCTAGGAGGATTGAAAACAGTTTGCTGCCATTAAACTAGTAAAGGTCAAGGGTACAATGAAGACTGCACAAGCTGGTCATCAGTTAATGTACAAGTAGTGTCATGTACGTCTGTGTGTGTGCACGCGCATGCATGTGTATGTGTGTGGTCTGACCTGTCCTCCACCTGAAAACACAATATAGTGTGTGTTTTTACTTTCCTAACACAAAACCATTCTCTGCATGGACCACAAGATAAGTTTCTTAACAAAAATTAAAGATAATAAAGATGTTGAAAAGATTTGAGATGATAAAATTTTCTTTTTCAAATGTTTTAAATGCTCATCTGAGATTAATTCTATAATGAATGGAGTTAACCCCTTGGAAAATCTTCATTAGTCAGATTCAGATAAGATTTTAATCACCTGATATGTGCCAGCCACAAGAAAAATGTGCGTCACCACTATTCACAATAGCAAAGACATGGAATCTACCCAAATGTCCATCAACGACAAACTGGATAAAGAAAATGTGGTACATATATACCATGGAATACTACACGGCCATAAAAAGGAATGAGATCACGTCCTTTGCAGGAACATGGATGGAGCTGGAAGCCATTATCCTCAGCAAACTAATGCAGAAACAGAAAACCAAACACTGCATGTTCTCACTTATAAGTGGGAGCTGAACAATGCAAACACATTGGCACAGGGAATGAAACGACACACACTGGGGCCTGTTGGTGGGTGTGGGGGGAAGGAGGGCATCAAGATAAATAGCTAATGCATGCTGGGCCTAATACTTAGGTACCGGATTGGTAGATGCAGCAAACCACCATGGCACACGTTTACCTATGTCATAAAGCTGCGTATCCCACACATGTATCCCAGAACTTAAAATTACATTAAATTAAAAAGAATACACGCTTCATATACAACAGACAAGCATATAAACTATTGTTTCACCTTAATATTTCTTTTCATATTCTCATAATTTTCAGTTTATAAAGTTCTGGCTATATTTTGATGATTTAATCAAAATACCATGGAAATCTGCATTCCTATACATCTTGCTAGTTTTCACTTTTGCATTTCTTTCTGTGTAACACCAGCTAAAAGGTAGCTCTTCCATCATTCAGTTTTCCTAAAGCAAAATAATATGATGAATTTGAAAATTAGTAACAGTGCATCTGAAAATGTGCAGTGGTTTAGTTAAAGTTACAAGCTGCTGTTCCAAATAAAAACTTCATTTTTAGTCCTTCGTATCTCAGTGAAATTATCTTATTAAGTGAAATTTTGCATTAAGTAGAGTAGGAAAAAGAGAATTCACTTCCTTTATGTTAACTTTCTGAAAATCTCAACATAATTCCATTGGGAACGTAAAAAAAAAGTCCACAGGGAAAGTAACTTGCTGTGTTTAGAATTTTTTTCTAAGCCCTAAAAATAACAGAAGAAAATGTTATAGTATATAGAATACCACAGAATGAGTAGACTGGATTTTGAATAAAAATATAATTTCAAACAAAAAAATATGATGATGTATTTAAAACAAAGCTAAAAAGCTATAAATATCAAAAGTAGATATAACACAAAAATATGGATTCATTACTCATTTGCCCCTTCGGCCATTCTAAATTTACTTTCATTAAGCAATAGTTAATATTACTTATAGCCACTATCTTGGCATATACACAAAAAGTATATGCTATGTGCAAAATCTTCATTTGAAGAAGGATCAAGATCATGCCTTTCTTCAGCTTGTGGTGACTTTAAAACTATGGCATAACATACAATTTCCAGTTGATCTTGTTGGGAACATTCTACATATTTGAAAATTAGCCTACAAAATAATTAAATTACTTGCCCAAAAATGTGTGCTACTTACATCTCCTCAAAGGTAAATAAACCCAAGCATGCTGGTCTAGATGGCAGCATCTTGACTGAAAATTTTACTTGTCATGGATGAGGTGGAGCAGGTTAAAAAGAAATGACAGAGCTTACCTGGGCCCTTTAAATATTCAGGAAATAATTTTAAGACAAATAAAATGTTATTCCACGCAATACTAGTTACTTGGTAAAATGATTACCCTTAAGAGGGATTACAAGATGAAGATATAAACACTTAATTGGAGTTTACATAAATCACAGGTAATATCTCCACAGTAAGTTGAGAAAAATTAGAGAAAAGAGTACAAACACCTTTTGAAGTCAATTTCAAAGAGCAAAATTATCATACTGCCCAGCTAACTATTCACACCTATCTGAGAACACTTCTCCTTAGGTGGACTTTTAGCCTCAGTCAGAATATAATTCTTATGTTCTCATGTCTCAGCCAAGCCAGTTCCCACTGTATACTCCATTCTACATGCTGGACCGTACACATACATGTACACATGCACACACATACACACACATACACACACACACACACACACACACATACACACACACATACTCACATGAGCCATAAATTGCAAAGCAAAGAAGGCCATAATTTATAAAGCAAAGAAAGGAATAGATTGCTGTTTCATTTGAAGGTAATTCTAAAATATCTCCCATCAAATTATATTTTTGTCTAAATTGGAGAACTTAAAAATGAGTACGTGTCAAGATCTCCAAGTAAAAATTACTAATCAAATAATATCTCAGTGTCTTGATCATAAATTAAAAAGTTATAAAACACTATATTAATTGATATGCTCTTTTTTAAGCATCTCATTTCAAGACAGAAACACAAATGTCACCATCAACAGCACATCAGAGGCTCAGCACTCTTCAGCTGCAATTGTCTGTGGTCCAGGAGGGGAAGTGAGCCAAGAACAAGCAGAACATTATTAACCTGAATAACATCAAGTTGGGGAAGACAGCATGGAGAAGAAAGAAAGTTAACCTGGCTTCAAAGCCCGATGCCCAAAATGTTCAAAGCATTCAGGTTCCAAAATGTCTTAGGAAACGGTGCCTAAGATATAGACTGGCCATGGGGATTTTAGGCCTCAGACTCCAGACGAGCTGTGTGTTGGTTGTCAATTTTCTTTCATAGCACACCTACAGACCAGTACTACAGGGATTTGTAACAGAATCTACTTCCAGAAATGCTGCTCTCTTTTCCTTTGGTGTTTTATGTACTGTTTGCTACTCCCTCCTTATTTGCCTTCCCTGTAAATGCCGGTGTTCTTCAGTTCCATGGTTTCAGCTATGAATTCATGGGGGATTCATTTCCAAAATTTTATCTTTACCTTTGAATACTATTTAGAATCCTAGACTCTTAAAACAACTTCAGATTTCACATCTTCCAAATTGAACTATGGGATGTCTTCCTGGTATTCATTAGGTAATGATTTTAACTGATATAACAGAGGACCTAATAGCATTTGCTTAAAGATAGAATTTTTTTAATCTCTGAAATAACAGTGGACGTGTAAAGCAGTCCAGGGCTGACATGGTGGTTTCATGGTGTCAATAAACCAGTCTCCTTCAGGCTTCATTTGTCCTCACTACTGCCAGAAAAGGATGTGATCTGATTGTTCCAGAAGACTCTAAATTCACTGCCATGATAGTCCAGGCCCTTGTAATGATGGACTGGGTCTAACCATTTCATCTCCATTTCTAGCCACTCCTTAATACTAGGTCACCCTTTTCCAAATACTTTACAAGCTTTCATTCCCTCGTGATTTTGCTGGGACTGTCCTTTCCTCCTCACCTCTATTTTCTCCTTTCCCTGGCTCATTATTATTCAAGCCTATGTGGAGTATTATCTCATTTGCTAAATGTTATCTCCTCTATGGGCTCTTCTAACTTCTCTCTACCAAGCTGAATTCAGTAAATGTTTAATGAGCATAACTCAAGGTAAGGAATAGAAATACTGGATAAATAAAAGTGCTTCTGCTCTAAGAGGTTAAATATTTAGCAGATGAGATGGAAACTTTATTCATTATAATACCTTATCAACAGGATAATTATAATATAAACAGAATGATATGGAAAGTTAATCTTGCCTGCAGGCAAAATCAGCTGTTTACCTCCATGTACAGTAGCACTTTGTTGATATAGCATTTGTATGTTCAATAAATCTGTGTCTCTTTCCAGTCAAATTATGAGTTTAATGGGGACAGAACCCACAGTCCCCACACCACTATTTTATTCAATGCCAAAAGAAGAAAGGAAAAAAGTATTTTATTTTGGTATTCATTTCTAAAGTCCATACAAGTATAAAAAAAAAAAGTCAAATTTTAAATAATGATTTTGCAGCATAAAATTTTAAAAATCAGATTAAAATAATACTGAATTATCTTTAATCATATTATAAAGGAAAAACTTAAATGTTAATTAAATTCACACAGATTACTTTATTGAGGTGTTGAAAAAGAGAATGATTTACTTTCTATAGGAAAAAACTAATTAAAAATAGTGAGCATGTTAAGAATACTGAACCATTAAGCATAAAAACTGACTTGACTGTTGGCCGGGCGCGGTGGCTCAAGCCTGTAATCCCAGCACTTTGGGAGGCCGAGGCGGGTGGATCACGAGGTCAAGAGATCGAGACCATCCTGGTCAACACGGTG
>NW_016107329.1:917905-1012059 GCF_001604975.1 Cebus imitator
AAAAAAAAAAAAAAAAAAAAAAAAAAAAAAAAAAAAAAAAAAAAAAAAAAAAAAAAAAAAAAAAAAAAAAAAAAAAAACTGACTTGACTTTAATAATATTTCATTGTGGTAACATGAAATACAATAAATTTTTTTGTTTTAAGAGATATATACATGTAAAAGAAAAATATTTAACTAACAAAGAAATCAAAATGCACAGTAATTTTGTACCAATCACAGGTAAAATTAACACACTCCAAAATTCAAACTGAATATTTAATCGACGTAACACTTAGATCAGTTAATTATGACCTTCAGTTATTAGAGTTGCTAATTTATTTATAGAGAAAATATACTCTTATTCAGATTTGAAAAAAAAAATATTCATTTGGGATGGCAATAATTTCCTCATTTTGCAAGTAAAAGAAAGTGATTCTGGCAGAGGTTGAGCAAGTTCCTGTATTTCACATGGTCAACTGGGAAATCAGAAATAGGATTCCAGCCTATTTGGATGAGATAATAAGGGTTAAAGGAGCTTAGTAAAGTGTTCTAAAAATGTAGGTGCCATACATGCTCAGTTAGAACACTATGTGTTCCAGTACACCGCCACTGACTTCTGTGACAAGAGACTCTTTTTCCCATTGCAGGATTCTGCCATTAAGATTAATGTTTATTATTATTATGCCAGAAGGAAAAACAAAAGGCATTTCTTGAACTGGAGAAAACATATTATTCTTTATTTTTCTAATGTGATGTCTTCATCATCTGCCTGTGACCGCTTACAGGGGCACTTTTATTTGTCCTGTTGCCACTCTGAATAGTTTGATTGATTTCTTCTATCTGCTCCCACATATAGGCAAGATTCTTTACCTTCATGTCTAACACTAAACAGGGAGATATTTCCATTTTTCAGTGGAATAGAACTCAGTGCCCTGCAGGATCCTGTCAGGCATCATTCAATGGATCTTTGACTGAAGAAAGATCTTGACTATCATTTTGTCGCATTTTAATATCTCAGCCCCAAAACACACTTTCAGCTTCCTTGTCTGCACTTGAGATGGAGGCAGAGCTAACAGTTTTAGATCATTTGGGTACCTAGGTACGTGGTTGTTGATCAGAAGGAAATTGGGTTATTGCTACTTTTTTAATTATAAGGCTGTAAGTGCCACTGGATTTTGCACTAAACTTTTAAGTTAATTTCAACAGGATAAATGTGCATATCTGTAACAACATGATGCACTGATTTCCTAGTGAACACGCAAATGATCAAAAGCAGTTGTGCTCTGAAATTGTTTCTGGGCACGATGCTTGAGGTTTAAAAGCAACCAAGGATGCTTTACCATGACACTATTTTCATCCCGATTTGTTTTCATGATTTTGAAATTTGTATAACAGACCACAACCTCATGGTGGACTCAATTCAACTTTACAAGGTTGCTCACATATTCACAGTAACTTGGGTTCTTCTATAGGCTGAGTTTGTTCAGGTAGTTTTAAATTCCAGCCCTTCCATTTAAGTTCTTCACTATTTCATGCCTAAGAATATTTCCTACTTACTACCACTGAGAAAAAAAAGGAATTATGGCAATTGAAGGACCTCTCAATAGACATTTCTATATATTTCCAATTAAATCCAACAATACTTTACTTATGAAGTATAAACAGGTCCGACTTTAGACTATAAAATTGCAGAGACAGACCTCCATGACAAAGTCTAAGCTAGTTTTCAACAAAAGGCACCCACCCTTCACCAGAACCATCCACAGCACCACCGCCAGTGGTCAGAAACCAGTCTCTCCAAACTTCTCCATTTGGTTCCTCTGCAGTTGAGCATCAGCACACAACACAGCGCAAAAACAACTATGGGAGAAGTGTCCACAGAACAACTACGGGAGAAATGTCCAAAAAATCGGTAACCTGCTGCACATGGGTGAGCTGCAAAACTGTTGCTTAATCATAACATCCACGTGGCCGAAACTGTTCAGTTTGACCTGTTTTCCTAAGTGGGATGCAGAGTTAGCCCAGTCCCAAGTAAGAGTTTTCCCTTAAACATTTACCTAAATTCCAACACACTTGCTCTTTTTATTCCACAATCAGAATTCTTTACACCACTAGGTCTCTCCATTGTGGGAAGGTACTTTTCCATGATCTAATTATTAAATAGGACCATTCCTCTCATTTCATCATCCTTCTGGTCCCTTGAGCCAGGCAGTCACTGGGAAGAAACAAAGTCCTTAAGCTCTATCAAGTCACAGCCCCTTTGAGAATCTCAAAGTCTGGGTCCTCTAATCAGGAAAATCCACATACACACACAGCCTGTGCATGACAAGATAGCTCTGCATGGATCCTAGAGGGCCATGCCTGGAACTCCAGTTGAGTAATCCATGGAAATGAAAAGATCTGAAATCAAAACCCCCAGATTCCAATTTTGGCTTTATCCTCAACTAACTATGAAACCTTAAAAAAGGGTGTTGAATAATGAGAACTCATGGACACAGGGAGGGGAGCACTACACACTGGGGTCAGTTGAGGGGAAATAGGGGAGGGACGGTGGGGGGTGGGGAGCTGGGGAGAGATGGCAAGGGGAGAGATGCCAGATGTAGGTGATGGGGAGGAAGGCAGCAAATCACACTGCCACGTGTGTACCTATGCAACAATCTTGCATGTTCTTCACATGTACCCCAAAACCTAGAATGCAATAAAATAAATAAATGAGAAAAAAAAAGAAAAGAAGAAGAAAAAAATAAATAAATAAAATAAAATTCTTTGAGCCAGTTTCTTCATTTACAAAGTGGTGATATTAATTCCTGCTGTAGCCACCTCTCCGGATTCTATTTATAAAAATTATTATGTATATCAAAATTTTGTAATTATATTTCCCTATGCTTGTTAAAGTATAACTTTTTATTATAAACTTTTGTGTTATCTTTGGTTCTTTGTTTTGCTTTGTCCACTAAAATCTGTTAGATGTTCCTTCAGGGAATCTCTCATCAGTTCTCAATGTCTCACCCACCTTGCTAAGGTCCTCATGTCTGAATTTCAGTCTCCACTTCCTTGGGGAATCTCCTATTTCCAACCTGTTTATGTATATGTGTGTCTGTATATAGATATAGTTATAATTATATATAGTTATATGTGAACATGTACATGTGTCTATATTTTTGTATATGTAATCATACAAAATTTGTATATATGAATATAATATATAGTCACTATTCCCCTGACTTGGCTATGTTTCCATGAAACAACCATATTTCCAACAATAATATGTTGTTTGATCTAAAAGATGTTCTCTCCACTACAATTTCCCCAGCTGGCAAAAAGCAAGCTAAGATAGAAAGTTTAGAGTGTATATATAGGAACTGTTTGTTAATGGGGTTAGGGGACAAATGGGCATCAATAGTTAGTGAAAACGTTTTCATTAAGAAAATTTTATCTCATCCAACACAAGGTTATTGAAACAGTGATATTAAGAGAATGTTAAATAGAATAGAAATAGTATTCTGTTGCCTTTCACTGGAGTTCACAGACTACTGACTCATACCCAGTCTTCCCCTCCTGGTTCCCTGGGAAACACAAGCATCCACAGCTTAGAGACCATTCTGGAAAGATTGTGCAACATTAAAGAGTAAATCATGAGTGACTGAAAAAGTTACAGGCACAGTATATTATAACATGTCGTACTAGTACCAGTGGTCAAGATGCTGACTTATAATATTCCTTAAATCCATTATATTTGTAAACATAACCTGTTCTTTGATGAATAATCTAAGTATTGGCAATAGACAATCACATAAAATGCAGAGGCACGGCACTCAGGACGTAATGACGCTTGCGACCCACATGTGGACGTGGTGCTCACGTGGTGGCTTCCTGTCCTGCACTGCGGGAGCCACCTCTTTATACACTTGTTCCCCCCTGCCTCAGCAGCAAGCACTGACTGAAACACTGACAACACTCTCCTTGCCAAAATCAAGCGGTTACTTCTAGATTCTGTCTTCCTCCTGACAATAAACTCATTAAAAATGTACTTGACTTGTTCTTTCTCAAACTTTGCAATGTAATTTAAAATATAAAATAATCTCAAGCAGATAATACCTTAAAAACGAAAAATATACATTTGATGGAAAGTAAGTTTCAAAGCTTTTCCCTTCTGAATTAGTAAAGTATATCATTTTTTAGTATAGACCTTCATACAGAGCTTACCTAGAACTACAAGATTAAAGTAAATAATGTGTATTCAACTAAAATTTCATTGTATTGTGTGGCAATTACTTTCTCATTTAGCTAAATTTGAAACTCACTATTAAAAGTAGGAATTGTCCCAGAGTTGAGGGAAAATCACAAAGAAAGTAAATAATCCAAAAAGGTTTGTATTGTATGTTACTGCCACATAATAAATTACTCCAAAACTTAGCTTCTTAAAATGGCAGTAAGCATTATCATCTCACACAAGGTCTGAGGGGGCAAGAATTATTTGGGAGTAGCTTAGTCGAGTGTTTCTGGCCTGGGGTCTCTCATGAGTTTGCTGTCAAGATGTTGGCCTCGGCTCAGCCATCTGAAGTCTGCCCTGGGTTGGCTCACCCACTTTTGAGGTGGCCCACTCTCATGGATGGCAAACTGGTCCTGGGTGTTGGCAGCAGGCCTCAGTTCCTTGCCATATGGGAGCTCCCTGGGGCTGTTCTACTGCCCCCACCTGATGGTAGCTGGCTTTCCCCAGAGCAAGTAATCTAACAGAGAGCTCTGACATGTGAAAACACCACTGTCTTTTATGACCTCGTCCCAGAAGTCACACTTTGTCTCTTCCGAAATAACATACTGGTTACACAGGTCAGCCCTATTCACTGACAGAGGAAACGACAGGGTGTGAACCCCAGGGGGCGAGGATGGAAGAAGCCATCTTGAAGGCTGGCAACCACAAATCCATACCTAACTCCAAATCACCAACTTACTCAGAGTGTGTGTGGGGTGAGATGAAGTAGAAGGCATAAAAATAGACTCTGCACTGAGAGAGATCTAGTTTCAAGAACTAAGTCTACAGATTGCTAAGTGGGTGATCAAGGAACATAATCTAACCTCTCGGAACTTCAGTCTTCTCATTGTTAAATGGGGGTGACAGTGCCGTGGCAGAGCCAATTGGGGTCACGGCTATCCATCTTCTCCCTCGCAATTCCCAGCATGCCCACGGTGTGGTCAGTCCATGTGACTAGACCCCAGAGGATGGGCTAAGAGGGAAGAGGACGTGCTTAAGTTCCAGGCTGAGGCCTTAAGAACCTGTGCACTCTTCTGTCACTTTGCCCTGCGGAAACAAGCAGGGAGGCCCCGTTCCAGGGAGTGTGACCGAATCGTGGTGCTACTTCCCTTCCCTTGGCCTCGACTGCCAAGGAACCCCGAGAGGAGCTGGCTTGGGAAGTCCCCTGGCATCAGAGTGAATTTCGTGTGAGTGAAAAATAAACCTTTATTAGGCCACTGAGATTTTGGGTCTATTTGTTACCAAAGTATCATCTAGCCTATTTTAATTCAATTACATAAAATAATGTTTATTTCGATAATCAAATGAGAAAATACACATCTTAACTTCCTACACAGTATCTACAAGATAGGTATTTTAATATGTCAGTTTCTGTTCACTTTCTGAGCTTCGTTCATTAGTAAAAAAAAAAATTGAAATAATATTCAACTCACAGAAATAATATTCAACTCACAAAGACAATAAAGAATATTATTCTTTAATTTTGCTTTCAAAATTAAAGAGAATACATTAAAATTCTTACCAGACAGTAAGGGGTTAATAAATATTTAAGTTTCTTCTCCTCTTTCCCCTGAATTGTGACCATAGGGGGTTCAGAAGGTCTTTTTCCCCTCATCAGACCTCCTCCTTCTCTATATTCAAAGCTTCAGTGTCCCTGGAAAGTTAACATACTGAGTTTATTTGATAATTCCTGTGAAAATATCACATTGCCTGCTTAAGACATTAAATGCAGCTGCATGAAAGGAACGACAATAACTTAATTAAAAGATGTACCAATCCTGGCAATAATGCCATGATTTCATTTCAGAATTACTCTAAATTAGTCATTATTTTCTTACATATAAGGAAAATGTAATTCCCCTTCTTTTGTAATGTTGATATTACAGGCCCATAAATGCCACCTTATTCTATCAGGTCTTTTGTCCCACCAAAAGAGCTATGTAAGATGTGCCCTGACTTGTGTCATCTCTAAATTCAATAGCATGTAAAGCTAAAGTACAAGGATCCTTTGGACCTAAATAAACATGAATAATAAGAATTTTTTAAAAAGAATCCAGCTATCCTGTGCCAACAGTCATTACACTGTTTCACAGGACTTGCTCCAGGGAGATTTCATCATGAGTATATTATAAGCACTCAGTCAACAGATGAGTGCAACTTGTCTACTTCCTCATTGAAAAACTAACCATGTGTGCCTTTTCCATGTAAAACTGGAATCACTGGCCCAGTTACATGTCCAAGTCATAGCCTAACACTAGAACACTGGCTGATGTCCACAGAATGTGGTTTTTCAGCCACGTGGAAGCTCCTGACACTTTTTGGTGTTCTGTCACTGTCTTTCCTTGAAAGATTCCCAGCAATGGCCAACATGCCCACTGCGGCACAGAAAAAGTGGAACAGCATGCCTTCTCCTGCTCTCCCTCTCCTCAGCAAAAGTAAGACAATAAATTGCCCAGATCCATTCTGCTTTCCTCCATGGTAGCCAAAGATACAGGGGAATGAGATGTGCTGTGGGAATACAGGTGTGGTATCTCCAACTAATCACCATGTGACAGAGCAACTCTGCCTTCTGTGTGTTCCCTGTGCTGTGCAATTGATGTCTGTGTGGTGCTGAGTCACAGTGACACAGGATCTGGCTGCAGACATTATCCAAAGGGATGTTACAATCTCGCACTCCCTCTCTACCATAGGGCCACCTGGCTCCTTACGTGTTCAAAGTTACCCATTGCTGCCTTAGAATCTGTATGTGTTTGAAGACCTCACACAAGACCTCATCAACTAATATGCCTACCTTAATATGCCCATGTAAAATTCAACTCACAAATAGCATTTTTAAATATAAAACTATATATAAATGGAAAAATAATATATAAGAATATATGTTATATTTAAATAATACATTGTGTTGTATATAGAGTGATACATTTCTTGGAACAAGAAAAGTCCTTACATGTAAAACTTACATATAAAGCATCACTGTTTGTTGCGTCTTTGTCACAGGTTTTATGATTTTCATGTTGAGTGACAAAGCTAAAACTATGAATTCAAAGTCTACAATCTGGTCTGTCTCAGACTTATCCAGCATTGAATTCTTTAACTGTCAAACAGAAAGAACAAATCTTTGTGTTTGTTCGTTTGAGACAAGGTCTTGCCCTGTTGCCTAAGACAGTGTTGCAACCAAAACTCACTGCATCCTCAACCGCCCAGGCTCAAGTAATGCTCCCACCTCAGCTTCCTGAGTAACTGGGAAGACAGGCATATGCCACCATGCCCAGTTAATTTTAAAAATTTTTTGTACGGACAGGGTCTCACTATGTTGCCAAGGCTAGCTTGAACTCCCGGCCTCAAATGAACTCCTGCCTCAGCCTCCGAAACTGCTGGGATTACAAATGTGAGCCACTATGCCCGGCCCCAAAGAAAATTCTATTGATACATTAAAAAATGAAAAGAACTATACATTATATTTTAATTTAATTTTAAATGTTTAATTATTATGGGTTATATATATATATATATATATATATATATATATATATATTCATGGGGTACATGTGATGTTTTGATACAAACATTTTTGTTTGCTTGTTATGAGATGGGGTCTCATTATGTTGCCAGGTTGGTCTTGACCCTCCCACCTCAGCCTCCTGAGTAGCTGGGATTATCAGCATGCACTACCACACCTGGCCATGATTATAAAGCAAATGATAAGAATCACAGGGCAGAAGTTATCAAAGACAAAGGTTAATTTTGATAAAATCATTATGTGCCAGACAACTGGATTATTTTATTTAACTAAGAGGGATAAAATAATGGATTTGCTACTTTGTATCCTGTGTTTTTCCTCTAATATCGAATAGATTTGTCAAAATAATAATGAAGTACGGACATACAAATACACCCATCTTAAACATTTTATGTTTCTTATTTAAATTGAACAAGAATGTACTCAGTACTGTTTATTAGGAGACAGATCCTGTCTCTAATGACCTTAAGGCCTTAGGGAAATAACACACACAATATATGAACTATAACTATTTTTTATCCTCACATCTGTTTCCTCATACCAAAAAAACAAACAAAAACCCAACAACAAAAAATTGTTCAAATCCTATTAATGCTAACTTATAAATGCCTCACATTAAAGATTTCTCCACTTCTAGTGCAACTACACTATTCCTATTATCCTCATGTATCCCAAGAATTTTGCAACAATTTTTGGCCATATCTTATTTCGCTTTCCAGGTATATTCCCAAAACAATTAGGTCTTACTGACTTAAAGCCTCAGTCCTATTTAAGACCCTGTTGACTATACAATAAAATCAAAATGTATAACCTGATATAAAACATTCTTCACAGGCTCCTCTTGCCTGTCTTTAAATCGAATTGCCAACTCTGTACATTCTACCCTGTTTCCAGGGTACCCCACCCCATGCCATCTTCTTACTATTTCCAAGTTACAACATTTTTTTCACAGGCTGGGTTGTTGCGTTTGGGGGTTTTTTGGTTCTTTTTTACTCATTATCTCTCTCTCTCCTTCTCTGCCTTAAATAGACTTATTCCCTTCTTGGCCAGCAAACTTCTATTCATACTAGAAAATCCAGTCTAAATGTCCCTTCTCCAGTGAAGTCTCTGTCAGTCTACTTTTTCTGATCTTAGAAGTAATTGATTTCATTCTTATAGCTCTTGTCAAGTTGCATCACAATGTCAACATTGTGTCTGTTTCCAGAGCTGTATGATGAGCTCCACATGGACAGAGATTTGCTCTTATTTATTTTTATATCTTTAGCACTAAACATAATTCTTGGCACATAGAAGATGCTTACTTAATGTGAATAAATACATAACAAGGTAAATGCTTTACAAGTTTACAGAAGGGAGAATTCAATGGGTTATGGAGTAATTAGGAATTGCTACATTAATATATATGTAAAATATATGTAAATAAAATGTTTATACATGTTTTTAAATAAAGAATAATCACATTTCAACCATTCTTAATTTCAAACTTTCTTTAAAAATGATACACTTAACGCTATCATACATCCTCTGTAATATGTCTTAAATAGTAGTTGGAAGACACTTACGTTCAAGATTCCCTTAAGTTCTTGGGACTAGATAACTAGGAAGATGTTCTTCTATCTGGATCATCATTGTCTACTTTTATTAATATTAATTTATAATAATTATATTAGTAGTATTTTAACAAATGAAGCCATTTTAATGCTATAATTTAGCCTTTTCACTTACTAAGAAGTATTCCCTCTACTCTATTCAAAAATAGGAATATTTTACTTTAGGGTAAAACCTGCCCAACATCTAACCCCCAAATTCCTACATAGCATATAGGTAGGGGTTGTCAGATTTAGAAAAAATAAGAAACCTACAGGATGCTCAATTAAAATTTAATTTCAGATAAACAATGAATAAATATAAAAGTCCCATGCAACATTTGAGGCAAATTTATACTAACAGAAATCTAGTTATTCAGTTGAAATTCAAATTTAAATTTCTGTCCTTTATTTTATCTGGCAACTCTACAAGGTAGCCGACAAGAAGACTAGCAATGAAGACGTGCTAGGAGAGCCCTGATTGATGCATGCTACTATAAAAGCTAGCTTTCCTGGTTCCCCAGAGAAAATCTAGGGGCTTCAACCATCCTCTATCCTTTATATCCTTAAAGACACTCATGCTTACTCATGTGCTGTGGCATTAGGACTTCCAAAAGGAAACTCATTTTGGTAAAGGAACAATCTTAGATCATTTCTCAGAATAGTTTTTTATAAAGGAGCAAAAAGATGATGTTCTCCACAGAACTAGCCTCAGGATTCTTTCCTACTACTGTCAGAAAAAAAAAGAAAATGTATCTTCATTGTAGTCTGCCCAGCAATGCTGATATACCAATGTATTACAAAATTTAAGTCTATAAATGCTTTCTATAACCCAGGGGCTACTGTGAAGCTTTATATGCATGACTACTATAAATCCTCATAACATTTCTAAAAGATATATGTTATTCTCTCTACTATAAAAATAGGGAAATTAAGGATGAAATTAATAATTTGCCCAAGGCTACACCATGAGTAGGAAAGGAGGTGAAACTCAAACACAGCTCTGACTCTAGAACTACTTAAATATATATCAATAATGTTATTTATATACTGACTTATAGTCGCCAGGTCCTACTAATGAACCAAAAGAAATTTAAACGTGCTCAGAAGAGCTGACATACAGGTGGATGGTCTCAGGACAGATAAGTTGTTCCCAAGCAAGAATACAGGTTTGCGTGTTTGTGCATGTGGTCACATGATGCTTTCTCTGAAAATTCTTCTCTAAAATCAAAGAGCTTTATAAAACCAAGCCTTCACTATTCCACTCAATTCTTTCAGTACATTTGAAATTTTCTAAATGGCAAATTACCTTCCCGTGAAGCTAGCATATTTCTAAAAGTGCCTACCTAATTTTGAACTATAAACACTGTAAGGAAAATCAGTAATTTACAAGTAAAAACAAGTCTGCTCCTCACTTCTCTGTTTCTCCAGGTTGCAGAAAATGAAATGACCATAACTCCAAGACAGAGCAGAATGTTCATCTGAGTCATACCAAATAACTTCACTGCTGCTAAGGAGAACTTTGAATGAAGTGATTTTTATGATCAGCCTTTTGGAAGTCATTCAAAAGTGCTGCAATACTACTTCAAAGAAGATATTTCAAATTTAAATGTCACTCTTCAGTGTTGTTTATCAACAGCTGAGTATTAAAATTGGTGAGCTTGATTTGTGTTATTTAATTTAACCAGCTTATAATTTAAACACTCTTATAATTAAGTTACTATTACATAAATGGAATAAACACAAGTCTAACTTCGGTAGTGAGGTGCTCATCTTCAAAGAAGTTCAATTAGATTGGAAAAGTATTTTTGTAGCGATCTTGTAGAACAATGGCTGTCAACCTTGACTGCACACTGGAATCCCTATGGGGTGATAAAAAAAAAAAATGCAGCACTTAGGTCTCACCCCTGAAAATTCTTATATAATTGGGCTGAGATGGGGCCTGACCACTGGTATTTTTAAAACTTTCAAACTCATTCTAATACACAGCAAAAGTTTAGAACAAGTGCTACAGAAGGAACTCAAGCATTGGATGGAAAGCTGGAATAATGACATTTCAGGATCCTTTCAACTCTGAGAATCTATGTTTGATTGTATGTGTGACCCTTACTATGACATCATACTAGAACAGATCTGAAGTGTCTCTGGATATGCAAATTAGGAATACATTGTTACAGTCATACTTCTTCCTAGGTGTAGTTTCAAAGTACAAAGAAGACACAGCTATTATTTATACTTCTCTTTCAGGTTCTGATTATCTCTTGTAGAGACCTTAAAAATAAACAATTTGATCAATTCAATTATTAAAAATATACTAAGAATCAACTGTCAGCAAAACACTCCTGTGGGTACTGGACATTTATTAATGAGTTAGCCAGAGTCTCGGATTTTTCAGGGACTTACAATTTAATAGGCACAAATGGTTGAACTACAAAAGTAGGGAAGGTATGTTTGAAGTCTAAGGGCATGATGGTTCATTGACATGATTACGTTCAGCTATGAAGGAGAAAGGCAGGCAGATGTACGTTTTTTATCAGTGCAAAAGTCCATATCTTATTCATTTTATTGAAGAATAATAAACATCAAAGTAAATTTTAAAGTTTCAGGTGATATTTTAAATATATTTTAATATATATCTTACATATATATACACATATATGTGTGTGTGTATATATGTAATCTTACATATATATACATATATATGTGTGTGTGTATATATATATGTATATGTAAGATATATGTCAGTAAGCATATGTGTCAGATTCCTTAGCCTCACTAAACATTTACCAAAAGGAATTATGTAATATGAAACCAAATCAATTTCTTCTAGCGGTTTTTCAATTAAGGGCTAAAGTAAATTTTTAAGTGATTCAAGAGACATTGGTAGTTTATGCAATTTAAATTTCCAATAACTTGAAGCAATTTCATAAAAATACAACTTGCCAGCAAATTATGCTGATCCTGCAAGATAAAGAATATTTGAGATGTGAGAGAATGTCAATTAATAAATACATATTTACTAAATTCTGCTTCAGGCAGTTAAACTTTTTGTTTGTTTGAACTAAACAAAACAGAGTTCAAAGAGGCAGAGTAATGTAACACAACCAGAATTAAAGGGAGACTTTAGATAAATGAGCCATAACATCTGGCCAATCATTTCAGCTCACTGTGCCCAAATGGAACTGGAAACACCCAGTGATAGGAAAGGTCACTCATGCTAGCAAAAAATAATACCCCTGCTGCCCAGTTACACCTCACAAATGAAATCTATATCCATATTGTCTTAGTTAATCTTCACTACTAAGCAGGATCGATCTAGGGGCATGTGCTCAGCTGGAGCCAGGATTAAGTATTTTGTAGTCCTGTACCCTAATTTCTAGCACAGTGTACAAGTCAGAGAAGTGATAAAATCAGCCAGCATATAGTGTTATACAAATAATAAAATGTTTTTAACTGAAAGTATAAGACTTTGGAGTAAATTAATGACTGGAAATCAACTCTTTGACCCAATTTATCATTATTTAATAATAATGAAGTAGAAGACTAGACAAGGCTTTATAAATAAAAAAAATAAAAATTATACAAATAAAAACCCACCTTCTGAGTGAAACAAAACAAATACTTGAAATTCAATAAATAAGACTGTTTATATCAGAGGCTACAATTTTAAATATAAACTTTAGTTTCTATTTTAGGCTGCATCTTCCAAATTTCAGTAAGGAAAAATATTCATGTGAGTTTCTTTTTATGCAAGACAAATAATTCTAGTCTCGAGAGCCCAATCCCAAATCAGCAAATAAAATATCAATAAAAGCTATATGCCTTGTTTTTTTCCAATCTTGTTCCTTAAAAAGATCAACAACAAATTTAAAACTGTACATGTAAAATCAAAAATCATAACCAAAACAATAGGATGTACTAATACCTATTTTCTTTGAATGCATCTTCTTTATTGAGTTCAAACCTAACTGAAATGAAAAAAAATACTAATTTTGAAGCTGTAGTATCGAGTACATCTCTACATTGATATCCAAATGTTAAGGAATAAATCTGCTGGTTCTACTGTCAATAAAAATGCCTGGCTGGGCCTATTATCTCATTAAATATTGGAATCCGTAAGGACCCTTGGTATGATCTGGCTGTGTCCCTATCAAAATTTCACCTTAAATTGTAATAATCCCCATGTGTCAAGGGCAGGACCAGGTGGAGATAATTAATTCAAGGGGCAGTTTCCCCCATACTGTTCTTGTGGTAGTGAATAAATCTCACGTGATTTGATGGTTTTATAAATGGTAGATCCCCTACACAAGCTCTCTTGCCTGCCACCATGTAAGATGTGACTTTGCTCCACATTCACCTCTGCCATGACCGTGAGGCCTCCCCAGCCATGTGGAACTGTGAGGCAATTAAACCTCTTTCCTTTATAAATTACCCAGTCTTTCTTAGCAACGTGAGAACAGACTATCACAGCCCTCTTCTTCTGTGCTCCTTTCCTTCCACTGTCTGCCTCTCCTCCACGCCCTCATTCATTCCTAGGTTTTCAATTATCAGCCAGACACTGATGGTGTCACCATGACTTTTATAGCCCAGGCCTCCTCTCTGACTTGTAAACACAACGGTCTAGTGCACAGCTCTCTTAACCACATTTCTTTTCACCCATTGCCTGTCCTGCAAAAAAGAAAACCATTGTTATAATTCTATGACATTCTAAAGAAACAAAGTATCCAAAGAAGTATGAAATAACTTTAAATGAAATTTGATTGCTGCTGGGATATTACTCAATAGGAAATCAATTATTTAATTAGTTGATTGACATTTTGAATCAGGTCATCTTCACTTGCAAGTTTCTCTAAACCATATTTTCCACGCACATTGGAATTCCATGTTTTCCAACAATATTCCCAAAAAAGGGAGAAGTTTCTTGTTTACTGTCACTGGCACAAGTCCACTGGTGCCAGGTGTGAGGAACAGCCCCAGTGACCTGAAGCCTGCAATGAGAAATGTGCTCATTGGACCCAACCTCTCTACCACCCAAGACAGGATGCTTATTTATGGAGCAGAGAGTTTCCTACAAGGTCCTTGAAAAACGCAAATTCAAGCTAGACTTCAAATATCTAGGTCACTTTTTTTTTCCTAAGAAAAAGAAGTGAATGACAGAGCACAAAGTAGCCAAGTAGGAATAAAGGAAAGGCTACAATTTGCATGAGTATAAAAAATTGACAGTGCAGACTATTTATAGTGTTCAGGTGTGAGCAGAATCACCAATAGCAAAGCTAAGGCTTAAATACTTAGGCTGCTTTAATACGTGCTTTGTTCATTTATAACTAGAGTAAAAAGCATCAGAGAATGGGAATGACTATAAAATTTACCTCAAAGTTTTTGAGATAATTATTTTTAGGTATAAATAAATAGGGAAGAGAGTAATAAACATTAAGTGAAATACATATATTATGAAAGCCTAGAAAATATTTTTAAATATCCATTTTGGCATATACACATGACTAATTCTCGAGTACATACAAACAGGCATTTTAATATTCTATCACAGATGTTTGACAATGTTCTTTAAAATCCAAGAAAATATAAGACTTTGGAACTGTAGCCAGTCTCACTGTCGGCAAAACACAAAATGTTCTAAGCTCCCTTAGGTCCTAAAGGCTTGCAAGTCAAGAACTGGTTAGGCCTATAAAGTACAAAAGAAGATTCAGTGACAGAACAAGGCTCTTACTAGGCCTCTAAATAGGTCTACCTTCAACCTTAACTTGGACACTTTTAAAAAGCACAAGAATTTTTAGAGCAGTGAAGATAGTCCGCATGATACTAAAATGGTGAATACATTATACTTTTGTCCAAACCCATGGAGCATGCAACACCACGAGTGAATCCTAATGTAAACTATGGACTCTGATGATGTGTCAGTGTAGACTCATCAGTTGTAACAAACGCACCACTCTGGTGTGGTATATTGGTAATGGAGAGGTTATGCATCTGTGAGGGCAGAGGGTACATGGGAAATCTGTGTCTTCCTTTGAATTGTGCTATTAACCAAAGACTGCTCCAAAAAAATAAAGTCTTTAAAAATTAAAAACTTCATTGATTTATAAACCCTATACCACTAGCTAGAGGTAAAAGCTTTAAATACTATATAAATTAATTAAAATATTAATTTTCAGCATAGACCATTTACCAGACAATGAAGGAAAGAAACTAACATTGTTTCTGACAAGGAATTGAACAGGAAAGAATAAATAAATGTCTACATTCTAGGCATTGCATTAAGTGTGTTATATATATAACAACTTAAATAACCATACTTAATGTTATATATGTGCGTGTGTGTGTGTGTATTTTTTTCTCTTTTAAGCACAACATATTTAAAAGACTACCAAAGCCAAATGAAACAAAAACAATCCTGAGACACAGAGAAATCACAGCTAGGATTTTCATCTTCAACCCCAAAGTTCATAGAATTCTGTCTTTATCAATAAGAAAAATAACAGCAACAAAACTGATTTTTAAAACAGACAACTATCTAACAATAATTGTCAAAGTAAGACAATAAGAACACAGAGGCATTTAGTGGCCTTTAGACAGGGTTACACAAAACTGGCCCATCTATATCAATAGGACTGGGGACACTTCGACCAGTACAAGCCAAAAGAAGATACAATCATCTGTCTAGGAGATGTACCAAAAGTTCTATCTATCCTATGAAGGAGGACATAAGAGATTGAGCTTTTTCATTTATTCCGGAGGACATTTTCTATTAAAGGGAAATACTCAGGCAAATCAAAATTCCAACTTTTAAACATTTTCTTTTTTTAACATTATAATAATATCATCAAAAAATCTCTATAAAGTGGTTATTTGTACTTAGAGCTCTACTTTGAAGTTTGGGCTGGAGATATCTAAATTAAAGGATTAGAAACATGCCACTATAATTTTCAGTGAAATCAATCTTACTCTAACTATATTCATTCAGCAAACCCACAAGGCATCAAGCAGTATGTCTTTACACTAAAGGAAAAGAAAGAGCAAAGGTAAATATGTTTTATTCTCTATATTTGATTTACCTGTACACCTAGGTAATATGGATATACACACACATTTATATATATACTCATATATATACATATGTGTATATATATGTACATATGAATGTATGTATGAAGTACCTTTTGCTCTCTAGTTCACACACACACACACACACACACACACACACCCAACATACAAAGAAAGAGAGAGATAACAAGATAACTCAATGGTCAAACATTTGCTATGCTTCTGATTGTAACATGTGCATATAGATTAAGGCAAAAAGAACAACAACATGCTAACATGTTCATGTTAACAAATCTACTCTCTTCTAAAGTTTGAGGCCAAACTTTGTTTACTTAGCTAATGAGTAAACAAGAAAGGTAAAGCAAAAGTCATCTCACATAATTTGTACTTTTCTCTGGCAATGAAATTGAAAAGAAAATATTTTTGCTATCATAAAATAAAAGATTTATCTTTGAAGAGAAAAACTGCCATATTCCTTAAGAAAATAAACCAAGAGCCTCCAAAGTTTTCACTGGAAAGCTAGCTAGGCCTCTGAAAGGCTTGCGCAAGCCTCCCGAGATTCATCTTTCCCTTTAGATAGCTCACCAATGATGGCTTCAAAAGAGAGAAGACTGAGTGAGGCTCTCAGTTTAGTACTCTCTGAATTTAATAATCTGGTTTAAGCAAAGGTAAGTGTCCCTTTTCTTAATTTCTCAGAGCACAGCCAAGGCAAGGCTGAAATCTTTAAATACAAGCTAACAAAATATTTGGATATGATACAAAGGAAGTAAACATAGAAAGTCATGGAACTGAATAATCTGGCATACAGTTTACCTGTTTTCAGTTTAAAGTTCAGCACATAAGTGCCTCCCTATTCAGCTCCAACCTGCTCCAAATGCCCAATTATATCTAGCAACTTAAATATCCAAACCCAAGAAATATATGAGATAGAGCATGAAGCCCGTTTTGCTATCTAGTTTACTCCCACTTTCGAGGTTCAAGTTCATGTCTGAAAGTCTCCTCACAAGATTGAGCCTGAGAATGTCCACCCACTTCAGGAGAGTCTCTGCCTACTTATGACAACAGGGCTTTAATCTACTGAATTGGGTATTTTCCCAACAAAGCACAGAGAACTGCAGCAGGAGAGGCTGGTCTGTTACAACTTTAGATGACATTCAAATCAAGGAATGTTTACGTTTTGCAAAAGATATTTAATAAGGAAACCAGAATAAATTTAAATACAAGAAGTGTTATTTACATCTCACAGTGAATCCTGACTTTCATTATATTTAACTTTAAAACTAAGTAGACAAATTAAAAGTAAATATAGAACCATATTGTCAGTGTATTAATGAAATGCGTATGCTTTGAAAAATAAACACAGATAAAGAGTCAGAGCAATTCTTTAATCAAAGATAAATATAGATGCTCCTCAACTAATAATGGGGTTATATCCCAATAAACCTATTGTAAACTGAAAATATTCTAAGTCAAAAATCCATTTAATACCCCTAACCTACTAATCATCTTACCTTAGCCCAGTCTACCTTAAACATGTTCAGAACACATATTAGCCTACAGTTGAGCAAAATCATCTAACACAAAGCCTATTTTATAATGAAGTGTTGAATATCTTATGTAATTTATTGAATACTGTACTTAAAGTAAAAAACAAAATGGTTGTATGGGCAGTCTGAATGCCAAATAAACAGCATTGTAAAGTTGAATAACAGTAAATCGAACCATTCTAAGTCAGGAATCATCTGTATATAAAAATTGTTCACTATTATCTACAAATAGTCTAAGTGTTTGCTGTGGTCTAAATGTCTGCATTTCCCCCAAAATTAATATGTTGAAACCTAATCTCCAATACAATTAATATTAAGAGGTAGGGCCTTTAGGAAATGATTAGATCATGAGGGCTCTCTTCTCAGGAACTGAATTAGTGTCTTTGTAAAAGCGGCTACAGGGAGCTTGTTCTTCCCTTCCGCCATGTGAGGATGCACCAAGTAGGCACCACCTTTGAAGCAGAGAGCAAGTCCTCAACTGACACTGAATTTGCTGGTGCATTAATCTTGGACTTCTCAGGCTCCAGAAACATGAGCAATTAATAAATACCCAGTCTAAGGCATTTTCTTATAGCAGCCTGAATGGGCTAAACATGTTCTAGTTTCAGGAGGGTATTAATTGCTTGAAAGTGCTTATATGTTTCACAAGGGTATTAATTTTTTAAAAGTTCTAAGCTAAGCTACAGTAAAAGTAGGCATGCATTGTTAGCAAAAATGTTTACAGTGTCTATTATCATTTCATGCAGTACATAGTAATTTATTTCTTTGAAATACCAGGACCTTTTTAGATTGTTCTTTGGTAAAACAACAGTAAGAAGGTATTTTGGTTATATGTCAATTCAAAATGAGATTTACATGTTTCATGAGATTATCAACAAATGTTCCTTGAAAAATTAGATGCCTACAGGCATAAGAATGAAGTTGTACCCCTACCTCATACAGCATATAATAAATTAACTCAAAATAGATCATACCTATATAAGGGCCGAAACTCTCAGAGAAAAACTTAGGACCAAATCTTTATGATCCTGGGTTAGGAAATTATTTCTTACATATTATACCAACTATGTAAGTGACAAAAGAATAAACACATAAACTGGACTTCAACAAAATTAAGTATTTTGTGCTTTATAGGACACCACTGAGAAAGTGAAAATAAAATCTAGAGAACGGGATAAAATACTTCTAAATGATATACTTGATAAGAAACTTGTATCCAGAATACAAAAAGATTTCTTACAACTCAAAAATAAAAAGACAACCTGATTAAAAATGGGCAATTTGAGTAGACATTTCCCTAAGGTAGATATACAACTGGTAAGTAAGTACCTTAAAGGTGCTCAACATTACTAGTCATTAGGGAAATGTAAATCAAAACCACAATATATACTGCACAACCACCAACATTAGCACAATCAAAAAAACAGATCATAATAAGTGCTGGCAAAGATATGGAGAAATTATAACCCTCATACATTGCTAGAGCGAATGTAAAATGTGTGGCTGTTTCAATAAACATTTGGTGGTCACTCAAAATGTTAAATATAGATAATCATCTAACCTAGTAATTCCATTGCTAATTATATGCCCAAGAGAACTGAAACATATGTCCATGTAAAAATATATACATAAATGTTCATAGCTGCATTATTTATAATAGCAAAATAATGGAAAAAATCTAAATGTCCATCAACTGAAGAATGAATTCAAAAAAGGGGTATATCCACACGGTGGAATACTATACAATAATGAAACAAAGTGAAATATTTATACATGCTTGAACCTTGAAAACATTATTCTAAATGAAAAAAGCCACATATTGAATTATTCCATTGATATGACACTATTGAGTTATATACTTTAAAAGAGTAAATTTTATGGTATATGAATTATATTTCAATAAAGGTTTATAAGTCATAACCTGGGTTTAAGAAATGTAATTACAGCTATAATTGAATTGTTACCACAAATTATTTTGGATTTCTTATATAACAAAAAAGTTATTTAAAGTTGTCTTATTATTCAGACAAATATGTTTATTTTGGTCAAGTCAACATATTTAAAAGAACAAAAAATGCACAAAGACCCTAAAGGCATTGTCAATCAACTTTGTTGGACAACAAACCAATTTCCAGTGATAACCTACTTTATAGTAGTGACAGCTATTACTATTTTCATCATATTACTATTTTTTCAACTTAAAAATGTACCCAACTTCAGTTTGAAATATTCCAGTCCAAATCTATTTCTAATTCAGTCCAATAAGTAGAATCGCCTGACATGACTGGCATTGACAAGGGGAGAAAGGGAATGGGAGAAAAAAGGGAAGGAGGATGGATCCACTTATTCTCCCACCTCCATCAATCACTGCTTTAGCTCCACGACTGACCATCCCCAACAATTCTTTCATCTTTATCCAACTTTCTGATGCCTCTAATTCCCTTGGAAAGACTAAGATCCTGTCTTATTCAGGTATCACCTATGGGGCTAAGCACACCATCCTTCATGTAGAAGGAATTCAGGAAGGAATAGGTACTGAATCAACTATCTGAAATGGGATATCACACATTAAAAATGTCACAAAAAATTTTAATATATATTTTTTTAAAGGAGACCAACTCTCATATGTTAAAATCTAATACCAGTTCTCAGTCATGATGTCCCATCATTCACATGCCATATTCAGACACAATGTTATTCAAGTAAGTTGTTAATAATAAAAAAAACTTCCAGTGTTTTTCAATGTTTGCTTTTCCTATAATCAAAATATATTTGAAACTATTCTTCTAGTAATGTTTTTGTTACATGATTTATAATACCATTTTTGAGATGTAGGGAAAAAGGGAAGTTAAAACTTGTGGGTAGGAAAACATTTATAAAAGTGTATTAGACATGACAATATTATCTATCATGTGTGGTAAATTTAAAAATGGCTGAAAATCTGTCTCTTGTATTATATGACGAAGGAGAACTAGAGGTATATTTGGGAGGTACAAAGAATAAATATTCTTGATAAGGTAAAACTCTCAGATTTCACATACCATTATGTCTACTGGAAGGCAAATCAACTCAAATTCCCACACCTCATTTATCTATACTTGTCATTCTTGTTACTCACCACAATCTCTCATGCCCCTAAAAATGTTTAAGGCTTACTCTTTTCTCTTCCTTGAACAATTACCTTGTGCCTTTCCTACCTGACTAATTCTCAGTCATTCTCTGTGACTCAGTCAGAACTGTATTCCCTGCAGGTAGCCTGCCATGCCCTCGTCCTGGGCCCTATAGTGTCAGAGCCACAGAAATTAAAGATTACTCTATGATATTACTGTACCCTACAATATCAATCAGAAAAAAAAATTGTTAAATGTTACCCTTTACAGATACACACCACAAGTCTACATATCAACTTGGAGATTAGCTCTCAAAGTGATCACAAGCTGATTAATTTTAAGGAAGCCTTGGAATCAAAGCCTTGGAATCTCCTGCCTGCTTACGAACTATCTAAAGGAAAACTAAAAACAAACAAACAAAATAAATAAAACATAATGCAGGACAGCACCTACACCAGAGATTTTTACCCTTTGTTGTTTGAGATAAAAGATTAATCAGGAGATATGGAAGAGTTATAGCAGTTCTTGGGAGATTATAAAGTAAAAGTATTCGTAACTATTGTGAAGTATGTCTAACCACATACAATGGAAATCAATTACATGGGGTATATTAAAACTCTTGCAAAGACCATATAGAGACAGCAGCCAACAGAATTATACAGAATGTTTCGTTTCCTCCCTTTGATGTTTTGAACAGCCTAAAGACCTACTGCCTACATATTTTTTCTTTTGCATCTTATTTTCTGCCTTAAAAAGAACAAAAACTGCACAAAGACCCTAAAGGCATTGTCAGTCAGCTTTGTCGGACAATAAATCAATTTCTAGTCATAACCGACTTTATAGTTGTAACAGCTATTAGTATTTTCATCATATTACTATCTTTTCAACTTAAAAATCCTGTTAGTATACGGAAAAATCATGCTATCAGACAACCTCGATCCAATAGAAGAACACATACTGTGATTTAAATATACCACGTTTGGAGATTCTAATTCTTACTTCTAAGTTGTCCATGTGGCTTACTTACTTGTGAGAAGTTTAAAGTGCTGGTTACACTGTACCAATAAATAAATACCAAAAACCAAGAAGCCTGACTAGTAAGCCTGATATAGGAAATAGATATATTTAAAAATGTCTTGTTCTGTAATTACATCCTATGCTATAGATCTCAGCATCTAAATTTTAATTTAAAATAATCTCAACAAAAGCTATTTGAATCCATGAAATGAACTGGTATGAATATGAAGTATCATTTTTATTTTCAAAATCACAAATTTAAAACATGAAAAGTTATTTTTGTACTGAACCCACTTCTGAGCTATTTATTTCTGTTTTCAAATTACTAGTAATATCAATCCTTTCTGAGTGACTCTCTTGGGTGAAAGATCCTAATAGCCAACAGATGGGTAGGTGCACAAACACTTAGAATTTCATCCCAAGCTAAATATGTAGCATACATATACACCCATAAATACATTCAACTTGCTTTGTATTTGCCTTTAAAATTGGGAAAACTCAAACCACAATTTAACCTGTGAAGTACTGTGTTAAAGCACTATTTCACTATTTAGCAGCTTAAAATACAGGCATTTTGCCATAATGTAATATAGCATTTAGGAAATAAATACAATGTATATTATCTGAACATCACTTTTACAATCTCAGCTCACTGAAACTTCACCATTCTAGGTTCAAGAGATTCTCATGCCTCAGCCTCCCAAGTGGCTCGGATTACAGGTGTGTGCCACCAAGCCAGGCTAATTTTTTATATTTTTAGTAGAGACATGGTTTTGCCATGTTGGCCAGGCTGGTCTCGAACTCTTGACCTCAAGTGATCCACCGACCTCAGTCTCCAAAAGTGCTAGGATTATAGGCATGAGCCATCACGCTCAGCCCCTACAATAATACTTAAAAGTATTTCTACCAAATATAAATTTGAAAGGATATATTTTTTAAAAATGGTCAAAGATTTGTTTTATATCAAAACTGTAACATTGAAAGGAAAAAGCATAGTTAAGCAAAAACTGTTATCAAGATGCGCAAACATAATGCCTCCTTCTGCTTTCAATAATAAAAGTGAGAGTACGGTTGTAAGACACAGAATGAACTGAATGACCCTAACTTCCTTTCCTCAGGCTCTCATAGATACAAGTTAATTGGCACCAGAGAAGCTGGGTAGGAAAGTGTGCACATTTCCATATGACACAGATTGGCCTGTGACTCCAAAATGGCACCTTTGCATGCAAAGGGTGTATATTTTATTTTTTATTCAAAGCTATGTTCATACAAAATTCAAACCTTTTATTTAATGCTGCAGGATTTAGTACTGTGCAGCTGTCTATTGCATTCACCCTCAGTTTCAAAAAGTTTGATTAAATCACTACTCGCTCACCAACTAAAATGACAGGATTTGCATCTATGCTGCCAATTTGCTCCCACCACAGTATGTCTACTACTGCTATCCACCTAAAATGGACCCTTCCCCTTCTTGTACTAATCATGCTTGTGGCCCTATAAATGTCAGTCTTATAAACTAGGTTTCTAATAAGGATCCTAGTTCTAAATCAAAAAAACTGCAACTGCTGAGAATAAGACATTATTGGTTACATTTTTATAAAGTTTAAATAGCAGTAAGAATTTAATTGCTTACTTTCACAAAAGTTATCTTCCTTAACATATCACTTTATAAATTTTGTGTTATTCTTAAGCATTTAAACATCCAGGAGACGGACACTGACCCCTTAAAACACAAATTCACATTTTATAACAGAAAAGAGTAGGAAACCAAAAATTATTTCTAAAACTTGTGCTTTTAGCCAACTGCTCCTTAATGCATATCTCCTTTAAGTAATGATCATAAGGGTTACCAAAACATATGATCAGTACTAGAGCCATAGCAGCATACTGGAATTCTTACAGAAAATATGGTCCAAACTTACGAGAAAACATTATCTTTCATTTTTTTTTTAACTTTTATTTTAGGTGCAGGGGTACATGTGCAGGTTTGCTATGTAGGTAAATAGTGTGTCACTGGGATTTGGTGTACAGATTATTTTGTCATCCAAGTAATAAGCACAGTACCCCACAGGTACTATTTTGATCCTCAGATCCTCATTCTCCTCCCATTCTCCACCCTCAAGCAGTCACCAGGGTCAGTTGTTCCCTTCTTTGTGTCCATGTGTACTCAATGTAGAAAACATCATTTTACAGGGAAATAAAATGCTGCTAAGGAGAGTATGTCAGTACTACAAAGTCGTTCAGTACATCTTGAAGAAAGTAGTCAAAGCCATTCTCCCCTTATTTAGAAAACCAATAAAGTCATCAAGGCCAGCAAAATGACTTCAAATTACATAAGAAAATTAAGACTGTAAAGTGGGCTCAAGGTGTATAGAAAGATCAGTATTATATAATCAGGCAACTATCAACTACATGTAACAACAACATAAAGGTAGCTGCTAACTACATTTCCTGTCTCACATTCTCAACAAACTATCTATGATTTCCAAGTGTCGATGGAGGCCTCTTTCTCGCAAGAGGCACCACAGTGACCACAGTGACTCCTATGTCTCTCATTTACACTTTCTGTTTCACCCATCCTTCTACATTCCAACAAAGCAGTGCTCTTCCTGGCCCACAATTTCTCAATGTATGCCTTCAATTCAGCCCTTCCTAATTACTGAGCAATTTCTCTCCTGCCCATATTACATATCCAGAACCATCCTTTCATCCAAGCTCCTGTTTCACGTTTCAAACTAACAGAAGGACATTTTCATTTGATTGCTTTCTTAATACAAAAATCCCTCCTTCCGCCTAGTACTGTCCCTCCCCACAGTTACACTCCCCAATTATAATTAAGCAATTCTCAAAGACATCATTTCTCTTTTTGGAAAAGTTCCCTAGTTCACTAATGTTCACCACATCCAGGCTAACTCCTCTACAAGGCTTTTGGACTCTAAAATATGATTTCACTAATCCTCTAAAATATGATTCTATTAACTTCCCACAAATCCCCAATCATGTACCTTTCACTCTGTCAATAAATAATCCCAGCCTTTGACTTTCATTCACATTACTCCCCTTGCCAAGAATATGCTTATCTCTCCTACCAATGGAAACACACATTCAAGAGTCAACTTAGGTCACGCTTCTCTAAAATATTTCCCCTTCTTCCCCTGTTATCCCAGATGAGTCTTCTAGCAGAATTCTTTCTCATGTCTAGTATTCTCCATAAATTTAGTTTTATTACTTATGGGTCAAAGACCAAACCCTTATAGAATGTTTTAAATCTCTCTCAGTAACTAACATGTAATGTTAACATATCACATATTAGTTACTTAATAAATGGAGAGAAATTTACCATATACGATTGTATATTATCTTCTCAAAACTACATGATCACTTTTAAGATAATTTCCAAATAAGTTATTTTTCTAATGAGTAAAAACATCAATAGAGCAGTAAGCGTGGCAGTACCAAGAGAAATAGAAAAGGAAAAAACAGTTGCCTTGCAGAAAGAGATTTAAATGAGAATTTTCTCGTGTCATTTCTGCTTGTCTTCTAACCGCATTTGTACCAGACTGTCTTTGCAAAAATATTTGCATAGCAAACCACCTTGTCATTTAGAGATGGTACCTCGCTCCAGGTTAGAGGACAGATTTGTTTCGTGACCAGGATAATAAAGATAACACCTCCCTGCAGAGAAAGATTGGGCAGCTTTGCTAGCAGCCCCTTAAAAGACTGGGAATTTCCTAAACTCAGCGTTCCGGTACTATGACACAAATCCACTGTGAGTAAGCATCCACCTGGGACACTCAGCATTGCCCCTGAAAGGATTTGGGGACATACAGGGAACTGACAAGGACATGAAGCTCATGCTGCCTGCTATGCTCTGAATAATAAAGTCCCCTGTCTCTGATCCAGGAGTCTCCTGTCTTCTGTCAGCATCATGTAATTGCGGCAGACTAGCAAGCTGGGTAAACTCTCAGGCCCTTGGTAGTTCCTGACAATTTTTAGATGTTAGGGGTATCCAGTTTACAAAATAAAACAGAAGCTACCACATTGAATTCTACATATCTAACGTGCAATGTCATATCCCGAAAACAATATGTTGAGCGAAAAAGGCAAACTCAAAAGTGTGAAGACTTCATAATTTAATGATATGAAGTTCTACTACAGCTCAAACTAGAGAGAGAAATAAGAATGATGGTTGCTTCTCAGAGGGGGGATGGGTAGGAACTGAATGGAAATAAGAAAAATTTTGAGGGGTGATAGGAATATTCCATATCTTGACTAGGGTAGTGGTTACAATGATGCACACAACTGTTAGAATACATTAAGCCATAAAGTTAAGACTGTGCACTTTAACGTGTATAAATTATATCTCAATAAGAAAGCATTAAAAATTTGAGATAGCTAAACACTGAATATGTTACAGTCCCTTTTAGTTTCAGGACAGAATAAATCATAAAATCATTAGCAGAAATACTGATCACTTTCACAAGCATTCTGTTCAACATCTTTCCTAGGGAGGTAGCTGCAATTTAGGAATTTAAGTGTATGTACTGTGGACTCAGATTACTTGGTTTTATACTCAGATCTTTCAGTTACTAACTAGGTGCTCTCCAGTAACTTCCTTAACCTTTTCATGCTTGGGCTTCATAACTTTTAACAGAAGTATAAAATAATTTCCTGTATGTGATTTTGAGAATGAAATTAGATAGTATAGGTAGAGTGCCTAGTATATAGAAGAATTCTCTAAAGATTAGTTGTTACCAACTAATAATAACACAGGATTCAAAATAATTCAGGACATTTCTGTTAAAGCAAAAGAGTAATATAATTTTAAAAACCTAGTAAGTATAATATACATTCATTAATGAGAAAACTAGGTGGGATATTTATAATGGCCTAAAAGTCACTTCGTTATATAATCAAAGCAACAGATTCACATCACATTCTGGTACACGTGAATTTGAAGTACCTAAAGAAAAAATTTAGTCAAATAAACATCACTTTGGGTAAAAGTTTCAAGTTCAAACAGATGTTTCTCTTTCACTTTGTGACAACTATTTTAGGTCTATTTTCCTAATGTAATGAATGTAAAGAAGGTAAATCCAATTGAATACTAATCCTGATCTTGCCTGAAGAGTAAGTTGATGACAAAATTTTTGAAAAACATGACTTAAAAAAATATATGTAATAGGACAAAATCTAGAATCGGACAGTACAAATACAGGGAAAGGGAGAAAAAGGGATGAAATATCAGTGCTGGAAAAGTACTTTGCTACAACAAAGGGCAAGGGTCTGACAAAGCTGGGTGGACTTTATGGCTGCATATCGGACCACACACTCTCTGTAGCATTCATGTCACAATATCCCCCATACAGAGGCACATCTGCCACACATGTACCAGAATGGCCTCAGCACTGTGTTCTTTAAAATTATTCCCAACATTTTAAAAGGAAATTATAAGAGAGATAATAATAAGTAATAATGATGTACAATTTGTATCCTATATCAGATTTAACTGTATCATTGAAAAACTTCTAACATTTACTATTGATTTTATTAAAAGTATTTCAATATTTAGAGTCATTATTATTTGTCTGAGATGTGAGGTATTTTATGTTACTCATCATGTGAGTTGAAAAAAGTTTAAAGGTGTAAGAAAAATAATCAAGTTAATGAGAAACATAAATTCTCAGGAAACAAATCAAGTCATTTAGCAATAAAGGAGTAAAGAGCATATTGAGTTGCTGCTTTCAATCTGCTCCAACAATAAAATGCTGTGGCCAAATGATGATTACTACTGAGTGCTTACAGAGAAATGTGACTCAGGTCTAAAGCAAACAGGGTCCCTTTTTTGCTTAAAAATTACAACACCTGGTATACGGCAGTAATACAACTAAAGATGATGAGTTTCAGACTTCAAATAAATGGCCGTTAGAAAAGACTAAAATTAAAATATTACTTGTGTTTTCATCTTTAAGCCTTATTTTCACATTTCTAATTTTTTAAAGTACAATATTATACCATGTGCTTCACACAGGAAGTGGAAGGAACAGATATTGCAATCCCTCCCAAGCTACACTTTAAGAGGCAGCATTACAGATAAGGTTACCACACACTTCAGTGATCTACTATAATTGTGCAGACAACAAAATGTTACAGGAGAAAGAAAAAAGGCATTGTAATTACAACTACATTCATTTCTATCTAAAAAGCAGGTGCACACACTTACATATGTAAATTCAATAAAGTTCACACTTCCTTCTCTTTTGACTTGCCAGACCTGAATAGTTAATCTGAAAACTTGGCTTCTAATTGCACTACTTGACCCCTCAAACTAAACAAAGTATCGTGTGCATAAAAAATCTGCTATTAACAAAGAATTGTATATAATCATTTTTTTAATTATTTTGGCTTATCTTTATTATAAAGCATTTTTTCCCAGTCCTAAGGATTTTCAGGTTTGAAATCAAGATGAACTTTTTATCCCACAGTAACTCTCCCAGAACTGTCCATTTAAATTTTAATCCAGAAAGAGAAGCTTGTCTAAGTCTCCTACTTTCTGTTAAAAGCTGCCTCAGACCTTCAATACAAACAGTCAAAAGAGAGCCAAGTTTTTACTCCATGTCTCAAGGAGATGGAAGTGTTCTGTTGGCAAATAGCCAGAACACTAGCTCAACAGGAACTGTCTAAATCAAAAACCTGGAATCAGAAAATTTCAGACTCCTCCTTCAACTTCCTTCCCAAATTCAAACTGGCCACTAAGACAAATGGACTTCACTTCCTCTCTAGTGCCTGTCACCGCCTTATTCTGGACATCTCACCACTGCTCACTGCTCTTCCTTCCTGGCCTTTCTACCTTCAACCTTGACCAACCCAAAGCTGTTTTCCACACTGTAGCCATAATAGTTGTCTCAAGTGTAGGTATGATCACGTCACAGAAGAGAGCTCACGATCTGTGCTTCACTACCTTGCAACCCCACTACCTGCCACTCCCTACAAACACCCTCTGTTTCTCAGTTGTACTTGATATTCTCAGTCTGCAACACAATCTCTGACGCCCTCAAAGCTTAAAGTATGCTTTTTTCTCTTCCTTGACAGCCTAACCATTGCCTTTCCCACGTGGCTAACTCTTAGTCATTCTTCATGACTCAGTCTGAGTTTTACTCCCTCCAGAAACCTTTCCATGCCCCTCTTCCTTGGCCCTATAGCACCTTGGTCCACCTACACAGAACTGTTCACATCATAATTGATCCTGTTTTTTGTCTTTCCTGCCAATTCCTTGAAGGAAGAACTCTTCTTCACCCCTGTATCTCCAGCATCAACAGTTCAAACACAGTAGCACTTTTTAAGTGTTTACTAAGTTTTTTTTTTTTTTTTAGAGAGATCGTAGTTACTGACAAAGTATAAAGAGCATGTGGTCCTAAAAGAAATACTTCATAAATTCAGAGTTGTAATAAGCTCTGAAAATAATCTTTTCAACTTCTTAATTTACAACAAATGAGGTCTATAAAGAAGATTTTTCCCAATAGCATGGAGATGAGAGAAGGAAAAACAAACCAGTAGAGTCACCCTCCCCTACCCGGAAAATCTTAAAACTCTCTAAGGAAAAGATATCTGGGGGATATAATGGATAAGTGGAATGTCATTGATTTCAGCACCAACCACACAATTCTATGAAGTGCATGAGGAGCTCTTCCTAGTGTCACCAGTAAAATATGTTTCTTCACCCAAGGCTCAAAGCGTCTACCTGTGTTTGTGCCTACAATTCCAAAACTGGCTCTTGGAACAGTCGCTTCCTCCACTGGGAAGGAGTTGCCACACCTGTAAAGGGAACAGGTTGTTCGTGATCGCCAAGGTCACCCTCTATCTGATAGTCTCTGAATTTAGAATACAGTTTAAACATAGTCAACACAGTCGGGGAGAGATACAGGGAAGTGAGGGAAGATACAGGGGTGAGGGAAGTTCACTTACAATCAGGACTGGGTGTGAACGTTATAGGAACCTAGAATATTAGAGCTAGCGCTGATCTGGGATTATTCTAATCAATATCCTTCTTAGAGAAGCCGAGGGAACTAAACCCCAGAAAACTTCAGGACCCGCCCAGGGTCTCCCAGTATCTACTGGGGAAGCTGAGACCAGAATTTGGCTCGTCCTTTCCCAGTCCTGAGCTTAGGCAAAATCACCAGAAACGCCAGCTCCTTTCCCTTTCCTTCAGATCGGTCTCGGGTCCAGAGCTGGCGCTTCCTAGCGCGAGGCGTGATGGGGCGGGCAGAGGCAGCCACCTGTGGCTTTCCCATCCCTCAGGTCCAGCAGTGCACACGGGGTGCCCTCGCGTCAACGCCGACGGAGTGACCTGCAAACGCGTGCCCCGCGGGCGGGTAGAGCCGGCCGCTCACTGCTCGGTTGCCGGCCACCAGGGAAGAGTGCCCTTGCAGGAGCCCTAGCCCAGACCCACTCGCCAAGCCACTCCCGTGCGGCGGCTTCCGGCCGCCATGATTTCCATAGCAACAACAGTGGCGGCTGCCGCGTCCCAGAGACGCCCTGGGGTCAGAGGTCATCTCCGTGGCAACGGAAACTTCCCGCACTACGGCGGCTCCAACGGGCCGCTTCCGCCGCATTGCGTAGCGGAGACCCCTGCGCGCCAAGGCTAGGAGCGCGGTGATGGCTCATCCCCGTGAGCAGAGGGCGGCGGCAGGACCGGGGACTCTGGGCCAACGGGTAAAGCCAGGAGGAGGCTCGCTTTCCCTGTTGGGCTCCCCCCTTTTCAGGGCCAAAGCAGCTCAGACTCGGAAGCCAGCTTCAGCCCGATTACCGAGGGGCGCCACGCCTGGAGGCACAGCTGCAGCATGGGCCAGCTCGCGGCTTTGCAGAAAGCAAAGAATGACACACTTCTCTGGAAGCCCGGGGCCTGGGCCTAGAGCCCTGGCTTCTGCCAAACTTTCTGGTCCTTGATAGCAACTCCCCGCCTCTCAGCCCGAGGCCACAGCGGCCCAGCACCCTGCACCTTTTAAAGTGGCACCAAAAAGGAAGAAGCGAAATAGATGCGGGTGGTGGGCACAAGTGCAGGAAGCTGTGAGGTTGGAAGATGACTGCTTTTCGACCTGGGAAAGAACAAAACACTAAGCGAGAAACTCCTTCCAAAGCAACTGGAACTCGAGGTTCTTTGCAGCTGAGGCTCCCAGTTACCATCTTCAGAGAAAGGAGCTCCTCAAAAGAGGAACGGTTTATTCTTTGCGGAATGTCTTCCTTATTAAGAAGAAAATTAAAGACTAGAAAAGAAAATGAAGGGTCTGGCAGCTGTGAACCTAATGGTGCCCTAAAGTTTGCTGTTCTGAGGCCGAGAGTGCCAGACGGGGAGAAGGCCGTGAGCCTTTGAGCTTGTGTATTTTGCGAGAAGCTCGGGAGTGAAGAGTAGACTAAGGCCTTGAGACTGAGAAGGAAGCTATAAAATGTGGGCCAAAGGAATGTCTGCAGGACCGGGATTCATGGCACCCTATAGTGGCGGAGGAAGAGCCACTAACAGCTTTTTTCTTTACATTTTATAGTAGTCAAATTCTTAGTTGGCACTTTGGGGAAGGAGTAAGCATTAAGCGAATTTAACCAAGTAAAATGTATAGGCCTGCCCATTGCAGTCCCATAGTTCACTTTCCCAGAGACACCTATTTTTCACTCTTAATTCATTTTATTACTGTGTATTGAAAACCTACCATGTGTCAGGAGCAGAGGTTTTGTCAAGACACAGTGACAAAGTGGTGCCCAGCAGTTGTTGGGTGACTTTCTTACATGATGTTACTAGATTGATCAAACAAGAACTTCACTGTTTCCTGAAAAACATGTCTGCGATATTCATCCTTTTTTGCCTTCACGTTTAGGAAGTCCCTAAGAATCCCTCCTTTTGTTCCCTTCCCTTCATCATCCTACCTTGTACATTCTGACCAAAGTAAAAAAAAAAAATAGTGGCAACTAGAGAACTACACAGAAAAAAACATCAGGACATAGTTGGTCCAGATACAAAACAGCTATTACATCTCTAGAGGTCTACGGAGGAACTGAGAAGTCTCTCTCAGAAAACTCCCTGCCCTTCATACCCAGGTTAAACACATCACTAAACCTGGTACATGGTACACAAGTCCACAGGAACGCCACACCGGCTATGGCACTGAGCAGGCAGATGTGTAAATAGGTGTTTCCCTGTCCCACAATTCCTCCTGGAGGTAATACTGAGTTGGGCTCGAAGGTTTTATTAAAAATAGAGGCACAGTGCAGTGACTTGTTTAACACTGAATAGAAGAGCTCCTGTTAGACTGTTCAAACATCCCAACTGTTTCCCCTCAGGCAAAAGAAACTATTTTGAATAAATGCTTCCATTTTGAGACATCTACGTGGTATTTATAGAAAGCTTGTGAGTCAATTTGGGTGAGGTATGATGCCAAAATGTGCAAAGGAGTGAAAACATTGGTTGTTGTCCTTGTTACCATATGTATAAAAACACTTCACAAAAGTCTCCAATGTTTGTGTTGCTAAAACATGGAAGACTGGGTTCGAACATTTTAAAGGAATGGTTCATTGTGGGAAATGTGAAGTATAGTATAGAATTAGCTTTAGCACCTTCAGAAAGCAATGCAGCATTGGAACAAATTTTCTCAGTTACGGATGCTGTCTAAGATGAGAACAAGTTGTACAGCCAAAGTCATCTTCATTGTTAAAACTAAGTTTAGATTATCACGCATTGAATTTTACATTTATTAACTGGGATATGCATTTCAAAAAAGAAAAATCCACTCTCCCAACAAGGCAGTACTTGGAAGCCTACCTAAAATGCCATCCTTTGGTTCCTGGAGTGGCACTGCTCTGCAAAACCCATTTTGCTACCTCAGTAACTAAAGCTTCCTGGATGGAGTCCAAGGGCAACTCATACTACATTGAATCCCACTCAAAGCCAAGCATGTTAGAAGAAGCAGCTTACATCTGTTTGGTGTTTCAGCCGTGCAGTCTGAATTTGATATTTTCATTTGAAATATAGTCAGTATTTAGACATGCAGAGGCTGTGGCCCATGTGTGGCTCACCCAGCTCTACTGGAACCTAGGATGAGTCGGTAGGCTAAGAAGGTGGAGGAATAAAAAGTGCTTACTCTTTTTTCCTCTCTTCCTATTTTCTCACTTCCAAACACCATGGCAGCCCTAGATGTAAAGCAAGTAGCTTTTAAAAATACCATATATTTAAATGAGTAACAGGGGCATACCAGGTGTTTTGGCACCTAAAACAGCTTAGTGAAAGGCAAAAGCAGAGCTGAAAGACGGCCAGACAAGTAGGAAATAGACGGTGATCATGGGTCCTGCCAAGCCCTGCATGTTCCATCTCAAAGTTACAAGATAGAGCGTGAGACTGAGTTCAGAAAAAGAGAGTTTATGGAATGTTCTCAGTGTGCTGTGCAGAACTGGGTCTAGGGCATCTGCTTCGTACTAACACTTGGCACTGACATTTGTACTCAATAAAATCCTCTTAGATCGTGCTTTATCTTAAAATCTGTGCTTTCTGAAATCCTATCAAGCCATGGAAGTTTGGGGGTATCCTGTGTGTGGTTGAGTGTGTGTATCTGTTTGAGGGTCTGTGGCTTCCTTTGCTTGTTTTACATTGTGTGCCTAAAGAGTCCACAATGACGTGACCTTAGTATTTATCTTTATTGTGTATTTTCTTTTTTCGACCACATTGCTTTCCTTAGTACCCTTGGCTTAAAGTGCAGTGACCCAGATTATTTCCAAAAGGGGCCTATTATAGACATAGGTCAATTCAAACTATCATACTGGTTTAAAGAAACCTATGAAGTATCCTTCAGGCAAAATAAATGCCTTGGATTTAGTATTCCCTATTTAATGATTTGCCTAAAATACAGTCACCTTGCATGACTCATACAGTGAAAGTTGAAGCAGGTAACATTTATTCTAAATGCATAGCTGTTGTTCTGCTAGGAAAGTAGGACATTCAAGAGTGAGTGTGTGAGTGTGCGTGTGTGTGTGTTCTTTGATAATAGTTGTTTGACTAGGTGTTTTTAGGAAGATAGCAAATTTACTTTATATCCAGTACTTTTAAGCCATTGAGATTTATTTTTTAAAGCATATATTGTGCGAACACATTTTTCATGTTCTCTTCCAGTTAAATTTTACGTAAAACAAGCCCAAACACTATTTAATGAATGCCTCTTATTTAAGTATTAATAATGAGCTAATCAATAACTTTTGGGTAGATGAATAACTCTGTCCTTAAATTCATAACTCTATTATCTGCTTATTTTCACACCAACCTGAATAATTATATAGCAATGCTCTGAAATTCCTCCCAGGAATGCCTGACCAAATTACCTACACTTGTTGACAGTTTAAACAATTGGAAATAATCAGTAAGTTATTTCATAACTTTCAAAGTTTAGGAAGCAAAATTAACCAAATATTTATCTCTGAAATATTAATAGGTGCCTTACACCAAATTCACTGGTATTTGGCAGTATTCTCCCAAGTTCCTTAGTTTTAAACCAGTTAATTGTCCTCTTTTTAAATTTAAGATAACACAATAGGTAGTAGTCAGTCTGTTCCTTTTGGCTGTAATAGTTAAGAGAATTTTCATGTTTGTTTTAATTTCATTACCCAATTAACTTTTTAGTTTTACTGCTATCTTGGGATCAAAAACCTGCAAAAGGTTTTAGGTTTCATGTTAATAGCAGGAGAATGGAACTCACAAAGTAAACTACTGAAAGAGAATGGCTAGGCATGGGTTTGATTCAAACTTAGCAGGCTAAAAGTTTTAGAAGGTAAGATAAATAATGTGGTGCATTAATGTTCTATTTAAATATATGTTATATATATATTGTTATATATATTATGTATGTGTGTATATATATATATCATATATTACATGTGCCAACTCCCAGGTTAGAACCCATATCCCTGGTTATCTAAGACTAAATTATCCTATTAGAATAGTTGGTGATGTTCTTAGACACACTTTGAGTTAACCCATCAATTCGTACCGAAATACTTTAGCATTCACAAGCTGCAAAATAAATTGCTCTAAAATTGTCATTTGTTCAACAGTTTCCAAAAATGCCTTGGAAGGGGGGAAAAACTATTCCAGAGAGATGAAAGTGGATGGGATGAAGGAAGTGTAATAAAAAGATTGTGAATCGTGTATAGGGAGAAATTAGTGTTTCCAGTAAAACTGTTTACAAAAAAAAAAAAAATTATAAAGGACTACAAAGAAACTTACTGTTCTGTGCTAAATTATTTCCCACTCTCCAGTACTATGGAAGGACTGATTTCAAGGTCCCTAAGACAAATGATCACATCTAAATAAAAAATGCTTCTACAATATTCCTTTCTCAGAAGAGAGTTAAATCTTTTCACAGGACACAAGAAGAAGGGTTCAAAAGACCACTGTTTTTACGGTGTAAAGCAGTGACGCCTCCCCTTCCCACTGTAGCCCTTGGCCTGTCTCACTTTGGGAAGTCTTGCAAAAAGAGTCTTCGTATTAGGCTGTGAGATAGTGTTGCGGATGGAGGTTGGTTTTGTGTGAGCCAAGCATCAGCAAGTTTCAGGTTTGATATTGGGGACTTGGGTTACATCTTGGGGTATATCTGATAGCTGAATTAGACATGCGGGTGGAAAGGTGACAGCACTGTTTTCTCCTTGGGCAAGTCTCAGATTGGTGTGTCGTTTCGGAGTTGCTAAACGCTCAGGAGTTAAGAAGAGAGAAGGGTAAAAGGACGGAGGAGGAGGAAACGGGGGGTGAATAGAAAAGGTGTAAGAGCTAGAACACAGGGAGGAGGACTGAGGCAGAGCCCAGAGCCCACTGCAGCACCGAGTCCACCGAGGCTACTACGAGAGCCTCAACTGCCACCCGAAGTACCAGCTGGGGGCAACCTTCTCCGCCCCAGCGCAGGAGCCCCTGCCCTTTTGGACTAACAACTCGCAGTTTCTCCTTTGCTGCAGGAATGGTGGCCGCAAACGGTCTCAGCCTCCACACCCACCGCCTCGGTCCCCGCCCACCCATACCTCCTCCTCGTCCTCCTCTGCCTCCCGCTGCACCCGCAGGCGGCAGCCCCCTCGGAGTGCGCCACCCCAGCTACGTGGCATTGGCAAGCTTCGGAGGCTGGAGGGCAGCAGCCGCTTGCTGCCCCAGTTGCGGGGGCTCTGGGTGCCAGTGAGGCCCCCGGCTGAGCCCAGGGTGTCAGGGAGGCCGTGGAGAGCCGTGATCTACTGCACCGCAGTGCCAGCGTCAGGAGCCTCGGGAGCCCGGGCTGCCACTGCGGGACGGCGGGTTTCCCTGCTCCCTCCTTCCAACACAACCCCAGACACGAATACCCAACCCAGGGTCCCTCCCCACCCTGATGGAGCCAGGGGACGCCACAGGCCCGGCTGCCAGTGTGAGCGGTTCCGGGGAAGGCTGCGTCCAGCCTCCTCGCCAGCGCCGCCGCCACCACCATGCAGCCCTCCGGCCTGTTCTCCCCTGGGTTGCTCGCCCACATCTCCGCGGCCGCCTCCCATCGCCTCAGGCCCAGACGTGGGGACAGGAACCCCTGGGATCCGACTCCCCAGATCAGATGCATTTGCATTCCTTATGTAATGTACTGCAAGTTTCCCTGTTGGAGCCCTTTGGAATCGGGGCGCACGATCATCAGTAGGCTTAAAAGCAGGGACCCACGGCCTGGCTCACCCCCACCCCTGGCCCTGTGGGACCCCGACGCGGGGCTTTGATGCCGCTTTCTAAAGGGGGACTTCAATTACAAATATTAGAGGGGCTGGGCTTGTCCTCTCAGTCTGGGGTTCCCTCCAGGCGCAAGCCTTGCTCAAGTATTCCCAGTGGCAGGATGTGTCAGAGGCAGACAGGGGGAATGAGTTAATGCTCGGGCACCCGGAGCCGGACGGGGGAGGGACGCGGGGGCTGACGGAGGAGCGGGGCCGCGAGGGAGGGGGCCTCTTTTACTTTGGTAAAGGTGATCGTGGTGGCGAATATTGTGCAAGCTAATCAGAAAGTCTAGAGCAGGTTCTCAACACCCAGCTACGTCCCCCGAACCTGCTGCAGAAGTAAGGAGAGCTCGCGGTTCTTTTTCCTAGCAACTACCGAAGCTTCAGCTGCTTGGGGCACAACCTTAAGCCAAAGCCCTTCACTATTCCACCAAGCCTAGGCAACCAAATACATTTAGAAAAAAAAAAAAAAGTTTCCTCCTCCCTCCTAGTGATGGATTGTGTCACAGCCAAGAGAGGCTGATAATGGTTTTGGGGTTCGCAGACGCCGATCCAGCTGTTACTTGTTTATTCATGCAACACCTCTATATGCAACACTGTCCTGGTTCCTGGTATGTTTCCCCTGCCTTCCTGCATAGCAGAAATGCAGATCTAGCTCGATGAGCAACAGACAGGTTATTATGAGGAAAAACATAACACGATGCATGTTTTGCTTACCAGTTGGGTTCTTGTTTTTCTTAAGACTCTTGCCACAAAGACACTGCAGCATATGCGTTCCTTTGCTGAAAATGTTCCAAAGAAACCACATTGATTTGGGCGAAAAGCAATCCAGCAGCTTAGACACCCTGAGAAAGAAGAGATCCTTGTGGTTGCATAATAATAATTTGAAATCAGTTCTCCTGAAGAGGGGCACCGGTTTTACCATAGGAAAAACGATAATATTCCGGATCTTCTCCCAGTTTTTTCCCCTCACGTGGTATATTTCTTTGAGACTTCTCAGTGATTGTTTTTTTTCGGCCAGGGTGAATGATTTATCCCCCCTCGATCACCACCGGATTATTACCAAAAGGTTGGAAAAAAAATCCTTTTTCAGCATGAAGCCAAACAAAAAAGCAAAGAAATCCCAACTGAGATCAAAACTAATCAGGGAGAACAGTAATGCACAAAAGATCCCCAAAGAGAAAACCATAGCCTTTTTACTTGATCGCTATGAGGATGGGTGGATCTGCAGAAGGCAAAGCAGGATTCATCTTACTGAGAGAAGACTGCCATTGTGTAGCCCCTAGGAGAAAAGGAAAAAAAAAAGGAAAGAAAGAAAGAAAAAAGAAAAAAAAAGAAAAAAAAACCACCACCACACACACTCACACACCAATACCACCTCCGAGATTGAGTCTGACAGCCGAAGACAGAGCCTCCCTTCTCCCAGGGTCGATTTTTTTTTTATAATCAATCGCCAGTGCTCAGTGGGATCGGTTTGAACCTGCAGTTCTCAATCACCACGAAGAAAAGATGCAAATTTAGGTGCCCCCTCCCCTTGTCAGTCTTGTAGTAGGTAGAGAGCGCCACAAATCCCCTTCCTCCTTCCTCTCACTCTTCCAGTTTCCAACAACCGTGAGCATGAGGAAAATCTCCCCTCCGGATTCCTCGCACAGCCTCGGATGCGAGTTACAGGCATTAGAGGGAGGAGGAGGAGGAGTTGAAGTTTGCATTGAAAAGACTGGCTTTCCATGACGTAGCCACGTGCTTTCAGACCCGTCACCAGTGAGATGCTTCAACCAGCCCAGCGAGGGCAGTGTCACTGCAGTCTCTCGGCTAGGGCCCCTCCTGAAGTCTCTCCACCCGCCAGCTCCAGCCCCAGCCCCAGCCCCAGAGCCAACGCGCGACCCTCTCCCGCCTCCACCAAGCACCGGTCGGCCTGCTGTTTGCTTTTGGAGCCAATCTAACAGTCTTCTGTTAAAAGTGAATTTTGAAAAGAAAAATTAACAATTATAATGAGTAAACCTTAGAAAATTCATCTTGGGAGGTTGGAGCTGGGGGGAAATAAAGAGAAACAGGGGTTTAAAACTTCCACACCCAGCCAAAATTAGTTCCACCTTCACATTTTCAAAAGCAGCACACAATGCATCTAAAACATTAAAGAAAACCCAAGTTCCTTCATTTCTTATTATTGGACTCCTACTTAATGGGCTGTTTAAAAAATATAAACTAGGTATATAACAAATATTACCACAACCAGCCATTAAAAGGACAACCGCTAAAATCTAGGTGGCAAACTGTACTTTTGTGGGGAGGGTCATATATGCCTTTTATAGACAGACAACACATTACAACACATTACCTTTAAATAATTGTGCAGAAAGTCCCTGCCTAAATCACGCCCTAATTCTGTGCATGTTTCTGCACTCATTAATTAAGCCTACCTTAAATTTGCCCTCATTTACTTCTCGTCTATACATCTCACCTACACTACAATCTAACCTAACAAAACAGGCACATTTTCTATTTTCATCAAGATGTAACCCAGCTTCCTACTTGCCCAGAAAATCAATGGGTTTAGGACCAAGCTGTTACTTTTTTATTCTATTTGGAGGAAAATACAGTGTGCAAAGTAATACAAACAATTACAAAAAATAATATAACAAACTCCAGTGTACCCACTGCTCAAAATTACCTTAAAAATGAGCATTTCATTTTATTTGTGAGATAAGGACTTAGAGAAGTAAAACTGACCACTCTCATTCTCCGTAAGTAAGTGAATTAAACTTACGCCAGCTTATTTCTATTTTTATAGGTAAATTGACAAAAATTTTAACTCTAATTCAAAAATATATATTTAGAAGTTTCATCATAATTTCAAAAAATCAAAACTACTGCCTCCATTGCATGGTGTATAAACTTAGATGTAGATTTATATGGTTGAGGACTGATGAAAAAGACTGATTTGATTTTAAAGAAAATCAACTAACTCCTTGTCAGTTGTCAAAAAATGAAAAAGGAGTAAACAACTTTACCACTTCTAGGGTTTTCTATTAGTTAGGATGCTAAAATTAGCATTAATATTCTAACCTTTTGGGAAACATCAGTCAACTCTAGATAAGATAAAAGAATTTAAAACCAGTACATCCTATTAAGGTTAAGACATTGGAAAGCTATATCGTGATGGCCTTGATGTGTCAAAAGAATCATGTCATACAGCTTTTAAAAATTACTAAGATTTAAATATGGTCTAAAAAGGTTTGTGAAGTAAAAAGAGAATACTAAAAAGACCTGAATTTAATGCCAATGACTTACTAAGAAGAAACAGACTAAAAAAAAAAAAAATGAAGAGTGGAATTCTTTTTAGAAAGAGGAAAAATGGAATAGGATTTCCAAATAATTAGAAAATAATTTTTGACATCAATCAGAGACAGATACCATATGCTGCTTCTATAACATATTGGTGTCCCCTAGGGGGGTTCCAGAATATCCCAATATATTATCACTTGGCAAATGCCAGAGAAACAGTTGAAATATAAATATGGCCTTCCAAACTCACAGGCTCTGATGTTATGTTAAAACTTTCTGAGTTCCCCGGAATATTTCACAAGTAGAGTAAAATTTGGGAAGATGTTCTGTAATTATTGGATCTTCTTAAATGCTAATTTGTATAAAGACAGTATGTCTCAAACCAGCTCTTCTTGAATATCAGAGTTTGACTTTCTTCTTTACATCTGACAGTGAATTTGTTCCCTATTGAAATAAAGAATAACTGCCAGAATACTATCATTCCCTTTGCTACATGTTGGTGGAAAACTTCTTTGACTCATGACCTAAGGAAAAACATGTAAGATAATTAACCGTGACTACTATTTATTGAGACTCTATTATGCCAGGCAAGGTATTAGTTGCTTCTCATGTTTTATGCTATTTAAAGGAATGAGAAATTTTTTATAACGTATAACATTTTGCTCTTTCTATACTTCTGTTCTATGTTTATTGATATATTATTTGCTTAGGCTACATAGGCTGCTATTCACATTATTAAACCCCCAAAAAAGCAATTGTTTTTGTCTGGAAAGATGACTGACACAAATTCAGATTATTTTTGGTCCGAAGGACCCTCAATTTTTTATGTTTTCTGAATAGGGCAATTCAGTCATTCAACCAATATTTATTAAGTATTTGCTCAGTGAAAATAACTATACAAGATTCCATGCTGGATACTAAGTCATGAACTTGAACCAGATTTCCGGTTATACAATAAAGACCAAGGATGGTCCAAGAGTTAGCCCAGGTTTCTGGGGACTCCAGATAGGGATGATTCAAAGATACTTAAGAAGCTGACCTGAGTTCCAGGAAATTATTTAAGGTTTGTTTTGGAAGATATCAAAATATTTGCTTACCCTTTGCCATGCTACATTCAAATCAATATTATATGACAAAAATAAAAACTACGGGGAAAAATGCAAGTTTTGAAATGCATACAAGTAGAAATAAGATTTTAAAACCTCACTGAAACAATAAGAATTGATAGTAAACTCGGTAGTATACAGGAGAAAAAAAATCTGTAAGACTGTTTTCATAAGGCTAAAGTAAAATAAACAGAGTACTCATAAACAAGTTCATTTAAAAATTAAACTTCCCTTCAGCATATTATAGTAAACAAATCTAAAAGTAAGTGTAATTGCCAGAATTTCATGACACAATAGCATATACATTTTATTTTAATGTAGGACACGTGAACTTTCATGAAATTAGCAAAAATCTGTAAAACTATTGCAGCATGCTTTTACTATTTGCTTCCAATTGTTGCTCTTCTATTTCACTCTTCCTTTTAGTATTGAACCCCACCCCCACTACAATTTTGGAGGGGCACATGGGTACTCAGATGGAGAATATAATTTTCAGCCCCTTTATAGTTAAGTATGGTCATGTGACTAGATTCTGACCAATGGGATGTGAGCAGCCGTGACATATTCAACTTCTTGGTCATATTTTTCAAAGAAAGCTTCTTGCCTTCCACGTCTCTCTTCTATCCTTCCTGTGAGCTGCAAAGAAAATAGTGAGTAGCTTTGGCAGCGTGGACAGGGACACACACCAAGAGTGGTGCAGTATCAAGGTTCAAGAAAGCTAGGACCTTGGACAGAGCCACCAACCTACCCTGCCAACCTGGCTCTGCAGCATTGACAGAGAAAGCAACTTTTATCTTGTTTGAGGTTGTCTTAGCTCATTCTCACTGCCACAACAAAACACCATAAACTGGGTAACATAGTAATAATAGATATTTATTTCTCACAGTTCTGGAGGCAGGAGGATTAAGTTGAAGGTGCTGGCAATGTCTGGTGTGGGCTTGCTTCCTATATAAAGTGCCTTCTAGCAGTGTCCTCACATGGTGGCAGGGGACAAATTCTCTTGGGTCTGTTTTATAAGTACACAAATCCCATTCATGAGGAATCCACCCTCCTGATATAATTACATCCAAAAAGACCCACCTCTCTATTCTATCACGTTGGACATTTAGTTTTAACATCTGGATTTCGGGGAACATAACCATTCTCAAAATAGCAGACCATGTGTTTTTGTGTGAATTTGTTACAGCAGCTTATTCTCTCTACTCTCTTATGGGCTGGCCTTGTGTTGATAACAACACACTTATATTTGGGGTAGCTATTTATGTTAGAAGAATAAAGAACATAAGTACATAACATACACCTATGGCTTTATCCACAGCCTGTGCCTCTTCTTTCCATTCACTACAGCAGCTGCTTATCTCTCAGCTGCCTCCTGCAAACCACACTTACTTACCCCCAGCACCAGTGTGAACATCCCACTGTCAGATTTTACTTTTCCTGTCTCCTTCTCTGCCCTGCTCCCTGCTCATCAAATATAACCTATGGCAGTTTAGAGCCTATAACCGTGACAAAAAAGCTTTGATCACTGAAAGAAGGAGAAGGGCAAAGTGATTGAAAGAGTTGGTCATCAAGGGACTAACGACAGAAAAAGAAGCCAATGTGTATATAAGGACTCAGTGTCTATGTATTCCTTGGAAACCTTTTGCAAAAAGATGAAGATTTATGGTGTTTGCACAATTATTCCTTCTCTATTTTTGTTGCTAACAATATTTCCACCTTTTAAGGAATAATTCTAAATTTCACATCTCTATACTACTCATTAGTACCCCGTTCTTCCTCTCCCCATGTTCCTACATTGACCCATGATGTAAAAAACCTCTGCTCCTCTCTCCTGGAGGGAACAGTCTGGGAAGGTAACTTGAGTCTGTCTCTCTTCCCCTCCCAACTTCTCAATGAAGGAGAAACAACTTAAGGGCCCAGCCCCTTCTTTTCTCCCTATCTGCAAGAAGCTTTTATACTCCTCAGCCTCAGCTCCTCCATTTGAGAAGCACTGAGTCACCTCTAACTGCCAGTATCTCTATCTCTGAGCTCAAAATTTCTTTCTTTCCCCCCCCCCCCAAAATTCAGGAGTACACGTGCAGGTCTCATACATGGGTGTATCAGGTGATGCTGGAGTTTGGGCTTCTAGTGAATCCATCACCCAAACAGAGACCGTTGCACACAATAGGTAGTTTCTCAGCCTTTGGCCTTTCCATTCTTTTGGAGTCCCCGGTGCCTGCTGTTTCCATTTTTATCACCACGTGGACCCATTTTTTAGCTCCCACTTATAAGTGAGAACATGCAGTGTTTGGTTTTCTGTTCCTGCATTCATTTGCTTCGGATAATGGCCTCCAGCTGCATCCATATTGCTACAAAGGACACAATTTTATTCTTTTTTATAGTTTCATAGTATTTCAGGGTGTACATGTCCCACATTTTCTTTATCCAATCCACCATTGATGGGCACTTACGTTGATTCCATGACTTTGCTATTGTCAAGAGTCCCATAATAAACACAGAAGTACAGGTGTCTTCTTGATAAAACAATTTCTTTTCCTTTGGGTATATGCCCGCTAATGGAATTGCTGTGTTGAATGATAGTTCTGTCTTTACTTCTTTGAGAAATCTCCATACTCTTTTCCATAGAAGTTTTGCTAATTTACATTCCCACCAACAAGGTGTAAGTGCTCCCTTTTCTCCACATCCTCTCCAACTTTTTTTTGGTTGGTTTTTGTTTGGTTTTCTCTTTTTTTCTCCTTTTTCTTTTCTTTCTTTTTTTTTTTTGGACATATAGTCTCGCCCTATTACCACGCTGGAGTGCAGTGGCATGCTCTTGGTTCACTGCAACCTCTGCCCCCTGGGTTCAAGCAATTCCCCTGCCTCAGCCTCCCAAGTAGCTGAGATTACAGGCACGTGCCACCACACCCAGCTAATTTTTGTATTTTTAGTAGAGATGGGGTTTCACCATGTTGGCCAGGATGGTCTCTATCTCCTGACCTCATAATCCACCTGCTTCAGCCTCCCAAAGTGCTGATATTACAAGCGTGAGCCACCACACCAGGCCGTTTTTTACTTTTTAATTATAGCCCGTCTGACTAGTGTTAGATGATATCTCATTGTGGTTTTAATTTGCATTTCTCTGATGATTAGTGCTGTTGAGCATTTTTCATGTTTGTTGGCTGCTAATATTTTTTAGAAGTATCTGTTCATATCCTTTGCTCACTTTTTAATGGGCTATTTGTCTTTTTTCTTGTTGATTTAAGTTCCTTTTAATTCTGGATATTAGTCCTTTGTCAGATGCACTTTGCAAATATTTTCTCCCATTCTGTAGGTTGTCTGTTTATTCTGTTGGCTGTTTCTTTTGCTGTGCAGAAGCTCTTTTGTTTAATTAAGTCTCATTTGTCAGTTTTTTGTTTTTGTTGCAATTGCTTTGACAGCCATACCATCCTGAATGCACCCAAACTCATCTGATCTCCAGGGTTTTTTATTCAAACCACAGAAGGCCCCTTTATCTAGGCACTCAAAGAAAAGACTGGGGATTAACACTCCTTAGGAGAATTTCTCCATCACTAAATATTCCAGCTCCTTTGCCTCTTGGGAGGGATAATGATGAATCATGTGTTTTACATCCATCCACAGTTTCCCTGTGGGATAAAGACACAGTCTCCCACTGGAGTAGCTGGCTTATCATCACACTATTGACTTTCTCCTCTTCCCTAGATCCACTCCCAACTCACCTGCTGTATTCCCTCCCAAGTAAATTACTTGCACTAGAATCTGTCCCATAAGGAAAATGGCCTCCAGCTGCATCCATATTGCTGCAAAGGACATAATTTCAGATTAAACAGATACAACAGGAGTTTTGGATAAATGTATCTGCTCTCCAAATCCAAACCCTTTCTTAGATGGCCACTGCAATTTCCAGATGTCGAAGAAATATCTAGAGAGTCAAATTCTTGTCCTCAAGGAAAGTGTCCAGCCCTCAACAAAACTTATCAGTTAATATTAATAATATTTTTATTTTCATCTCTCTAACTTGTGTAGCCATTTTTCTTAATTGAATCTTAATTCAGAAGTAGGAGGAAAAGGTGAAATTAATGTGCACTTCTTAAGACCCTCAAATACTAGAAAATAATAAGAAAAAAACCCTCCTTTTTTCCAATTAGATTCAGAAAGTATAATAAAACAGTGAAGAACCTGCCAAGAGATACAGATAAAAGCAGGTGAATTCCCTTGAGTCCTCAGAAATATGAGCTTCTCTTGGCAATGTTCCACAAGGCTTCACTTCTAACTGAATGGAACTTTATCACAGTCTATATAGATATGACTGACAATAAAACCCACATTCCCTGTACAGCCCAGCAAGAGTTCAGAGGACCCTCTGCATCCTCTGAGGCAGGTGAGAGAATCTTTTTACAAGTTGAATTGGCCCTAAACAATCTCCGGACATTTGCAGCATATCTCTTTGTATCAATGCCTCTAGATCTTTATAATGCATGCCTCCTATTAATAAACCTACTAAACCTTCATGAATGTGATTTAAATTTCAATATGACTTTAACGCCTTGACTAAAACCAAATAAAAGCAACGGTCACTTTTACAAACTAATTCAAACTGCACTCTACTTTCTTCCCACTCATCCAAATTTTTCTGAGGCCTTATTCAAGGCAAGTATGCTCCCAGTTGAAAATAATCGTTGACTGTGATTTGAAGTATTCTAAGGGCAGACAATATTTTACATACATAGAATCCAGTTTCTTAATTTATATAGCCATTGAATAGGACAATTTTGGATATATCATTTTTAAATTACAGGAGAAATTTGTGAGCTGAAATTTTTCAATTTGAGGAGATTTATATATTCCAAAATTTAGAATATTATTTACCCTGGACAATAGGTTATAAAACTTGGATAACTGGAGAATACAAATAACATTATTGAACATGTACCTAAATGGAAGAGGAGCCTTCCTCCAAATGATGAGTTTTCCACAATTGAAAATTCCACGGTTGATGAATTTTGCACGAACACCTCATTCCAAGCTCACCTGAAGAAGCCAGGAATAAATCTCCCAGAATACCCTTTCTTTGTGTTTACAGGATCATTTTCTCCAATGAGAGGCCCTCAAATGAGAGATTTGAGTGGCAGAAGAGAAGAAGTCATTATTCTCTGAAGGCAGTGTGAGATTCACTGTCAATTCTTGGCACATTCTTAAAAACCATAGCTTTGCTGCTGCAGACAAAAAACTCATCCACTTCCCAATTAACTCTTAACAGCATCCACTTTCAGTGCTTCAGGCTTAGCTCATGAATGATAGTTTCCTTGACTTTCATTACCCAGCTTTCCCAACAGTTCTAAGTCTCTAATTCCTCCATTAAAACACTTTGAAACTGGAAAACATCAAGTAACGTTGGTATTCCTAACTGATCCCAGATAGATACACGGTGTTTTCTCTGCCTAGGTTCTAAGCCATTATAAATGGCTGGTAGCTTACTGATAACGAATTTGCTTTGGGTTTGCAGTGGTTTACTTGATCCCTAAACATCTAGTAGGACAATGAGACCTTCATTCCAATATGCACATGTTTTACCACACACTGTAAAACATATAAACAGGGATTATCTCCTTCTATAAGTGCTTACCTAGCACCCTAGTATAGGCTTCTAATTTTGAGAGAATCAAGTTGAACCTGTAGCACGTTTCACTTGAATTGAATGAAAATGACTTAGTTGGATTTATTTCTCATATTTCTTCAAATAAGAGATTTATAAAATCAAATTCAACTCTCACATAAGAAAATCTAGGAAAACCATTTTATCAGAATTTGAGGACAAGTGGTTAAAAAAACATGAAAATCATTGCACTTGTAAACTCACATTTCCTGTTATAAAGTTAAAATGAGTCATTCATAAAGCTATTGATCAAAATAAATGTAAAAATTGCAGTTCAGAAAAACGTGTCCTATATTATAACACTTAGGTTACAAACTTAATGAAGAAAAATGCCAACTCAGAGAGAGTTTATACTCAAAAAAATAAATGGTACAAGTCTGTTGGACAATAAGTTTCCAAAGGCGAAAAGTTAAGGTTATTGAACTTACTTAAGGCAGCACCTCAGTAATCTCAGATATATGCACATTTAATTGCTCATGTCCAAAATATTTAATTTCCACAACAATTCAGGTTCAGACGATTACATTATCAAAAAACAATCCTATTTCATGTCGACAGAGATACCACTGAGCATTTATAATATTGCAGATTTAAATGCAGATAATTGAATTGTCTATGAAGGTGTGAAAATGCTTAGAATGTTGCATTTGAACATTAATTGGGTTTAATGTAGTATTGGCATCTTGACAACAATGCACTTTTACTTTATTACTGGTTCGAATGAGATAAATAATAGAATGCAAACACATATGTATGAGGACTCAGAATGCTACTTAGCACTAACTTAGTTTTAATTGTTTTAATAAATACTAAAATAAACAATATATAAGTAGTCAAAGATATCTAGACTCATATATTAGGTTATTTTTAAGGAATTTATAATTTGGGTAACGCTGGAATAAAAGTAGACAAAAATTATATTTAATCTCAATATCAATTACTTTCCCTTAATCAATATATATTTCTCAAACTCTGATACATATTAAGATACGTGTTTTTGTTTATCATCATTTTATCCTTTAAAATAGGCGCATGCTTTATATAGATATTCCCGTGTTCAGGAATGTATCTATTTTTAGAGGCCATTGGTCATCTGGGTCTGATTTTATTCCATTAAGGTAACATTTTAAAGTAAAGGTTTTCAAGTATGTTCAAGTAGTGGAGGATTGGATGTAATGGTGCTCAATGTAAAGCCATGTGGAATAGTGTTAGGATAAAATTAAAGTTATCAAATACACTTTTGTGATAAAACTTACACCATCTTTATCAGATTTCAGTATGAACATTAGCAGCAGCAGGTGCCAAAATATCAAGCAGAATTTAGGAGAAAACTTAAAATTGAAAATTTAAAATCTATCAATAATGTTTCTATTTTATTTTCTGCAGTATTGGGGAAAAGACAACTATTTACAGCAAAGCACCGCAGTTTAACTCTTGAACACTGAAACTTCAAAGGCATCAGCTGACCAATGGGGCATGAATTATAACTAAAACGCAGCCTGCATCCATTTGCCCAGCCACTGCCCTGGCGGGATGGCAAAAGCCTAGGCTAGGAAAGGCCTTTTTTCTAATAGGCTCATCCCAAAGGGGCTGCCATTTTCTAACTGGTGCATCCCAACGTGGCTGTCTGGCTGCCATTTTCTAATTGGTCAGCCCAAAGGATATTCTTTTTCTCATTGGTCAGCCTAGAAAAATGTACCTTTTTAAAACTGGTTCTTCCAGAAAAGACTTTTTTTCTAATTTGCATAGAGTGCTGGATGCTTGGCCTCCCTGGCTATGTACCCGTGGGCCAAGGAGGCCCACAAGAAGTACCCATGAGACCCAGGAGATCCATCCTCAGAGAATTGTTTAGACACATAAGCTGGATCAAAGAAGACAGACTCAGATTCACAAAGAATGGTGATTTTTGAATGCAGTATGAAATTTATTGATTGTGGCCCATTTTCCATGGATTCATGGCTGAATGTGGAGGCTGCAGAGAGAGGGACACCAGAGTACTTTTATTTTTAACACTATATTCATAATAAATCTCAGTAACAAGTCAGTTACATTCAGAAGGGCTTGCCCACTGAGAATTTATTGAAGAGACTATCTATAGCAATATGAACAGGATTAAGGAAACCAGCAAGTGATGTTGAGGTCCACCAGACACCAGCGACAGTGGAAAATCATTACCCCTACCCTGTTCAAAGGGGAAAACAAGGATTGCAGGGAGAGCCAGCATAGTAGAAGAGACTGACATTATGAGCTGTATGAGTCAAGGGAAAAGTCTACTTCCAAGACCAAAGTGGAGGAACACGGAGGGGAGGGCATAGGAAAAAAAAATACTCCGATATTTTCCTTCCAGCTACTGCCTCTCCTTGTCAAACCCAACTGGAAAATAGAAAACAGGAGCGCCCAGCTGATGGAGTCCTTCTGGTCGAAGCTCTTGGGCCACAGAGCAGAGAAAGATGGATAACACGTCTGTAGAGCTAACAGAAGAAATTACAGTGTGGGATTTTCCTGCCACAAGATATGATGATAACAATAATAAAGATGATGGTGATGACAGATAGATTTAGCAAGGGCTTCGTTTGTGCCAGACATTGTTCTCACCATAACGTCATTAGATAGGTACCCTTCATCCTACAAAAATGAAGAAATTGTGGCACAGAGAAGTTAAGTACTGTAACTTGTCCAAAGTGGCCCTCAGCCAGTAAGTACCCTTTTGTGGTCGAGACTCAGCCAGTAAGTACTATTTCGGGATGCACGTTACACAGAATAATGCAAAGTTATGGAACATGCCATCCCTTTTCATGAAGAAACACAGCATAGCCTTGGTTCCTTGTGTCTCTCTTTTGATCAGTTCGAGATGGCTGCAAAAGAAATAACATAGGTGGCCCTGGGTAGAGTTTACTAAGGATCATTTCCAAGTTACCATCAGGAAAATTCTAGTCATTATTACAGATACGCTTTGATTGTGACCTTATTTTTATCCTGGAGGGTGGTGGTTTGTGCCACAGAGAATCCATAATTATCCCTGAGCCCTGACATGTGAGCCTCATAAACTGTTAAGTCATGGATCTGCTTAGTGTATATCTTCAGCTTTCATCTCCCTTGCCATCAAGTTTACATCACAATGTTAGGAAGCAGTAGCTAATATTTATTGAGCATTTATTTACTGTTAATACATGTCAGGCATTTTACTAAGTATAAATTGATACTTCACAATAACTATGAAATTGGAGGCCATTTTATAACTGAGGTTAATGAATTTCGACGAGGTTAAATGTTCACCCACAGAATTCCAGCCAATAAATTATATGGCCAGAATTTCACATGTGCGTGCTCTCATTCCACAGTTCTGACTCCCTTTATGCTGCCCTGCTCTGAGTCTTTGGGTCACGAGTTCTCCGAGTCTGGGAAGCAGATGGAAGTTGCAAGCTGGGTCAGAACTTGGGGTAACCTTGAAGAAAAGCTGCAGAATGAAGGAGATGAAGAAAAGGAAGAGGCAGGATGTGGTGGAAGTTTTCTTCTGTGGCCCAAGGAATCCACAATAGGAAGGGATTCTGGAGAAAAGAGCCAGACCCAAAATGGTCATTTAATTGTAAAAGCTACGTGGATTTACAGAATACTGTATGGAGCAGGACAAATACTAACCTGAAAAGGCCACACTGGACTATCTCTGTAAATGGCCAAGTTTGAATAAAAATGTTTGGATAGCAATTTTTACTCTTTTAATTTCAAAATTGGGAATGATTACTATTCTTATCTTTTTAAAATTAGCATAACATACACACAGAAAAGTGTACAATATTAAATGTACACTGATCTTTTCACATGTGTTTATATTTGGGCATCCACAATACACATAATGTAACATTCGTAGTGCTCCACAGGCTCTTTTGTGTGCCTTTCCAGTAAATTTACTCTCATTGGAAATACTATTCTGATTTCTTTTACCAAGGATTACATTTGCTTGAGATTCATGCAAATGAAATCATAAATGTACTCTTCATGGATGGCATATTTTGCTCAATATTATATCTGTGAGAACCATCCATGCTGTTACATGTAGCAGTGGTTCATTATTTGTATTGCTGTGGTCTAGTCCATTGTGAATATGCCACAATTTGTTTGCCCACTCTGTTATTGATGGACTTTAGGGTATTTTCCATATCAGGATTATGAACATCCTTGTTTATGTCTGGGTGGGCATGATAACCCATTTTCTTTAAGCAGTTACCTAGATTACAGATTAGCAATATATTCAACTTTAATAAATACTACCAGTTTTTCAAAATGACTCTGAAAATTTACATTCCCATCAGCAGCATCCAAGGGTTACAATTTTTCTATACTCTCACCAAAAACAGAATAATCTCTTTTTATATTTTAGGCATTCTAGTGTAGTGGTACCCCATTGTGGTTTTATTTTATACTCCCCTGATGAGTAATCATGTGTCTCACTTTTTCATATGCTTATTAATCATTCATTTATCTTCTTTTATGAGATGTCTTTTCAAGTCATATGATTGTTTTATATTAGGTTATCTACTATTTACTACTGATGTGTGGGAGTCCTTTACATTATGGGTCTACATCTTTCGTTATGTATATGTATTGCAAATACTTTCTCCCAGCTAGTGACTTGACTTTTCAGTTTTCTAAGGTTGTATTTTAATTATCAGAAGTTCTTAATTTTTAATGAAATACCACCTTTCAATCTTTGTATCGGGTTATGCTGGCCTCATAAAATGAATTAGAAAGTGAGATCTCTTTTTTCTTCTCTAGGAAAATTTATGTAAGATTTATATTATTTTTTAAGAATGCATGAAAAAAGATCACTAGCAAACTCATCTGAACTTGCAATTTTCTTTGTGAAAAGGTTTGAATTGCAGATTCAATATAATTAACAAATATAAAATACTTCAAATTTTTTAATTTAATTACATTTTTCTATTTCTGTTTTGCTATGTTTTTAAGGGATTTTTCATACTAAATGAATTGACATGAAGTTATTTAAAACATCCTCTTATGGTTTTACTATCTGTAGGATCTGTAATGATGTCCCACTTCATTTCTAGTAATGTCACTCAAGTTTTATCTTTCTTTTTCTTTTCTTGCAACTTAGGTTCTGGAGTACATGTGCAGATCATGCAGGATTGTTGCATAGGTACATACATGGCAAGGTGGTTTGCTACCTTCATCCCCCCATCACCTATATGGGTATTTCTCCCCTCATTATCCCTCCCCACCCTACCCACCTGCGCTGTCCCTCCCCTAGCCCCCCCAACTGATCACAGTATCCATGTGTTCTAATTGTTCAACACCCGCTTACGAGTGATAACATATGGTGTTTGGTTTTCTGTTCTTGTGTCAGTTTGCTGAGAATGATGGTTTCCAGATTCATCCATGTCCCTACAAAGGACACGAACTCATTGTTTTTTATGGCTGCATAGTATTCCATGGTATATATTTCCACATTTTTTTTATTCAATCTATCTATGATGGACATTTGGGTTGGTTCCAAGGTTTGCTATTGTAAACAGTGCTGCAATGAACATATGTGTGCATGTGTCTTTATAATAGAACAATTTATAATTCTTTCAGTACATACCCAGTAATGGAATTGCTGGGTCAAATTGTAATTCTATTTCTACGTCCTTGAGGAATTGCCACACTATCTTCCACAATGGTTGAACTAATTTACACTCCCACCAACAGTGTAAAAGTGCTCCTATTTTCCACATCCTTTCCAGCATCTGTTGTCTCCAGATTTTTTAATGATCACCATTCTAACCGGTAGGAGATGGTATCTCAATGTGGTTTTGATTTGCATTTATCTAATGACCAGTGATGATGAGCATTTTTTCATGTGTTTGTTGGCCTCATTGATGTCTTCTTTTGTAAAGTGTCTGTTTGTATCCTCCACCCACTTTTGAATGGGCTTGTTTTTTTTTCTTGTAAATCTGTTTTAGTTCTTTGTAGATTCTGGATATTAGCCCTTTGTCAGATGGATAGATTGCAAAAATTTTTTCCCATTCTGTTGGTTGCTGGTTCACTCTAATGATTGTTACCATTGCTGTACAGAAGCTCTGTAGTTTAATTAGATCCCATTTGTCTATTTTGGCTTTTGTTGCCATTGCTTTTGGTGTTTTAGTCATGAAGTCCTTGCCTATCCCTATGTCCTGAATAGTTTTGCCTAGATTTTCTTCTAGGGTTTTTATGGTATTAGGTCTCATGTTTAGATCTTTAATCCATCTGGAGTTAATTTTAGTGTAAGGTGTCAGGAAGGGGTCCAGTTTCCGCTTTTGCACATGAATAGCCAGTTTTCCCAACACCATTCATTAAATAGGGAATCCTTTCCCCATTGCTTGTTTTTCTCAGGTTTTTCAAATTTCAGATGATTATAGATGTGTGGTGTTGCTTCCAAGGCCTCTGTTTTGTTCCATTGGTCTGTGTCTCTGTTTTGGTACAAGTACCATGCTGTTTTGATTACTGTGGCCTTGTAGTATAGTTTGAAGTCAGGTAGTGTGACGCCTCCAGCTTTGCTCTTTTTGCTTAGGATTGTTTTGGCTATGTGGCCTCTCTTTTGGTTCCATATGAAGTTTGAAGTCATTTTTTCCAGTTCTGTGAAGAAAGTCATAGGTAGCTTGATGGGAATAGTGTTAAATCTATAAATTACTTTGGGCAGTATGGCCATGTTCACAATGTTGATTCTTCCCAATCATCAGCATGGGATACTTTTCCATCTATTTGTGTCCTCTCTTATTTTGTTGAGCAGTGGTTTGTAGTTCTCCTTGAAGAAGTTCTTTACATCCTTTGTTAGTTGTATTCCTAGGTATTTTATTTTCTTTGTAGCAATTGTGAATGGGAGTTCACTTTTGATGTGTCTCTGTTTGTCTGTTATTAGTGTATAGAAATGCTTGTGATTTCTGCACATTGATTTTATATCCTGAGACTTTGCTGAAGTTGCTTATCAGTTTCAGGAGATTTGGGGCTGAACCTAGAATTTCATATCCAGCCAAACTAAGCTTCATAAGTGAAGAAGAAATGAAATCCTTTATGGACAAGCATTTGCTGAGGGATTTTGTCACACCAGACCTTCCCTGCAATAGCTCCTGAAGGAAGCACTAAACACAGAAAGGAAAAACCAGTACCAGCCACAGTAAAAAAGAACCAAATGGTAAAGACCAATGATGCAATGAAGAAATTATGCCAACCAAAGGGCAAAACAACCAACCAGTAATAAAATGGCTGGATCAGATTCACACATAACAATATTAACATTAAATATAAATTGACTAAATGCCCCAATCAAAAGACACAGACTGGAAAATTGGATAAAAATCCAAGAACCATTGGTGTGCTGTATTCAGGAAACCCATCTCATGTGAAAAGACACACATAGACTCAAAATAAAGGGATGGAAGAAGATTTACCAAGCAAGTAGAGAGCAAAAAAAAAGCAGGGGTCGCAATCCTAGTCTCTGATAAAAATGGTCTTCAAACCAACAAAAATCAAAAGAGACAAAGAAGGACATTACATAATGGTAAAAGGATCAATACAACAAGAAGAGCTAATGATCCTAAACATATACGCATCCCATACAGGAGCACCTGGATACATAATGCAAGTCCTTAATGACCTACAAAGAGACTTAGACTCCCGCACAATAATAGTGGGAGATTTTAACACTCCACTGTCAATATTAGATCAACAAGACAGAAAATCAACAAGGAAATCCAGGATTTGAATGCAAATCTGGACCAACCAAACTTAATAGACATTTACAGAACTCTTAACCCCAAATCCACAGAATATACATTCTTCTCAGCACCACATCACACTTACTCTAAAATCGACTACATAATTGGAAGTAAAGCACTCCTCAGCAAATGCAAAAGAATGGAAATCATAACAAACAGTCTCTCAGACCACAGTGCAATCAAATTAGAACTCAGGATTAAGAAACTCACTCAAAACCACACAACTTCATGGAAAATGAACCACAGTCTCCTGAATGTAAACTGGATAAATAATGAAATGAAAGCAGAAATAAAGATGTTCTTTGAAACCAATGAGAACGAAGACACAACATACCGGAATCTCTGGGACACATTTAAAGCAGTATCTAAAGGGAAATTCATAGCAATAAATGCCCATATGAGGAACAAGGAAAGGTCTAAAATTGACACTCTATCATTAAAATTGAAAGAGTTGGAGGAGCAAGATCAAGAAAACTCAAAAGCTAGCAGAAGACAAGAAATAACTAAGATCAGAGCAGAACTGAAGGAGACAGAGACACAAAAAAACCCTTCAAAACTTCAACAAATCCAGGAGCTGTTTTTTTGAAAAGATCAACAAAATAGATAGACTGCTAGCCAGACTAATAAAAAAGAAAAGAGAGAAGAATCCAATAGGTGCAGTAAAAAACAATAAAGGGGACATCACCACCGATTACACAGAAATACAAACTACCATCAGAGATTACTACAAACAACTCTATGCACAAAAACCAGTAAATCTGGAATAAATGGATAAATTCCTGGACACTTACACTCTTCCAAGACTAAACCAGGAAGAAGTTGAATCCCTGAATAGACCAATAACAAGGGCTGAAGTTGAGGCAGTAAATAATAGCCTACCAACTAAAAAAAGCCCAGATCCAGATGGGTTTACAGCGAAATTTTACCAGACTTACAAAGAGGAGCTGGTAACCATTCCTTCTGAAACGATTCCAAACAATCCAAAAAGAGGGAATCCTCCCCAACTCATTTTATGAGACCAACATCATCCTCATACCAAAACCGGGCAGAGACGCAACTGAAAAAGAAAACTTCAGGCCAATATCCATGATGAACATAGATGCAAAAATCTTCAATAAAATACTGGCAAACAGAATGCAACAGCAAATCAAAAAGCTTATCCATTATGATCAAGTAGGCTTCATCCCAGGGATGCAAGGCTGGTTCAACATACGCAAGCCTATAAATGTAATCCATCGCATAAACAGAACCAAAGACAAAAACCACATGATTATCTCAATAGATGCAGAAAAGGCCTTCGAAAAATTCAACAGCACTTTATGCTAAAAAACATCAATAAACTAGGCATCAATGGTACATATCACAAAATAATAAAAGCTATTTATGACAAACCCACAGTCAATATCATACTGAATGGGCAAAAACTGGAAGCATTCCTTTTGAAATCTGGCATAAGACAAGGATGCCCTCTCTCACCACTCCTATTCAATATAGTATTGGAAGTTCTAGCCAGGGCAATCAGGCAAGAGAAAGAAATAAAGGATATTCAAATTGGAAGAGAGGAAATCAAATTGTCTCTATTCACAGATGACATGATTGTATATTTAGAAGTTTTATCTTTCAAAAAAAATCACTATTGCTACAGGTTTACTAATTTTATTAATGTCTTTTTTTAAAGTAATTTTTGTTGACTGTCTTTATTGTTGGTTGACTTTTAGTTTCCATTGATTTCTTCTCTTATCTCCATTTACCTTTCTGTTTGGTTTGATATTCTTTTTCTAACATTCTAAAAGAGAAGCTTAGATTACTGATTATCAGCCTTTTGATTTTTCTAATGTATGCATTTAGTGCTATAAATTCCACTTTAAGAACATCTCCTACATCCTACATCCTATAGTTTTTGAAGTCATATTATTTTTATTCATTTAAAAATATGTTCTAATTTATTTTCAATTTCCTCTTTGATTTTTTGGTTATTAATATGTATATTGTTTAATTTTCAAGCATTATTTATATTCTGGTGCTAATTTCTAGTTTAATTCCACTTTGGTCAGTAAAACACATTTATATGATTGAATCCTTTGAAATATGTTAAGAGTGATTTTGGCTATTTGGTAAGTGTTCCATGAACCCATTAAAAAATAGTATATATTCTTTAGTAGTGGGGTGAAGTATTCTTTAATTGTTGATTAGGTTCAGTCCTTTAATACTGTCATAAAAACATCTATATCAGAACTGTCTAATAGAAATATAATGTGAGGCCACATACATAATTTTAAAATCTTAGTGCCAATATTTTAAAAGGTAAAATAAAGAAATTGATTTTAATAATATGTTCTATTTGAAACAATATATTCAAAATATCATTTCAATATTTAATCAATTTTAAGTTATTAAGAATTATTTTACTTTTCCTGTCCTGTCTTTAAAATCCAGTATGTGTTTTACATTTACAGTATATCTCATTTAAAGTGCTAACTTTTTATCTGAATTATTTGATTTATATTGATTCATAAAATGACAGTTGAAAAAGTAGATTCATTTACCCAAGATGTTCAAAATATACTTAAACACTTTCCAGTAACTCAATTAACTACTAAGAATCATTTTCCTTTAATAATCTCACTCACATTTACAGCATATATTGAGGTTCTTTCTATAAAAATTGATTTGACTTTGAAGCAAAAGTATATTAGTTTCAAAATTGTATTTTCCAATTTACTAAATCTTATGTCAATACAGTATTATTAATATTTAATTCAAAGAGTATTGCATAAATTGAGTGATGATTCTAAATTTATGAATTTCAAAAAAAGTTCTTTACATTATTCTTAAAGATTTTGAAGCCAGTTTACATAATGTTGTTGATAATAATTAAAATATTCTTATGTTGATTTATGCTAAAATATGTGAAATAATTATTGTTCACTTGTATAATGAGAAGTTTTAATTTCAACATATATTTTTGCTTTTGTCTAGTTAAGTCAGACATTAGCTTTTCCTTTCCTTGGAACTTCATATTTATCTCACTAAAGTGCAGTATAATATTAGTGATTCTCCTGCCTCAGCCTCCCAAGTAGCTGTGATTACAGGTGTGTGCTACTGAGAATAATTTGAACCCAGGAGGCAGAGGTTGCAGTAGGCTCCAGCCAGGGCAATAAGAGCAAAACTAAAAAAACGTTTTACACATTTACTTCTAATTTCAAGTGATTCACTTGTAACACAATGTCTTGTTTCAAGATACTTACTTCTAATTTCAAGTAGTTAAGTGCACTAAAAGTACACTATTAGTGATTTTACTAATAATGCAAGAAACAACAGTTTAAATTCATTAACTCATTCTCATCTTTAGCACTAATGTTTCATATAGTTTACCTTTATATAGGTTTTAAATTATGTATTGTAAGTATAATCAATGGTTATTTCCATTTATCTCTCAGGGGTATCTTTGTTCTTTTCTGCCCAGTATTATTTAGTTTTCTTTGTCTGAAAATGTCTTTATCTCACATTCCTTTTTATGAATATTTTGGCTAGGTATAAAATTATAGGCCAAGATTTCCATTAAACAATTTAAATATGTTGCCACTATTTTTTATGTTCCCTGGGCTTTTTTTGTTTGTTTGACAAGTTAGCAATATCCTTATTGCTGTTTCCCTAAAGGTGATGTGTTTTATTTTCTGTGACTGCTTTGACATTGTTCTCACTGTGTTTTATTTTCTTCCATTTGAACATGATGTGACTAGATGTGATTTTCTTTGCATTGATTTGACTTGGGCTTCTTAAACCTGTAGTTGATGTCTTTTAAACTATTTGGAAAATTTTTTAGATAATGCTTTTATCCCATTAATTTTCTTCTATTCTCCTAGAATTCCTATTACAGATTTGCTACTTCTTTTCACAATTTCTCATGTGTCTTTCAAATTCTTTTCTATATTTTCCATGTTTTTTCTCTGTGTCAGTATGAAAACTTGCTACTGACCCATCTTTGAGATAACAAATATTTTTCTATTGTTTTCATACTGCTATTAATGTCATGTCTTGAAATTTAAATTTCAGTTATTTTAAGTCTTAGTTATAGAATTTCAGTTTTGCATTTTTATGGATTCCAGTTCTCTGCTGAATTTTATTCTCTTCTGTTATATTGAATATATGAAGCATAATTATCCAAAAATATCTGTCTGAAAACTCCAGTAAGTAAATCATCTCTGGGTCTGTTTCTATAATTTGGTATTTCTCTTGGTTTCATGTGCATTGTTCCATGCTTTGTATTTTAATTGAATGACACATTGTGTATAGAAACTTGGGGAAACTGTAACTGTTGCTTTATTCCCGAAAGATAAAAAATTGTATTTTTATTTTGGAAATCAGACAGAATACTAGCAGATTATTTTAATCCTGTCAGGGTGTGGCCCTTCTGAGGCTACAACTATAAGGCTATAAGCCATGTTTGTTGTTTTTTAAGCCTCTTAGAACTTGTGGGACTTAAACTGCAACTCTCCTTCCACAGCATGAGGCAGATGCTAAAATATTTGCTCAGCTATTTATTTTTCAAGTTGATGCATTCTACTGGATTTCTTACAGTCATGTCCTATATTTGAGTAGCTTAAAAGTCAAAACTAGAAGAAAATTTACATGCAGATTTTGATGTTTCTTCCTCTGTGACTTTCTCCATTGTGCAAATTTTGCCTTTCCATTTTCTGGCTGCCCTGACAGTCTTGATCTCCTGTTTATGTCTCAGTCCAGAAAAACTGTTCCCATTGCACTGAACTCACTCAGCATGGAAAATTAGAAAGTGCCCTCAAAGAGATCTGTGAAAATGTAGATCTCATTCTTTTACGGATGTACTCCTTTCTGGTTTTGCCACATCTCATGGCTCTCCAGTACCTTCAGATTTTTTAAGTTGGATTGTCCAGCTCTTATAATTATTATTGGCAGAAGACTTCATTCTATATCAACTACTCTGTCATGATATACACCAGATTCTAGTTCCTTGTCTACAAAAAGAGCTACCTAGTGAAGCCTTGGATTTTCTTTTTTTCTTAGAAAGCTTTGTTTTTATCTTTTTCCTGGGTTTCCAGTACAAGATTTATTAAGTTTTATTTTTGTTTCATTTATTAATTATATATAACCATGGAAAGACATAAGCAATGCCATTGGTAATAAAAGTCTGGAAAACATGACACTGTCTGGAAATGTTTTGATAGTTGTTAATATGTGTTATAAAGGAAAATATCTAGCATTTACCTCTTTGCCACTCTTGTTCAACATAGTATTGTAAGTCCTGGCCAAAGCAATCAGGCAAGAGAATGGAATAAAGGACATCCAAATAACAAAAGAGAAATTCAAACTATGTCTGTTTGCAGGCAACATGATTGCATTTCTAAAAAACCCAATAGTCTCAGCCCAAAAGCACCTTCAGCTGATAAACAGCTTTAGCAAACTTTCAGGATACAATATCAATGCATAAAAATCACTAGCATTTATATACATCAGCAACAGCCAAGCTGAGAACTGAATCAGGAACAGAATCCAATTCAAAACTGCCACAAAAAGAATAAAATACCTACAAATACAGCTAACTAGGGAGGGGAAACATATCTACAAGAAGAATTATAAAACACTACTCAAATAAATCAGAGGTGGCACACACAAACAGAAAAACATTCCATGCTCATGGCTATGAAGAATCAATGTCATTAAAATGGCCATACTGCCCAAAGAAATTGGGCCATACTGCCCAAATAAAAATGGCCATGCTGCCCAAAGACCAATAGAACAAACCAAAGAATCCAAAAACAGACCTAAAATCATACTATTATCTGATTTATGACCAGGTGGCACTGTCCTACATCTTTAATCATCATTAAAGTGGCCATACTGCCCAAAGAAATTTACTGCCCAAACAAAAAGATGATCTTTTCACAGAATTATGCTGGATCAACTGTATAAATGTTTTAAAAAGTATAGAGCGACCCATATATCACACTTTACACAAAAATTATTCCAGATTTACTGTAAATCTATATGTAACATGTAAATAATAAAGCTTTCTGAATAAACATAGGAAAACATTTTTATGACCTTGGTGTACACAACAGTTTCTTAAACAAGACAAATAACCATGAGGGAAAAATATAAATGATAATGATAGCAGCTCCTGTCAACAACATACTATTAAGAGTAGAAAGACAGCTGGCAGTGTTAGAGAAGTTACATCCAAAACATGTACCTATCAAGAGACTCATAGCCAGAATTCATAAAGAATTATTGCAAATCAATACAGAAAATGTAGACAACCTGACAGAAAAGTAGGCAAAACATCTGAACAGTCACTTAACAAAAGAGGACATCTAAATGGCCAATGAACAGTTGAAAATATACTCAAAAGAACTACTCGGCATTTGAAGGGCTTTGAGATCACATACACCCCCCAAAATAGTTTAAATGATTGTATATGAGTATGAAAATAAAAAAACAGAGAAAATTGAGAAAGTACCAATTAGAGCATTCACACAATGAGTGGGAGTGGAAATTGAAAACCCTACTCTGGAAAACTGCTTGTCATCAGCAGCTAAAGTAGAACACAGGTACACCTATCGTTTGCTTATTCCATACCTACATACATACTCAGAAGTAATGTGCTTATATGTCTCCCAAAAGAAATGTGCAACTATTCGGTTAGTGCAAAAGTAGCTATGATTTTTGCCATTGCTTTTAATGTCATTACTTTTAATGATAAAAACCACGATACTTTTGCACCAACCACCTAATCGTACATTCTTAACAACACCTACTGAAATAGCAAAAAACAAGAGACATCTGAATGGCCATCAAGAGCAGAACGGATAAACACATTTTGTTATAGTCACATAGTCGAATAGTTTATAGCAATAACAAGGGAAAACTACAACTATATTAATGTGGACATTTGGATAAATTTCACAAAAATAATGTTCAGGAGAACACAAAATAGATACAAATGGTGTATACTGTATAATTTCATTTATTTAAACATCAAAGCAAGGAAAACCAATCTATGTTGTTAGAAGATAACATGTCTTACTTCAAAAAACTAATAAATAAAGGTATCTGGGTGCTAGTTACATAGGCATATATATGTATATTTATATATATATACGTTTTTTAAAATTCATTGAACATTTGTGATTTCAGCACTTCTCTAGATTTTGTTATATTTCAATTAACAACTAAAACAAAAAATTAAATCAAAAGCAAAAACAAGAAGAAAAAGCCTTTGGAAACCCTGTATATATCTTGATGTCCAATAATGCTCCGTGTCCCACATCCTGAACCTATACTGGAATCTTTATTCTGAAGTCATTGGAATTAACTGAACCATAAGAAAGAAGGAACCATTCTTGGCATATTCTGCCTCTGAAACACAGCTGGCCATGGAAAACAGCTTTGGAGGCAGAGCTCTGAAAGTCAAAATAGGAAAGTAACAAAGCTCCCAGGAAGAGCCATAGTCCAGGATGGGTTATTTTCCCAAAGACCCTTTTGTGAGTACAATGAACTGGTGTCTTCTCAGAGAGTTCATGGAGGATGACTGGATCACACCTGAAATAGCGATATATATTTCATCAAACCAATTTAATAATATCACTCTAATGGAAAAGATGTCTCAAAGAGGAAACATCATTTTTAAGAGGTAAGTTAGCCTTGGGAGATTTTTATATTGAAATATTACTATATTGGTGTCTAATATTACTTCCTCAGGAGGGAGAATACATAACTATTATAATTCAGAGATTTCCTACTTGATGGTGATGATGATGTTGGAATTATAATCGCTAAATCTTTTTGAGCATTTACTAGGTACCAGGTACAATGGTAAGTGATTTGTATGGAACTCCCACTTAAAATTTCCACAACACTAAAGCTACTACTACTTTTCTCACTGAGAAAAAACCTACAGTTCAGAGTTACCCCAATGTCACTCGTCACAGTAGAGCAGAGACTCTACCCAAGACTAAATTCCAAAGATAATATTTATTACTTTGAAAATGGAGAAATATTTGGCTTTCAGAGTATTTCTCTGCACACTAATGTGCTCAGATGTCACAAGGAAGCAACTACTTAAATAAAGCAGCTATTTTCAATCAATTTACAAAGATGAGCCTTGAAGATATATCACAGAGTTCAGATAATGTGCCTGCTAATATTCTAAATATGTTGTGATTCTTTAAAAAGTGGGTGCTACTCACTGAAAATTTTTAAATTCTTTGTATGTGAGTCTATTCTCAAATACCACATTTCTCCAATCTTCTGCATGTGTAGAATATTTATCTTAAACATACAAAAATCAGCATTGAATGGCATTTAACTCAAAGTAGAGTTTAACACTTATCTGTAACTAAGTATTAGAAGAATTAATATCTCTGATAATTTTTTTAATTTTGCAAATCTGTATCACCCATGCCTGCCGATTTTATCTCCAACATTTAGCCAGCCAATTCATTAGAATTAAATTTGACAAGCCTCTAGGAGTATTAGAAATCTGTTTTCTGAGGCTCTAGAAGATTTGGGCTTTGTCTACATGAGACCAGCTATTTAAGTCTGCTCAAGCCGCCATAGCAAAATACATAGATTGGGTGGCTTAAACAACAGAAACTTATTTTCTCACAGCTCTGGAGGCTGGGAAGCCCAAGACAAAGTTCCAGACAATTTGGTTTCTGGTGACAGTTCTAGCACTGGCTTGCATATGATCGAGGTAAGTTCACATAACCTTTCCTTGGTGCATAGCGTTGGGGGAAAGTAGGACTGTCTGGTGTCTCCTCTTATAAAGGGCATTCCCCCATCATCAGGACCCCTCTTCATAACCTCATTTAATCTAATTATCTCCCAAGGCTCCACCTCCAAACAGTACATTGGGAATCAGAGCTTCAACTATGAATCTGGGGTAGGCACAGGCATTCACACCAACCAATGAATGTTTTGAAGCTCAGACCATCTCTCCCCCTGTAACTTGTAACTTGCATGAGCACACACACAAACACAGCTCTTTGAACTTAATTTTTCCTAAGGTGACAATTTGTTTTTCTCATCTATTAAAAAAAAAAAGAGGCATGATGCTGTCTGCAGAAAGTGTTTTCACTGATGTCTCTCTGGAAACCTTGGCATTGGGATGTAAGGACATGATACAGGTTTGGATCACTTCGGCAAAATGGAGCTGAGTAAAATCCCATGGAGTTTGGCTTTTACACAATTTCCCAAGGCCAACAAATCATGTCTATTACCCCCTCTCCACCACCTCCATCTACAATAAAACTATAAAAAGTAAGAAAGTTAACTAGCAAGTCCTCTGCAAAACACCTCATTCACCTTTCACATTGTTCAATATTATATTGGTATAATAAAAATTAGACTACTTTGTGGGGGGAAATCATTAAGTATATTTTTATTTTTAAGCTGTTCTTCACAGTAATGTATAATCTTCTAATTATCTTTTTAGCATAATTTCTATATTTTCATTATCTCTGATGACCATATTTTATTATTATTATTATTATTATTATTTAAATGTGTTATGCTCAGAGAATATGATGTGTTGAAACTTCTATTAGGGCTTGGTATATAGTAATTTTCTTAGTAAACTTTTTTTAAGTATAACAAGCATGCATAAAAGGCACAAATTATAATGAAAATTTCAATGAATTTTCACAACCAGCACCCTAGCCAAGATATGGAATGTTAACCTCCTTAGCCCTCTTTAATCATTACTTGTCCTCAGAAATAATCACTTTTCTAACTTACAGTTCGTTTTGCCTTTTCCTAAACTGAATATATGTGGACTAACTCGGTATACACTCTTTTACTGGTTGCTTTCACTCAATAATATTTCTAGGATTCCATCCCATGGTTGTGTGAATGAGTAGTTCATTTATTTTTATTGCTGTTTAGTATTCCGTCATAAAGAGAGAGTATGTGATTTACTTTAGTATATATCTTATGTGCACTTGAGAACAGTATATGTTTCCTTCTTATTATATATACTTTACTTTTTTAAACTTTTTTTTTAATAGAAATAGGATATCATTACATTGCTCAGACTGGTCTGTTCTGAACTGTTGGGCTCACGTGATCCTCTTGCCTCAGCCTCCCAAAGTGCTGGGATTATGGGAATGGGAGAATGTGCCTGGCCCATCGTTTACACTTTAGATGAAACTTCAACACATACTAAAACAGACTATTATTAGGTATATACAAATTTATGACTTTTATGACTTCCTGTCAATTGTTCATTTATAGTTAATTAATAACTCACTTTATTCCTAGTAAGATGTTTTAAGTTATATTTTCTCCTTAGCTAGACTAAGGAAAACGAGAGAAGACTCAAATAAAATCAGAAATGAAAAAGGAGACATCACAACAGATACCACTGAAATAAAAGGGATCATTAGAGTCTACTGTGAGGAACTATACACAAATACATTTGAAAATGTAAAGAAAATAAACTCTTGGACAGATACAACTCATCAGATTGAGCCAAGAAGGAGTAGAAAACCTGAACAGACCATATGGAACACTGTGCAGAAGCCAAAAGAAAGAATGAGTTTATGTCCTTACAGGGACATGGATAAACCTGGAAGCCATCATACTCAGCATAGTGACACAGGAACAGAAAATCAAACACTGCATGTTCTCACTCGTAAGTGGGAGTTGAACAATGAGAACAAATGGACACAGGGAGGGGAACATCACACACTGGGGTCTGTGGGGGGGCGGTGGCAAGGAGAAGGAGAGCATTAGGACAAATACCTAATGCATGTGGGGCTTAAAACCTAGATGATAAGCTGATAGGTGCAGCAAACCACCATGGCACATGTATAGCTATACAACAAACCTGCACGTTCTGCAACATGTATCCCAGAACTTAAAGTCAAAAAAAAAAAAAAAGTGAGACATGTTTTCTGTCTAAACATAAGGTCTATCCTGGATAATCCTGTTCCATGTGCTGATGAAAATACTGTATATTCTGAACTTTTTGAGCAAAATGGTCTATAGGTGTATATTAGGTCCATGTGGTCTATGGTGCAGTTTAAAGAAAATGATTTTTTGTTAACCTTCTTTTATGTGCTCTGTCCAATGCTGAGAGTGGGATGTTGAAGCCTCCAGCTATTAGTGAATTGGGGTCTATCTCTCCCTTTATATCTAATAATATTTGCTTTATACATCTGGGTGTTCCCAATGTTGGGCGCATATATATTTACAATTATTATATTTTCTGACTGAATTGATCCATTTATTATTATATAATGTTCTTCTTTGTTTATACAGCTTTAACTTGAAGTCTGTTTTGTCTCATATTAGTATAGCTACTCCTGCTCACTTTTGGTTTCCATTTTCAAGGAATATCTATTTCTATCCCTTCACTCTCAGTTTATATGTATCTTTAAAGGTGAATTGAATTTTTCGTAGGCAGCATATAATTGGGTCTCATTTTTTTCATGAATTCAGCTAGTCAGTCTGTATTTTTCAATGGGAAATTTAATCTATTTATATTTAAGGTTATTATTGATAGGTGAGGATTTATTCCTATCACTTTATTAATTGTTTCTGGCTGTTTTGTATATTCATTTTTCCTTATTTCCTTTCTTATTGTTTGTGTTTGCAGTGGGTGGTTTTCTGTAGTGATAAGTTTTTATTTCTTTCTCTTTTTCCTTTGTGCATCAGCTTTATCAGTGAGTTTTATAGTTTTAGATGTGTTTATGATCATGGCTATTGTTTTTTCACTTCCAGATATAAGATTCTCTTGAGTGTTTTTTGTAAGGCTTGTCTAGTGGTGATAAATTCTGGTTTTGCTTGCATGTATAAGCTTTTATTTCTCCTTCGTTTCTGATAAATAGCTTTGCTGGGCATATTTCTGCCGAGAGTTTTTTTTTTTTTTCAGTACTTAGATTATATCATCTTATTCTCTCCTGACCTGTATAGGTTTCTGCTGAGAAATCCACTGTTTATCTAATGTAGATTCCCATATGTGTGACGTGATGCTTTTCTCATAGCATTTTTAACGTTTTTCTTTGTTTTTGACTTTTCACAATAATGTGCTATGGTAAGGATCTCATTAAATCTGTTTGGACTTCTTTGAGCTTCCTGGACTTGGATATCCATCTCTCTTCCATGACTTAAGAAGTTTTCTGCTACTATTTTATTAAATAAGTTTTTGTCACCTTTTCCCCCTCTTCTGGAATGCTCATAATACCAGTATTTGTTCACTTAACAGTGTCTTATATGTCCTGTAGGCTTTCTTCATTTGTTTTTATTCTTTTTTTTAATTCTTCTGTGTGATTTCAAAAGGCATTTATTCAAGTTCAGAAACCTTTTCTTCTGCTTTGTCTAGTCTGTTGTTGAAGCTGTCAATTGTAGTTTTTAATTTTCTTTATTGAATTCTTCAATAGAATTTCTGTTTATTTTTAATATTTTTTGTTGAATTTCTCATTCCAATTATAAATTCTTTTTCTGACTTCATTGAATTGATTGTATTCATTCTCTTGTATCTCACTGAGTTTTATTAAGTTTATTGTTTTGAATTCTTTTTCTGACATTTCATGTATTTTCTTATGATTGGGGTCTACACTGTTTTCCTTTGAAGGTTACATGTTTCCTTGCTTTTTCATGATTGATGTGTTTTTATGTTGATTTCTACACATCTGGTGGTATAGTCATCTCTTCCAATTTTATGGAGTAGGTTTTATAGGAAAAGAATTATTTGTGTAAATGGGTCTTAGGGTGTCACTTCAGTGGACTGCATTGGCATTGCTTCTAGGTAGATGCAGTAGTTAGTCTTCATGTAATATCTTCAGTTGTAATCCACTCAACTAATGGCATTTATGTGTTTCTCAGTGGCCTAGACTGAGAGAACTTGTGGCAATGGTGGTGTATCTTTGCCAGGAGCAAGCTGGCTAGGCTGTTTTTCAGACTGGGGGTACATGCAAGCACACAGTGTATTGGCCGACTTAGGGTCTAGATCACTAGGATTAGGACCATGGAGCTGTTACTCTGGCCAGGAACATGGGCATATGATTACTCAGCTGACCTGAAGACATGCCTGCCAGGTGCAGCTTGCAGGGAAGTTCTCAGGCCTGGGATGCATGTACAAGATTTCTCAATTGGCCTTGGGGTGTATTTGCAAGAAGCAGCCCACAGGAGTGTTTGTCAGTCCCAGAATGTAATCACATACTTCTTAACTGGCCTGGTGTGTGTCTTTTGGGGGTGGTTGATGGGCATTTCCTCCGGCTCAGGACGTACACATACAGCTATTCAACTAGGTTGCAGACATGTCTGCTGGAGTTAGCCTGTGGGCTATTTCTCAGGTCCAGGACATAAGTGCACGGCTCCTTGGCTGTCCTGGGGATGCTTCTGTCAAGGGTGGCCCACACTTTTTTTTTTTTTGGTAGGACCTGAATATAGACACAAGGCTGCTCAGCTGGCCTGGGAACATGTCTTCTAGGGGCATCTCACACAGTTGCTTGTCAGGTCTAAGACATAGATTCAAGGCTGGTCACCAGCTCAAAGGCATGCCTACCAAAGGTGGCCCATGGGGCTGTTTCTCAGATCTGGAGTGTGGGCTTTTAGCTCTTGGATGATCTTGGGGACATATCCTCTTGGGATGGCCTGCAGGACTGTTTCTCAGGCCCATATTGGAAGTGCAGGTCCATTGGGAAGTCCAGAGTCATGTCTTCAGGGGATGGGGGCACTGCAGGGCTGTTTTTTAGGTCCCGTGAGTTAGCATGTAACCATTCCACTGACCTGAGGTTGGGTCAGGTGCACAGGAACTCATCTTGCTTGGGAAGGGTATTTGGTCCCCACAAGGGTAGGTTTGGTGTGGGTAGGATTGGCAGACTGTTCCTCACAAAGTTGGGCCTCTCAAAGTTCTGGGATTACAGGTGTCAGCCACCGCATGCTGCATTGGTCTGTGAAAATTTCAATATTAAGTTTTTATCTTGGCTGTGTAATTTTTGGTTTCTGGTTTCTATATTACATCCATCACTATCATGTGATTGGGACAGAAAGAATAATTTAAGATGTAATTTGCTGTACCATATTTATTAACCATCTAAACTCTACCATTTTAATTTCACCTACCTTTAATCTTGAGTGTTTGCCAATAAAGATTAAATGGAGGAAGCAGCAAAGAATATGCATCTATTTTTTCTAATATGAAAAATGTAAGCTCTAACATCTCTATCGACTGCTGAGTAGCTGCTATCACTTAATAAACTCCTTTTCCTAAAACTCTAGCATCCATATATTGGCCAACTGAAGAACAGTCATTTCTGCTGAGTAGTTTCACATGACCTGATTTTTTTTAATTCAAGGCATTTTTGGTTGTAAGTGATAAGAAACACAACTCTGTTGACTCCATTACATCTGAGAAGAGCAAAAATTTCACTGATCTCAAAGCTGAAAGCAAAAGAATTTTCTGACTTTTTTTCTCCATTCCTCTCAATGTGTCAGCTTTATTCTATCAGAGTAGCTTCCTTCACAAGGGTGGGAAAAATGGCTGCTGGAAACTCCTACGTCTTATATCTCACAGCTTTACCAACAGAGAAAACTCAAGACTTGTTCTCCAGACCCAAATTTAGAAACTCCAATTAAAAATAGTCTTGGGTGTGGGATATCTAATAACATGGCAACACTGGCACAAACCACATGGATAAAATGGGGGAAGGGGTTAAAAAAATAAGTACTAGTATTGGCAAGCAAAAGAATAGATTTCCATCATGGATTTCAAATGAACATTAAAGTAAATTCAGAGGAAACAAAGATTATATCAGTTAATGTTTGATTCAGGAAAGAGAAATCACTCTGGGCGAATTAAGAATTTAATATAGGCAATTAGAAGCTTACAAAGTCATGAAAGAGATGGAATAACTAACATCACTGGAGCTGGCATTGAACTATTGACTTCAGGGACAAATAGGACAATGAGTTATGTAAGTGTTAGGCAATCTAGACTAAAAATTTAGACTATGATTGCGTGATAACTGCTAGTGTTCATTTCTCTAGGTAATGCCCAAATTAATAAAGTATTATCAGAAACTCCCTACTTTCTTTCAAAAAATTAAGAAGAAACAAATGCAGCTAGGGAGTTACTCAGGTAAAAATTATATTGAGTCTTAAAATGCATGCTTTGAATGAAGAGACCCCCAAGCAGGCTTTGTGTGAGCAACATGGCTGTTTATTCACCTGGGTGCAGGTGAGCTGAGGCCAAAAATGGTGTCAGCAAAGGGTGGTGGGATAGGAGTTGGCTTTACAGGTTGGGGCAAATCTTTTGGGGTTGGGGCAGGGGCGTTACGGAGTAAGATCAGTTACAGTGGTGGGGGTGGGGCAAGGAATATACACTACCATCAGTTCAGTTGGAATGGTGGGTGGGTTAAGGCATAGGAGTAGTGAAGAAGGTAGGATGGGCGGAGGGATCTTCACAGAGCAAGAACCGTTCAGATGGTGGGGCGAGGAGTATTCACATTCTCATAATAACAGTTAAGAAGGCAGAGTGGGGTGAGGAATATTCACATTCTCATAATAACAGTTAAGATGGCAGGGTGGGGTAAGCCACCTTAACCAGGGGAAGCTTGGCTGGGCTATTAGGAATAAGGCAAACACAGATGGGGGTTGGGGGATGATCAGCCAAGGCAGGCAGGACTTCAGACTTTCTGGGTCCTGGCTTGCACATGGAGGCCTGACACTGAGTAATGTCTGGAATAGTATCAATGATCTCTTGAATATTCAGAGTTATGTTTTGCATGTTCATTTTATTTGTGTGATGTATAATCCTGTTCCCTCAAAATAAAATCAACCATTTCCATTTTTTAATTTGCATCTTGTGTTTTTGGTGAATTATTTGTGCCTTGCCTCTTTCTCTTTGATTCAAAATTAACTTATTACAGGACACTTGCAAGAATATGGAACAATAAAATTATGTACAAAATCAATGAAGACTCAGTTGGACCAATGTGATTAAGCTTCAAATTTGAGTTTTTAGAAAGCCAAAGGAAAAACAAAACCATGATAAATTAGAAAAATATTTGTTATAGTAAATAATAAAGCACAGGAGATCATTAAGGAAACCAAATATAGTCATTACCTGGATAACATACTGAGTGCCTCCAAGAGAACTTGGAAATACAGATAATAAAAGTTTACTTCAGCTAACAGTAACAGAAGATTAGGTAAGTCATTCCAACCTCCAGCTAAAGGTATCTTCGTTTCTTTAGACTTTAAAAAATTGTTTTAATTGACAAGGAAAAATCATATATATTATTTATCATGTACAATGTGTTGTTTTGAAATATGTATATTTTGTAGAATCAGCTTCCTTTTAATAAATAACAACATGTAAAGAATTGCTAGGTCAAGAGTATTAAAAAGAATCAAGAGACTTTAGCTCTCTATATGGCACCTCTTCCTCAAGAAGCATTTGTCATCAAAACATAGCTATTAATGGACTGAGTCATGCTTGTGGCAACATCCCAGAGCTGTAGGGCAATGTCAGAGAGTGCCCAGCCAGCCAAGGGTTGTCTCTAAGTTAGCATAACTTAACCAAGTTCAGATCAACTGGATGGGCAGATAATCTCAGGTCCTGGAACTGATTAAAGGAATCCTTGTTTCTAATGCCCTCAAAAAGAAAGAAAAAAAAAAAAACCCTCTTCAGATGAAGATTGCACTTGAGCTTGTTATAGTTAAGAAATGCAATTTCTCCTATGATATAGAAAACCAGAAACTGATAAGCAATCGTGTAATTTTTCAAGGCCTGCCAAATATTTATTTTCCTCTCCCTTCTCAGTGCAATTTGCACTCAACCTCTACCCAAAGGACATATCCAAAATTTCCACCCAATCACTACTCTCAAAGTCCAGGATTTCCAAGTGACGCACAACAGCTTCTACATTGGGTCTAGGCCTGGTGTTTGATCTGGAGGTTCAATAACTAGAGACAGGTATCTGCCCTTTACTCTCCACTCTGAAAGGCAACAGGCAGGGATAACACCAGTAAACTATCTCCTGAGAGAGCCAAAATAGGAGAAGTCACCAATAAATAACAACCCAAAGTTGTGCTGAGGGGTCTCGTATTCAGGGTGAGATATGCTCCCTTCTCTGACACGACCTTCCCAGCCCATTGTTCTTTGTGCCCCTTTGTTCAGCTCTCTGATGGGTCCTCCTTTTGTCCATTATCCTCCTTGACCACAGCTTGAGAGAGCACTAAAGAAAATGCCTTCCTTGAGAGCTGAGCAGCTTTCTTAGCCAGCTTCCTTCTAGTAGAAGTATGGGTACCTGTGTGGGTTTTTAAGTACCAGCTACAGCCTCTTTTAGCCCAAGTGGTGACCCTTTGCACAACAAAATTCTCTCAGAAATGTAGTTTATTACCTATTTGATTCCAATCAATTTTCTTGTTCCATGTCCCACACCTAATATATATGCATATATAGTGTGTTTACAAGGCAGAGACTGGAGAGTTACGTATTTAATCTCTTCCTCTTGAGCCATTTTATCCAACTAAAAGAATTTACTGGGAAAACTTTAATCTGTTCAAAAATTTTGAATGTGACAACCATACTCTTATTTGATTCTCATCTTAATGCTAAGTTTTAATTAGCCTCCACATTTATTTTTACTGTATTTATTTACAACTCTTCTCTGTTTTCTTAGTCTAGCTGAGGATTTCCCCAGTTTAAAAAAAAATCTATTTTTGTTAATTTTTTTCTATAGCTTTTCTAGTCTTGATTTCTGCCTAATCTTTATTATTTCCTTCCTTCTGCTAACTTTGAATTTAGTCTGCTATTCTTTTCCTAGTTCCTTGAGATGTAAAGTTAGGTTGTATTCAAAAAATCCCTCTAGGTTTCTGAGTCGGTAGATGATGAAGCCAAAAAAAAAAAAAATCCTCAATTTTATCTTTTAATGATTAGATTTGAGAAACAGTTCTCTTTTCAATCCTACAAGTACTTGAATTTACATTACCTCTATTCTTTTCCACCCTTGCTTGCAAATCAGCCAGTTTTGTTCTGATTTTGTCTCTTTTAAGGTCTCTGCACCCACTTTGCAGATCAAGAAAAATAACTATCCAGGCCAGACACAGTGGTTCATGCCTATAATCCCAGCACTTTGGGAGGTCAAGGCTGGTGGATCACTTGAGTTCAGGAGTTGAAGACCAGCCTGGCCAACATGGGGAGACTCCCATCTCTACTAAAATAAAAATAAATTAGCTGGGCAAGGTAGCAGGCACCTGTAATCCCAGGGCCTATAATCCCAGCTACTTGGAAGGCTGAAACATGAGAACTGCTTGAACCCAGAAGGCTGAGGTTGCGGTGAGCCAAAATTCCACCACTGCATTCCAGCCTGTGCGACAGAGTAAGACTCCATAGTAAAAAGAAGTACTTTGGGAGTCCAAGGCAGGTGGATCACTTGAGGTCAGGAGTTCAAGACCAGCCTAGCCAACATGGTGAAACCCTGTGTCTACTAAAATTCCAAAAATTAGTTGACTATGGTGGTGCACTCCTGTAATCCCAGCTACTGGGGAGGCTGAAGCAGGAGAATTGCTTGAACCTGGGAGGCAGACGCTGTAGTGAGCTGAGATTGTACCAGTGCCCTTCATTCTGCGTGATAGAGTGATATCCTGTCTCAANAAAAAAAAAAAAAAAAAAAAAAAAAAAAAAAAAAAAAAAAAAAAAAAAAAAAAAAAAAAAAAAGAAAAAAGAAAAGAAAAGAAAAAAAAAGGAAAGTAAATTAGAAAAAACAAGAAAAAGAACAAGAACTCTCCAGTCACTCAAGAATGCCCCCAGAGTGTCCAGGACCAACCACAGCTCTCTCCTTCCATGAGGAATTACTCTCACAGATTTTAGAGGACTCACTTCCTTACATTATTTCTGTACTGTGTTGTTACCCTAATCTACATCCCCTAGAGACTATAGTTCAGCCTTCTAATTTCTTAAAATTGATACCTTTAACTTCCTTTCAATCTATCTTTTTTCTTCTCTTCTAACTCATTTGTTGCAAAAGCCTGATCTTGAAGGTGTAGTTCCCCATTGTTTGGCTTTTACTAAGGGCGTACTGGTGCTTCAGTGTAACGTGTTGCTTTTTCCTGCACATCAGCAGCTGGATGCAGAGTCTTGATCAGAATCAATTTGATCCCTTTGGCAAGGTAAGAGTGGTGGTGTGTCCAATCATCAAGAGGCACATTATGTCTTTCCCTTTTGCCTAGGACCCTTTAATTCACTGGAGTTTGCAAATGGTAATATTTTAATTCTGTCACATTTTTTCACTTATTGGCTGTAATAATTTTGTAAAAGGACACTTCCCCTCATCTGCTACTTGGTTATCCAGGGATAGGGGTTATATAGAATAGGCAGGATAAATTATTGATATTCTCTTGTTGATAGTCATTACAAACTCACGGGTTTAAACATAGTTGATAGTTTTAACCCATTGAAATTTGTATCCTTATTAAGGTTCAAATTCTCCTACCCTTGGTGAATACAAGCCTCTTTGAATTGACTCCTGTGTCCTTGTGACACAAACCTAGTAGCTTTTTATAGCTTCTTTTTTATCTGGTATGTCAAAATGTCCCAGTTTCATTTTGTATGTTCCCTGTCCACAATTTTCCAAGAAATTCTCTTTCATAAAACAATCTTTAAGACCACAGTCTGGATGCTGTGGATGTGTGTTCATAGTGGGCTGGTCATTGTTTCTTGACCTCTTTATGGATAGAGCTAGAAATTGTACACACACACACACACACACACACACACATACACACACTCCTTTTTCTTTTCCTAAATATGTCTTTCCAGCATGAGCCTTCCTTCCTCTTTCTTATAGCATGGGATCTATCCAATACTTTTTCATTGTTTCTTTTTATTTTTCTAAATTTTAGAAGAATGATTGGTTAGCTAGCTTTACTAACTTTTTTCCAAGCTCATGAAATTTTCTCTTCTCTTGTTTTTATGAGATTTTAAAAATAGCACCTTGTTTTGGGTTTTTTTTCTTACTTATTTTCCTGCCTTAGTATTATCTTGACCTATTTTTTCCTGTGGGATTTTTTTCTGTCCTAACTTTTTACTTGAAATTGCACTGTCAAGAAAATAATTTGCACAAAGTATGATTTTATAAGCAAAGAGGCTCATTGTTGTTATTTAACTAGAAAAAGTTAAAATGTTTTTGTTTTGTATCTTTAAAGGGGGAAATTGTTAATTTGTGTCCAAAACCAGATGAATAGTTAGACAAATCATTGCTGTTATTAAAGTCTTACCTAGAAAAACTTTGGAATTATTTCTTCTTGTGTCAAATCGTAAGGACATGGCTCATTGAATCAAACAAGAAAACCACCCACATTGATTTATGAACATAAATTACTATTACTGAATGGTAGTTTGGGAGAAAAATCTTTTCTAATCAAGGATTAATGCTACAGGTTACCTAGTATCTACTTCTTGCTCACCTTCTACTATTGGTATGAAAATATTAGATCTTGAAATAGACTGGTTGCTATTCATCTTAACCTTTAACATGTCAAACCCAAATTTCTTTATACTGACAGTTCAATAAATGAAATTAAAGAGTTAAGTTGACTTAATCTTATTAACATTGTTTTTCTTTCTACATCTCTTCAATGGCTTTACTATAGAAGCCTCGCCCCCCCCACCCCAACATCAGGTGCCAGACATTATTGACAACAGAATATATCATGAGTATGTCTCATAGACACCATGTGGAATCTGTTCTTCCATTCTTTCAGGCTTTGCGGAAAGAGGGGCAAATAAGAATAAATTCTAACATACTAAACAAGACAGCGTATAAAATAGAATATTCATAAATCATTTGGTTACATTGTTTTTTAAACCTCATATGGCCAAGACAAATTTTAAACTAGAAGGTACTAGTGGGAATTTGCAGGGATCATGGCAGACAGGAGGCTGGACTAGACTGCAGGACTAGGCTGGACAGAGCAGCATGCAGAGGCTTGCATTGTGAATTTTAGCTCCAGATAGACTGCAAGAACAAATCAGCAATCCTGAGAGGACTCACAGACTCTCTGAAAGAAGCTGACTACTCCTGCAGAACATGGGAGACATCCCAAATACTGTGAGCGCCCCAACTGCAGAATTGGGAAAGGGAGACCCTCCTCTCCTGAACACACACCCCCACTGGAGAAGTTTCTGACTTTACCTGGAGCTGAGTCAAGTTAGAGAGCTGAGCCGAGCAAAATACACGGGTAGAGGAAGCAGCAGAAAGACCCTGGGAGCTTGCTGGGTCCCCAAGCAGCCCATTCCTGCTGGCACCAGAGGGATCCATAGGGAGGGTGGACAGACGAGCAGGGGGTAAAACTCCACAGGAAGAAGGAGTTCTCTAGTTGGCCTTTGTAACAATTTGAACACGCAAGAAGCATCCTGGCCAGAACACGGGGGAGGGTGGAAATCCTGCATGCAGACTTCACATGCCAGGGAAGAACTGAAGCCCTTTTCTTTTGTAGCTGGGAGGCAGAAAGCCTCAGGGAAGTTTTCAAGTCTGTATAGCCCTCTGCCTGGAAGCAGACTTGGGGCTGCTGGGGGAGGCATGGTGGGAGCGAGACCAGCCCTTCGGTTTGCATGGGAGCCGGGTGAGGCCTGTGACTGCCGGCTTTCCCCTACTTCCCTGACAACCTGCATGACTCAGCAGAGGCAGCCATAATCCTCCTAGGTACACAACTCCAGTGACCTGAGTATCTTACCCCTGTCCCCCTAGCAGCTGCAGCAAGACCTGCCCAAGGAGAGTCTGAGGTCACACAAACCTCACCCCACCCCGACCTGATGGTCCTTTCCTATCCACACCGGTAGTGGGAAAAAGGGGCATTTAATCTTGGGAGTTTTAGGATCCTACCCACCACTGATGCCTCTCCACACTACTACAACTGATGCTCTCTGGAAAGCACCACTTCCTGGAAGGAGGCCATCCAGCACAAAAATAGAGCATTAAACCACCAAAGCTAAGGACCTTCATAGAATCCACTGTACCTTCCACCACCTCCACCAGAACAGGCACTGGTATCCACAGCTGAGAGACCCACAGACAGTTCACATCACAGAGCTCTGGAGACAACCCTCAGTACCAGCCTGGAGCTGGGTAGACTCACTGGGTGGCTAGACCCAGAAGACAGACAACAATTACTGCAGCTCAGCTCACAGAAAGCCACATCCATAGGAAAAGGGCAAAAGTACTATATCAACGGAACACTCCGTGGGAAAAAAAATTCTCAACAACAGCCTTTAGCCCTAGACCTTCCCTCTGACAGAGCCTAGCCAAATGAGAAGGAACCAGAAAACCAATACTGGTAATATGGCAAAACAAAGCTCTTCAACACTTCCCAAAAATCACACTAGTTCACCAGCAATGGATCCAAACCAGAATGAAATTCCTGATTTACCTGAATAAAGAATCAAGGAGGTTAGTTATTAAGCTAATCAGGGAGGCACCAGAGAAAGGGGAAGCCCAGTGCAAGGAAATCCAAAAAATAATACAAGAAATGAAGGGAGAAATATTCAAGGAAATAGATAGCTTAAAGAAAAAACAGGATAGTCCAAGATGGCTGAATAGTCCCAGCAAGAGAGACGCAGAAGCCAAGTGGTCTCCACAGGTCCAAACAAGGTACCAGGTTCATTTTGTGGGTCTGGTTGGACAGTGGGTATAACTCAAAGAGAATAAGTTGAGGCAGGGCGAGACTAACATCAATGCAAAAATTTCAATAAAATACTGGCAAACCGAATGCAACAGCACATCTAAAAGCTTATTCATCATGATCAAGTAAGCTTCATCCCAGGGATGCAAGGCTGGTTCAACATACACAAGTCTATAAACGTAATTCACTGTATAAACAGAACCAAAGACAAAAACCACATGATTATCTCAATAGATGCAGAGAAGACCTTCAACAAAATTCAACAGCCCTTTATGCTAAGAACCCTCAATAAACTAGGTATCAATGGAATGTATTGCAAAATAATAAAAGCTATTTACAACAAACCCACAGCCAATATCATACTTAATGGGCAAAGACTGGAAGCATTCCCTTTGGAATCTGGCACTAGACAAGAATGTCCTCTCTCACCATTCCTATTCAACATAGTATTGGAAGTTCTAGCCAGAGCAATCAGGCAAGAAAAAGAAATAAAGGGTATTCAATTACGAAAAGAGGGAGTCAAATTTTCTCTATTTGCAGACAACATGATTGTGTATTTAGAAAACCACATCATGTCAGCCCCAAATCTCCCAAAACTAATAAGCAACTTCAGCAAAGTCTGAGGATACAAAATTAATGTGCAGAAATCACAAATATTCCTATACACCAATAACAGACAAACAGAGAGCCAAATCAAAAGTGAGCTCCATTCACAATTGCTACAAAGAGAATAAAATAGGAATACAACTAACAAAAGATGTAAAGGACCTCTTCAAGGAGAACTATAAACCACTGCTCAAGGAAATAAGGGAGGACAAACAGATGGAAAAACATTCCATATTCATGGTTAGGAAGAATCAACAATGTGAAAATGGCCATACTGCCTAAAGTAATTTATAGATTCAATGCTATCCCCATCAAGATACCAATGACATTCTTCACAGAACTGGAAAAAAACACGTTAAGCTTCATATAGAGCCAAAAGAGAGCCCGCATAGCCAAGTCCATCCTAAGCAAAAAGAACAAAGCTGGAGACATCATGCTGCCTGACTTCAAACTATACTACAAGGCCACAGTAATCAAAACAGCATAGTACTGGTACCAAAATTAGATATAGACCAATGGAACAGAACAGAGGCCTCAGAAGTAATGCCACACATCTACAACCATCTGATCTTTGACAAACCTGACAAAAACAAGCAATGGGGAAAGGATTCCCTCTTTAATAAATGGTATTGGGAAAACTGGCTAGCCATATGCAGAAAGCTGAAACTGGACACTTTCCTAACATGTAACACTAAAATTAACTCCAGATGGATTAAAGATTTAAACATACAACCTAACATAATAAAAACCCTAGAAGGAAACCTAGGCAAAACCATTCAGGACATAGGCATAGGCAGGGACTTCGTGACTAAAACATCAAAAGCAATGGAAATAAAAGCCAAAATAAACAAATGAGATAGAATTAAACTTAAGATCTTCTGTACAGCAAAAAAAAAAAAAAAAAAAAATCTTCAGAGTGAACAGGGAACCAATAGAATGGGAAAAATTTTTTGCAATCTACCCATCTGACAAAGGGCTAATATCCAGCATCTACAAAGAACTTAAACAGGTTTACAAGAAAAAAACAAACAACCCCATCAAAGTGGGTGAAGGATATAAACAGACACTTTTCAAAAGAAGACAAATATGCAGCCAACAAACATATGAAAAAATGCTCATCGTCACTGGTCATTAGAGAAATGCAAATCAAAACCACATTGGGATATTATCTCACGCCAATTATAATGGCAATCATTAAAAAATCTGGAGACAACAGATGTTGGAGAGGATGTGGAGAAATAGGAACACTTTTACACGGTTGGTAGGAGTGTAAATTAGTTCAACCATTGTGAAAGACAGTGTGGCAATTCTTCAAGGATCTAAAAATAGAAATTCCATTTGACCCAGCAATCTCATTACTGGGTATATAAATCTATATATTCTATTATAAAGATAAATGCACACATATGTTCACTGTGGCACTGTTTACAATAGCAAAGACCTGGAGCCAACACAAATGCCCATCAATGATAGACTGGACAAAGAAAATGTGGCACATATACATCATGAAATACTATACAGCCATAATAAAGGATGAGTTCATGTCCTTTGTAGGGACACTGATGAATCTGGAAACCATCATTCTCAGCAGACAGACACAAGAACAGAAAATCAAACACTAGATGTTCTCACTCATAGGCGGGTGTTGAATAATGAGAACACATGGACACAGGGAGGGGAACATCACACACTGGGGTCAGTTGCAGGGGCTAGGGGAGGGACAGTGGAGAGTGAGGAGGGTGGGGAATGATAACGTAGGGAGAAATGCCAGATATAGATGATGGGAGGAAGGAGGCAGCAAACCACCTTGCCATATATGTACCTATGCAACAACCCCACATGATCTGCATATGCACCCCAGAACCTAAAGTACAATAAGATAAAAATATTAACGAAACCCATAGAAAATAAAACAATAAAATATTCAGGAAACATTAGACACACTTCGAGAAATGCAAAATGCTCTGGAAAGTTTCAGCAATAGAATTGAATAAGTAGAAGAAAGAGATTCAGATTTCAAAGACAAGGACTTCAAATTAACCCAATACAACAAAGACAAAGAAAAAAAATAAGAAAATATGAACAAAGCCTCCAAGAAGTCAGTCTGGGATTATGTTAAATGACCAAGCCTAAGAATAATCAGTATTTCTGAGGAAGAAGACAATTCTAAAGCTTGGAAAATAAACAAAGAAAAGTTCCCCAGCCTTGCTAGATACCTAGACATGTCACTACAAGAAGCAGAAAGAACACCTGAGAAATAAATCACAAAAAGATCTTCGCCTAGGCACATAGTCAACAGGTTATCCAAAGTTAAGATAAAGGAAAGAATCTTAAGAGCTGTGAGACAGAAGCACCAGGTAACTTATAAAGGAAAACCTATTAGATTAACAGCAGATTTCTGAGCAGAAACCCTACATGCTAGAAGGGATAGGGGCCCTATCTTCAGCATCCTTAAACAAAACAATTATCAACCAAGAATTTTGCATCCAGCAAAACTAAGTATCATATATGAAAGAAATATATAGTCATTTTGAGACAAACAAATACTGAGAGAATTCACCACTACCAAGTCACCACTACAAGAACTGCTAAAAAGAACCCTAAATCTTGAAACAAATCCTGGAAGCACATCAAAACAGAAACTTCATAAAGCATAAATCACACAAGACCTATGAAACAAACAAACAAACAAACAAAAAACACACAAGTTAGGAAGAAAAAAAACAAAAAACAGAAAAATCCAAAGTACACAAGAAACAAAGAGCATGATGAATGCAATGGTACCTCACATTTCAATAGTAACATTGAATGTAAATGGTCTAAATGCTCTACTTAAAAGATACAGAATCACAGAAAGGATAAGAATTCACCAACCAACTATCTGCTGCCTCAGGAGACTCACCTAACACATAAGGACTCACACAAACTTAAAAAGTAAAGGGGTAGAAAAGGCATTTCGGGCAAATGAAAATCCAAAGTGTGCAGGGGTAGCTCTTCTTATAGCAGACAAAACAAACTTTAAAGCAACAGCAGTTAAAAGAGACAAAGAGGGACGTTATATAATGGTAAAAGGCATTGTCCAAAAGGAAAATATCACAATCCTAAACATATATACATCTAACACTGGAGATCTCAAATTTATAACACAATTACTGATAGATAGCAACACAAGAATAGTGGAAGACTTCAGTACCCACTGACAGCACTAGACAGGTCATCAAGACAGAAAGTCAACAAAGAAACAATGGATTTAAACTATGCCTTTGAATAAATAGACTTAATAGATATATACAGAACATTTCATCCAACAGCCACAGAATACACACTTTATTCAACAGTGCATGGAACTTTCTCCAAGATAGACCATGTGATAAGCCAAAAATGAGTCTCAATAATTTTAAGAAAATTGAAATTATATCAAGCGCTCTCTCAGATTCCAATGGAAAAAAAACTGTAAATCAACTCCAAAAGGAAACTTCAAAACCATGCAAATACATGGAAATTAAATAATCTGCTCTTGAATGATCATTGTGTCAAAAACAAAATCAAGATGGAAATAAAAAATTCTTCAAACTGAATGACAATAATGACACAGCCTATCAAAATCTCTGGAATATAAATAAAAGAAAAGTTTATAGCCCAAAAGGCCCACATCAAAAAGCCTGAAAGAGCACAAACAAGCAATCTAAGATCACGCCTCAAGGAACTAGAGAAACAAGAACAAACAAAACCCCAACCCAACAACAAAAAAAAAACACACACACAAGACCAGAGCACAACTAAATGAAATTGAAATGAAAAAACAATGCAAAAGATAAATTTAAAAAATGGGTTCTTTGAAACAATAAATAAAATTGATAGACCATTAGCCAAGACAAGAAGAGAGAAAATCCAAATAATCTCACTAAGAAACAAAACAGGAGACATTACAACTGACACCACTGAAATACAAAAGATCATTCCAGACTATTAGGAACACCTGTATGCACATAAACTAGAAAACCTGGAAGAGGTGGATAAATTCCTGGAAAAATACAACCCTCCTAGCTTAAATCAGGAAGAATTAGATACCCTGAACAGACCAATAACAAGCAGTGAGATTGAAATGCTAATTTAGAAATTACCAACCAAAACAAAAAAAAAAAAGGCCAGGACTAGACAGATTCACAGCAGAATTCTATTAGACATTCAAATAAAAATTGATACCAATCCTTTTGACACTATTCCACAAAACAAAGAGGAAACACTACCTAATTCATTCTATGAAGCGAACGTCACCTTAATACCAAAACCAGGAAAGGATACAACCAAAAAATAAAACTAGAGACCAATATCATTGATGAACTTATATGCTAAAGTCCTTAACAAATACTAGCTAACTGAATCCAACAACATATCAAAAAGATAATCCACCATGATCAAGTGGGTTTCATGCCAGGGATGTAGGGCTGGTTTAACATACAGAAGTTAGTAAATGTGATACACCACATAAACAGAATTAAAAACAAAAATCACATGATCACCTCAGTAAGATGCAGAAAAAGCATTCAACAAAATCCAGCATCCCTTTTTGATTAAAACTCTCGGCAAAATTGGCATACAAGGGACATACCTTAATGTAATAAAAGCCATCTATGACAAACCCACAGCCAACATAATACTGAATGGGGAAAAGTTGAAAGCATTTTCTCAGAGAACTGGAACAAGACAAGGATGCCCACTCTCATCACTCCTCCTCAACATAGTGCTGGAAGTCTTAGCCAGAGAAATCAGATAAGAGAAAGAAATAAACGGCATCCAGATCGGTAAAGAGGAAGTCAAACCATCACTGTTTGCTGACGATATGATCATTTACCTCAAAAATTTTTCTAAAGACTCTTCCAGAAAGCTCTTAGAACTGATAAAAGAATTCAGCAAAGTGCCCAGATACAAGATTAATGTACACAAATCAGTAATTCTTCTATATGCCAACAGATACCAAGTGGAGAATCAAATCAAGAACTCAATCCCTTTTACAATAGCTGCAAAAAATAAAATACTTAGGAACATACCTAACCAAGAAGGTGAAAGACCTCTGCAAGGAAAACTACAAAACATTGCTGAAAGAAATCATAGATGACACAAACAAATGGAAACACACCCCATGTTCACAGATGTCTACAATCAATACTGTGAAAATGACTATATTGCCAAAAGCAATCTACAAATTCAATGCAATCCCCATCAAAATACCACCATCATTCTTCACAGAATTAGAAAAAAACAATTCTAAAATTCATATGGAATCAAAAAGAGCCCACATAGCCAAAGCAAGATTAAGTGAAAAGAGCAAATCTGGAGGCATCACACTGTCTGATTTCAAACTATACCATAATGTCATATTCACCAAAACAGCATGGTACTAGTATAAAAATAGGCATATAGACCAATGGAGCAGAATAGAGAACCCAGAAATAAACCCAAATACTTACAAAATCATAAAGTAGGGAAAGGACACCCTTTTCAACAAATGGTGCTGAATCATTGGCTAGCCACATGTAGGAGAATGAAACTGGATCCTCATCTCTCACCTTATATAAAAATCAGCTCATGATGAATTAAAGCCTTGAATCTAAGACCAGAATCCATAAAAATTCTCAAAGATAACATTGGAAAAACCCTTCTAGACATTGGCTTAGGCAAGGATTTTATGACCAAGAACCCAAAAGCAAATGCAATAAAGGCAAACAAATAGCTGAGACGTAATTGAACTAAGGAGCTTTGCACGGCAATAGGAACAGTCAGCTGAGTAAACAGACAATCCACAGAGTGGGAGAAAATCTTCACAATTTACACACATCTGACAAAAGACTACAGAATTTACAATAAACTTAAACAAATCAGTAAGAAAAAAAACAAACAATCCCATCAAAAAGTGAGCTAAGGACATAAATAGATAATTCTCAAAAGAAGATACACAAATGGCCAATAAACATTTGAATAAATGCTCAACATCACTAATGATCAGGAAAATGCAAATCAAAATCACATTGCAATACCACATCACTTCTGAAAGAATGGCCATAATCAAAAAATCAATAAACAGTTGTTGACATGGATGCGGTGAATAGGGAACACATCTACACTGCTGGTGGGAATGTAAACCAGTGTAGCCACTATGGAAAAGAGTGTGGAGGTTTCTTAAAGAAGTAAAAATAGAACTATTATTAGATCCAGCAATCTCACTACTTGATATCCACCCAGAGGAAAAGAAGTCATCATTTGAAAAAGATACTTGAACACACATATTTACAGCAGCACAATTTACAATTGCAAAATCATGGAAGCAACCCAAATGCCCACCAATCAATGAGTGGATAAAGAAACTGTGCTATATATTTATGATGGAATATTATGCAGCCATAAAAAGAAATGAATTAACAGCATTCACAGTGACATGGATGAGACTGGAGAATATTATTCTAAGTGAAGCAGCTCAGGAATGGAAAACTAAACATCATATGTTGTCATTGATATGTGTAAGCTAAGCTATGAGAATGCAAAGGCATAAGAATGATAAACTTTGGGTACTTGGGGGAAAAATGGGAAAGGGGTGAGGAATGAGAGACTACAAATATGGTGCAGTTTTACTGCTGAGGTGATGGGTGCACAAAATCTCACAAAGCACCGCTAAAGAACTGACTCAGGTAACCAAATACCACCTGTACCCCGATAACTTATGGAAAAATAATTTTTTAAAAAAAGTACTGGCAGAAGTGTTTATTAAGCTAGATAAGAAAACAAAAATGCAAATAGATTTGAGGATATGAATTTTCATGCCATGACATCAGAAACAGAAGTTGTAAAGTAAAAACCCCTATTCATTTCTGGGAAGCCTATTACCACTATTATCCTGGTATATGGATTTGCAAACATCTTTGTTCTCAGACCTAAAGAGCTTAGAATATAAGAGACAATAATTATTAAATCTAGCATCCAAAGAATTCAAGTATATTGTATTGAGTGAATGAGTTTTAAAACACATCCATTTTAAGGAGAAAACGGGGATTGAATCAAAATAGAGACAAACGACTTCTTATTGCATGAGGACAGAGCTCCATAATTATTCCCTGAACTTTTTTTGTTAACTGAAATTGATGAGCTCACCAAATATTATCCCTGCCAAGAATATTTTCTTATGTAATTGGAAAGAGGATCTGAAGCTGAGAAATGAAAAAAAGTTATTTTCTAGAATCTATTTCTAGAAACATTTTTGATAACCCGAAAGATAAGTAGCAGATTGGACTTTTTGCTTCAGACTCGTTATTTCTTCATTAAGATAGAGAATTGCGTTTACTCCAAGGAAATCCAACAGAGCAAACAAGATTGATTCTGCACCTGTGTGTAGTTTAGGTTACATGGATCTATTGGGTTTTTTGGGTTTTGTTTGTTTTGTTTTGTTTTTGAGATGGAGTCTTGCTCTGTTGCCAGGCTGGAGTGCAGTGGCATGATCTCAGCTCACTGTACCCTCTGCTTCCTGGGTTCAAGCAATTGTCCTGTCTCAGCCTCCTGAGTAGCTGGGACAAGCACGTGCCACCACACTCAACTAATGTTTGTATTTTTAGCAGAGATGGCGTTTCACCATGTTGGCCAGGATGGTCTCAGTCTCTTGACCTCGTGATCTGCCCCCCTCAGCCTCCCAAAGTGCTGGATTGCAGGTGTGAACCACCGCGCCCGGCATATTGTTTTTAGTGCTGTGCTAAGACTTACAGTAGGCAAACCTGGTACATCTTAACTAAGATATTGTATGGCTGATATAGTTTGGCTGTGTCTCCTCCCAAATCTCATCTTGAATTGTAGTTCCCATAATCCCCACATGTTATGGGAGGGACCCCATGGAAAGTGATTCAATCATAGGGGCAGTTTCCCCCATGCTATTTTTGTGATAGTGAGTGAACTCTCATGAGATCTGATGGTTTTATAAGCGTCTGGCATTTCCCCTGCTTGTACTTCTTCTTGCCACCTTGTGAAGAAGGTGCTTTGCTTCCTCTTCCCTTTCTGCCATAATTTTAAGTTTCCTGAGGCCACCCCAGCCATGCTGAACTGTGAGTCCATTAAACCTCTTTTCTTTATAAATTACCCAGTCTTGGGTATTTCTTCATAGTAGCATGAAAATAGACTAATACAGTGACTGATCCCTTTTATGATAGAAAGGGCTATAGATTTTTATAAACTGTGAACTTAAGCCTTAAGAAAGGAAAAGATCTAGAGAAAGACATCATATAATCAACCTAAATAAGAAGACTGGTTAATGGATGTAGACACTAGAGATGTTCCATGCAATTACTCATAATATTAAAACAAATGTTATTTCAATGGACTCCCTAAATTGGAGAAGTAGAAAGTTTCTTTAATGAAAAGATCATTAAATTTAGGAAATTGTGCCAAGGATGGAAATTAGGTTCATCTGGTATGACAGACCAAATAAATTGGAAGTGATGATGTGACAGCTCTTTGGGGAAAGCTTATGCGGCTGTGTTCCAATTAGCTGGGAAAGAGTATTGCCATGTGCCTGCCACGACGGGAGGAAAGAGTGGGAGCAGGTGAGACCCAGGTCTGCCTTCTGTGCCCGTGGCCATGAAGATTAGCCAATGAGAATGCAAACTGTTCTCTCCAGGAAAATGGTTGGATTTTTGTAAGACTCCTCATTCACGAGGGGTTTTTTTGGGATGCAGAAAGGAAGGAAGTGTGCAGAAGTTCTCAAGAAAACAATTTTTCAAGTTCATGTATTCCTCCTCTCCTTCCTGTCGCTGTGCCACTGCATAATCTTAGAGGAAAAAATATCATTGGTATGTTGATACAGATGCCATTTGATTTACCATGGGCTTATGCCCCAATAAAGTCATCATTAAGTTGAAAATATTGTACATCAAAAATGCATTTAGTACATCTAACCTACCAAACATCACAGCTTAGCCCAGCCTATCTTAAATATGCCCAGAACACTTATGTTAGTCTACAGTTGGGCAAAATCATTTCACACAAATTCTATTTTATAATAAAGTATTGAATATCTCATGTAATTTGCTGAATACTGTACCAAAAGTGAACAACAGAATGGTTGTGTGTTTGCTTGAAGTACTGTTTCTGCTGAATGCATATCAGTTTCACATCATCACGAAGTGGAAGAGTCGTTAAGTCAAACCAACGCAAGTCAGCGACTATCTGTATTTAAAAGAATGAATGGGGGCTCCGAAGAAGAGAAATTACAGGATTGTCTCTGGGATATGACACCAGTTAGAGGGTGGATAGAGTAGGAGATTCCAAGAAAGGAGCCTGAGGAAAAGCTGCCAATTATGTGAAAGGAAATCAAGGAGAGGACTATTAAAAAAAAACAACTCAGAAGTGATGTAGAGAAATAAAGTTAGAGTGGAAGGAAGGGCAAATCAGAAGACCGACTCTAGTTCCTTCAGATACAAGGTACAAAAGATTGTTAATATTTGTCCAGAAATGGTTCCAGTTGAGAAAGAGAGAAGAAATAAAGCTGAAGGTGGAGAACTAATCAGAGCTTGTAAGAAGGCTAAAAGGATACAGTATTCAGAGCCCAAATGAAAGGGTAGAGGCATTGCACTTTTTTAATTTAAATTTAAATTTTGAGTTCTGGGATACATGTGCAAGATGTGCAGGTTTGTTACATAGGTAAACGTGGGCCCTGTGCCTTTATAAAAACTGTCTTCCTCCCTCTAGAGAGAAGGACATGGATTTTAATGCAGGTAGGTTTCTGGACTTGGAAGTATAAAGATGAAGAGACTCCTAGCTGACGATTTCTATGTTTAAGTGAAATAGGAGGCAAAGTTAAGAGTAGGGATGAAAGTATAGGAAGGAGAAATGAGAAGTTTGAGGAGAAAAGGCAGAAAATAGTTCACTTAAAGAGTGAGAAAAGCAACTTAGAAGAAAAATGCAGGTAAGTTGTAAATCAGGGTGAGTGGCCCCTAGATTTTTATGTGATTTCTTTAAAGGGAAGCCACAAGTCTGCCTGGCCGCATCAATTTCCTCCCGCAATGTTGAGCTGTCTGTATGTAAGCACTGAAATGTGCTTGGATGGTTGAGTCATCACAGACTGGGGTTTTACAAGGCCAAAAAAACATGACAGAAGGAGAGAAGAGAAGGTTTTAAAATGTAATAATAAGTTATTAAATATCCAATAGAACGTGAGGTCGGCAGACCACAGCAGTGAGGAAAAGAAGAGACTGACTGCTGTGGGTCATGTCTGTGTGCTCATCAGATCAGCTCTGCCCTTGCTCTGTGCCCCACTGAGCTCCCCGTGGAACGCCACAGAAAGCTTCTTTGCTCCCTGGTTCAGCCAGTGGGGAGCCTTTTGGGAGACGGAAAGGAAGAAGGTCTGATTACTTATTCCTTGGGTTGCGTCAAATTGTTTCCCAGCTCCAGGTCATTAAATGCTCAAGGCAGCTGATATAATTTGGCTGTGTCTCCACCCAAATATCATCTTGAATTGTAGTTTCCATAATTCCCACATGTTGTTGGAGGAACCTGTTGGGAGATAATTGAATCATGGGGACAGTTTCCCCCATACTGTTCTCGTGACAGAGAATAAGTCTCACAAGATCTGATGGTTTTATAAGGGGTTTCCTTTTTTGCTTGGCTGTCATTTCTCCCTTGTCTGCTGCTATGGAAGAGGCTCCTTTCGCCTTCTGTCATGATTGTGAGGCCTCCCTAGCCACGTGGAACTGTGAGTCCACTAAACCTCATTTTCTTTATGAATTATCCAGTCTCACGTATGTCTTTATCAGCTGCATGAAAACAGACCAATACAGCAGCCAATTCTACATGGGTCTCTTACTCAAGATTTTGATAACAACTCCCTGTTGCCTCCCTTGCGGTGACGACTCTTACTAGTTCCAGGTTCCTGCACTATTCCTTGTAGTTTCTCTATAGCCTACTTGTATCTGTGTGAATGCTCCTTTATTAAACCCCTCTTTGAATTGTTCTACTTTGAGTGTGCCATCTGTTTCCTAGCTGAGTCTCTGACTGATACCATGATAGAACCAATCAGATGTTATAAGCATGAAATTTTGCAAAAGCAAAAGAGAGAGCCTAATGGTTCAGAAGTGGTGATGGGAATTAAGAAGGGGGAAAAATGCCTCCAATTGAAGGGCTTTAGGGGAAGTTGTGTGCTGAGATAACAGTTACGTTTCTGTTAGAGGCCCTGATTGGAAGGAACAGTGGAAAAACATTTGAGGATGGAGGGGAAAATGGGAGGAAATGAAGGAAGGCTTTTCAACTTATTTGACCCTGCAGAAACAGACCATAGAGCTATTCCACTGGATGCATCCTTCTTCAAGACAAGGGAAGAATGACCATGAAGGCTCTGCAGAGATCATCAGGGCTACCTCCTCCTGTTTCAAAGGGTGGGAGTGGAGGGAATCTCCTCAGTTTCTATTTCAACAGGTCAGACTGTGGCTACCTGGAGCCTTGAAGGTGGGTCCGCTGGAAGTCTTGGAGCACAACCTCCACCCTGCCCCCTGGCAGAGCTAAGGAGGCAGGATAGCAGCCCCAGTGGCTCCTGTGCGTTGGGAAGGCAGATATCAAACCAGAAGATTATTCTCCATCTAAAGATGCAGTGGATTTTGCCTTGCTAGGTTTTGGACTTGCTTGGGACCCATCATCATCTACTTCACTATTTAACTCTTTTTGAATGGAAATGTCTAACCCCATGACTTCTCCACCATTATATTTTGAAAACAGAAAACATCCAGGTTCACAGTTTCACAGCTGGAGATGAATTTTGTTTCAGGATGAATTGTACGTCAAGTCTCACCTATATCTGATTTTCATGATATTTAGGTGACACTTTGGATTTCAGACTTTAGAGTTAATGCTGGAACAAGTTCAGACTTTGGGGTTGTTGGGATGGAATGAATGTAATTTGCATGCAAGAATGACATGAATTAGAGGGGGTGGCCAGAGCAGAATGTTACACACTAAATGTTTTTCAGAATGTATATGTTCCAAATAATGTTTTCAAAATGTATACATTGAAGTCCCAATCCCCAATGTGGTGATATATGAAGATAAGGCCTTTGGGAGGTAACGGGGCTTAGACAGGGTCATGAGGGTGAAACCTTATGATGGCGTTAGTGTCCATGTAAGAAGAGGAAGAGGCTGGAGCTCGCTCTCGCTCCACCATGTGAGGATACAGTGAGAAAGCAACCATCAGCAATCCAGGAAAGGACCCCTCATCAGAGACCAGATCTGCCAGCACCTTCATCTTGGACTTCTCAGATGCCAGAAATTGTGAGAAATAAATGTCTGCTGTTTCAGAGACCCAGTCTATGGTTTGTTATAGCAACTTGAGCTGACCGAGACAAAGAGGAGTCAGCCAGTCACAGAGCAGGAATTCCAGAAGGCACAGTGACAGGGTTTGAGGTGATGGGGAAGGTTGTGGGATTGGGACACATTAGGGGTATACAGAGAGGAAGATAAATGGAATATCAAGTGGTAGCAAATGTTCTCAGAGGTTTCAACTTCTGGGATAGCCAAAGCAAACTGTGGATAGAGGCATACTATGGCTATTCGTGATTAGGTCTTAAAGGCAGATTGGCTTTGGGTTCTATCATTCCATTATGCTCCCAAACATTTCCATTGTTGGTATGGCTACTGGTTATTCAGGTCATAAACAGTTATTCTGGCAGACAACAGAGCTGGACCATTCCTGAAGGCTTTGGTCCATGTGGTAGCTACAAATGAGGAGCTAATGCAAAGATTACTTGGCAAATAATGAAAGCGTATTAAGATGGAAGAGACTAGGGTGCATTTAAAAAGCTGATGGGAAAGAGATCAAGACAAAGAAAGGGGTTGAAGACACAGAAGAGAGAGAAGGTCATCACAGAGAAGTCCCTGAGCCAGCTGGACAGGATGGGATCCTGAACATGAGTGGTAAGACTGATCTCTTCCACTCTGACAAGAGGTAGGTAAAATTGATCAGTAGAGTGGAGGCTTGAATCTGGATAGGTGGCTGTGTCATGTGGGGTAATTCTACAGACAATTACTCAGCACTGGGGTGCAATTTCACATCACTTTAATGTCTCCACATTAAATTTAATCTGGCTTGGCATCCAAATGGCAGATTGACACAAAGTCCACTTTTAACCTCTTGGGGATTCTCCCGCTTCCCCTTAGATTTTCAAAGAGAAGGAGTATCTTCCATGTCCCAGACACCTCTGGCTTCCAGACACTATTTGGCTTCCTCCAAACGTGCACTCCTAAGAAGGGAAATGTCTGGATGTCGCTCAGCTCCCATAGGTGCTACAGCCCCTCCTTTCTCTGATTTTGCACACTGCTCTCCCAATCACAACAAAATGGGGCTGTCACCAGCCGCAGGCTCAGAGCAGTCAGGTTCTTTGATGGCTCATGTCTCTACCTCTTCTCCTACATGGTACCTGCATCAGGCACCCTAGCCACAGCACTAGACACAGCGCTCGGTGCTATTGTGCCAGAACATGCATGTCACCTGCCCATAACAAAATCCACACCGTCTTGCCCTTTTTCCTGGAATTTTATAACAAACCACAGACTGGGTCTCTGAAACAGCAGACATTCATTTCTCAGAAAACAGAGTTCACTGCTTTTCTTTTCAACCCCTGAAACACCAACTTTTTCTCTCTAAAAGTAACATATTTGCCCAAGACAAGCCTGGACTTTTGAGACACAAAGAAATTTTTTTCTCTTCTCTGAAAGAAAGTAGGACTTAGACCCCAAAAACATAAAGGCTTTTATCCCCTCTCTGAGAAGGGGTTGAAGGGAAAAATCTTCATCCTTCATTCCATATGAATGATTAAACCAGCTCTCCACACACCCAACAACAAAAAAGAACTTTTTTTTTTTTTTTTTTTTTGGCTGGCTGAAGGAGGAAAAATACTGATAGCACTGTCTTTGGCAGATCATCCCCACTACTTGTCTTAACTCAAGTATCCACATTACCAATGGATGAAGTGGAACCTAGATCACTGGTACATAAAGTCCAAGAGGCTATGGGCTAAGTTTGCACACCTGAGACAGGCAGCTCACATACCTGTGTGTCTTGTATGTAAGTGTAATGAATGATGGTGACTCTGTCCCACAGAAAGAAGTATCTGAGCCAGAGACAGCCAGGGATTGTATCGGATTCCCAGGTCACCAGGTTGTTTAGAGAGGGGACATGGAGGTAGGGAGGCCCATGCCCAGCTCTGGGGACAAAGGAGACAATACTGGGGCAGCTAGTGTGCCTATGCTTCAACAGTGACACCATGTGGCAGCAATGGCTACAGGGATGGCAGAGAACCATTAAACTGTTTTCCTCTGTGCAAGGTGATTGACACTTCAACTGGGATAGCCTGAGATTCTTGACCTGTCATGAGGAGTGTGTGTGTGTCGGGGGGAAGTGGGGTACGTGCTTGTATGTGTGCTCCAGGTGTGAAAATTGATAGAAGTAAAATACCAGGGGTAAGAAAAAAAAAAGATCTTTGATGATTGTAAGAGGAGAGTCTGATTCCTTTGATTTGGAGAAGAATAGTGATTTAACTGTTTTGTACCCCTCATGGAACAGGGCATACTGACTGCAGCTCGAAGATGAATCTTCCTTCAGAATACCCGTTTACACTCAGTAGCCCCACTGGAGTTACAGAGGGAAATTTCCTAAGTCAGAACAAGAACGCACGCCACAGAGGAAAAGGTGTGGATTTTGAGGTGAGGTAGACTTGGGTTCAAATCTCACTTCTTCCATTGATTAATTGTGTGACTTGGGACATGTTCTCTTAATCTGAGCCTCAGTTTCCATATCTACCAATGGAGATGAGATATAGGATCAATGTCATAATTACAGCCATCAAGTGAGAAATTTCATGTTCTTTCTCCTCTTCTCTGGATATGTTGATTTGTTGATTTGGCTGTCAGCATAAAAGCTTACAGCCAAGGTTGCAACTGGCTTCATCCCTGAATGTTTATAACAATGACAAATTTGGAAAAAATTACATGAAAGGCAAATAAATCAATATGACGAATTCATATTCGGAAATACTACACAGGCATTAAGAATGAAGCCTTCAGCACATTTCAATGACATTAGAAAGCACTGACAGAATATTAAGTGAAAAAGGCAGCACATCAAGCCTCATATCGTGTGTCATTTAACCAGCATCATATTTACCTATAGTATTCATATCCAAATCTATGCCTTCTATGTGGAATTCAAAGGGCATTAAAATAGGTGCTTAAAGGAAATATAAAAATCTTAATAACTCGGCCAGGCATAGTGGCTCATGCCTATAATTCCAGTACTTTGGGAGGATGAGGCAAGTGGATTGCCTGAGGAGTTCAAGACCAGCCTGGCCAACATGGTGAAACCCCATCTCTACTAAAAGTACAAAATTTAGCCAGGCACAGTGGTACTCAGCTGTAGTCCCAGCTACTTGGGAGGCTGAGGCTAGAGAATCACTTGAACCTAGGAGGCGGAGGTTACAATGAGCCGAGATCATGTCACTGCACTCTAGCCTGGAAGACAGAACAAGACCCCATCTCAAAAAATAAATATAAAAAAATAAGAAAGCTTAATAACTCATCTCTGTAGTTTATGGGATTCTAATTTGGGGAGAGAAACATCTTCAGATTTTATATTCACAAGTTAAAGCCTTTTAAAAATGAAACGAAATAGAAGCACTGCTTTATGGTTTTTTCTGTGTAATTTCAGCTACTTTTCTGTGAGACTGGGGCTTCCTTTTCTCTTTCTTATGTCCCCAAACTTTAGATAAATGTACAGAGAAAGAGGTTGGACCTGTGAAAGAAGGAGAGAAGGCAAGGGAGGACAAAGCCTTTCAACCTGTTGGACACATTCTAGTTGTTCTTGGCCATGTAATAGGGATGCCACCCTGAGTCTGAAACTTGCAAAGTTCTATTTATTCCCCTGATTTTTATTCATTGGGGACCCTGAAAGATGCCAAATCTGAGAGGGCTAAGACTCAACACCTTTCATGGCAAGGAAGCTGTTATGTTGGTAATAGTGAAATACATGTATTTATTTCAAATAGTAATGAGAAAGCATGATCAACCTTTCTCAGAATTTTCTTCTTCTCTCCCCAAAGTAACCTGTTTGCAGCTCTAGGTGAACAAATGTGCCCCTCTCTCCAAGCACCTGTTTGATGTACCCTACCATTTTTTTTTTTTTTTGAGACAGAGTTTCGCTTTTGTTACCCAGGCTGGAGTGCAATGGCGTGATCTCAGCTCACCGCAACCTCCGCCTCCT
>NW_016107329.1:1012184-1016991 GCF_001604975.1 Cebus imitator
TGTTGACCAGGATGGTCTCGATCTCTTGACCTCGTGATCCACCCGCCTCGGCCTCCCAAAGTGCTGGGATTACAGGCGTGAGCCACCGCACCCGGCCCTACCCTACCATTTTTTATGGTAAGCTGGCAGTGAAGCAAGCAGAGTTACTTTAGGAAAATTAATCTACTGCAGTTAATTCACTTTTTTGTTCACTGGCAAACACTAGCTAAATATCTTTGTGCCAGACACAATGCTATGGAATGAGGATCCAAACGTGAATAGTTGGAGGTCACAGACTGCTGCAGACCACTTGACCACCAGCTTGACAAATAATGTGGTGGAGGTCCATGCAAAATATTGTGGGACTCCAGAGGGCAAGCAAGGCTCTGCACAGAAATACAGACATGTGGAGGAGAAGGTGCTTTCATGGATATGGAGGAAGGCTTTGAAGCCTCTCCCATGTTTGGACAACTCTGTTTTATGAGCTACGGGTCCCCAACACAGAAGCTGGAATCTTCCCCACCTCCATTGCAGCTACAACTGGCCCAGGGATGGGCTCCTCCAATCAGACACACTTGCTCAAGAGGTCAGTTTGGAGAATTTGGAGGAGGGTCTGGCATGGTGCACTCCAGGGAAGGGTGGCAGAGAACCCTACACTCAGCAGCCATTGTGGGGGTGGTGATCCTGAATGGCAGAACCTGGAGGCTTTATGGGGCAGACACACCCCACCTCCACTGTGCTCTTGAGAACTTCTCGGAAATCCCAAGAACTGTGAACTATCCCTAGATAAACTCCTTTTCTTCTTAAACTAAACACAAAATAAAATAAAAATGCTTCTTAATGTTATGGTAAAAAAAAACATTTGATCTTTTACTTTTTAATGCCAGGTTTCAGGGTCCTCAAATAAATATTTCCACCCAGAGATTAAGAAAGAGGCAAAATGACATTACTAAACTTAAAAACACAGTTCAGTTTACATCAAATACATATGTTAACCTCTTGGTATCAATGGCTGTCCAACTTTTTAAAGAGCAGAAGACTTTTTAGTTGATATTTGATGAAATCCATAAACCACATGCATTAAAATATAAACCGGTAAGAGCAGATTTCCCGGTTTTACTGGGACTGACGCAGGTGTGACCTTCATTCTCCATTTCAGACTCTCATTCAGCCTCTCAGAACTCCTGGAGCAACTCCAAGGACTGTGCAGCTCTGCACAATACGTTAAACATCACTTCATTACTGAATAGCTCACAATATCTTCACCACCCAGGATTCTTTATTATTCTTTTCCAAAGTTTCTAATACTTCCTACTATGCTATCAAAAGTGAATTACCTGATCTAGATTTTCTACATATAATTTCCTTTAATCTTCTCAAAATTCTTCTCAGATTGATACAAATATGTCCATTTGTAGACTTTTTGTTCACTTGCAAACACTGCCATCTTTGGGCTTCCCTCCAGATGTGAGCGTCCTGAAGCTGTTGACAAAGACGCAAAAGCAGCCTGAGCAGGTGCTGATCTAGGTCCTCAAATGGTGGCCTGTTCTGGTCCACTGGAGGAGGGTGGAGCCAAAGCACTCCTGGTCCCTTCTGGAAGATCTTGGATAAAACCAGATCTACAACTTGGGTGGATATAATCAGCAAGCAGTGCCTCTCTACCAAATAACCAAGGCAGAAGGACCCACAGATGCCGCAACGCCTGAGCCACGCCGGCCTGCTGCACCCTCCAGTTCCTAACAACGCTTGAAACATTTGGTATTCTTGCAGGCAGCCTGTCCAACAGATATCATCCAAGCCACTAAGTTATCTGAAATGATCTTGTAGCCACATTAACAAAAATAAAAAGAAACAGGTGAAATTTTGATAATAGACTTTATTTAACCCCATATAGCCAATATGTTTTCAACATGTAATCCATATAAAAATATGATCAATGTTATATTTTCTATCTTTTTCATACTATTTCTTCGAAGGCTGAAGGGCATTTCACACTCACAATAGATCTCTCAATCAGCCACACTTCAAGTACTCAAGAGACACATGTGGCTGGTGACTACTGAATTAGATGGTACCATCAGGGGTCCTGATTCACTTGACTTTCAATAGTTATTTATTTATAATACCCCACAAAACGATAGTAAGACAGAAATGAAGACAGATTGTATTACCCAAAACATTTGCCTTTTGCCATAACAGGTAAACAACACTTCTAAACTGGCCCACGTTTGAGTCAGTGCATAGGAATGCCTATAGCTCTATGATTTTTTTTATTTTTCCACAAAAACACACACAAAATACAGTTTTCTTAAAATAATATGAAATAGTAGAATGCTTCTAATGCCAGTTAATTTTTCTTTTTAGCAAGTGTTCAAGTGTATGATAGCATATAGTGATTTATTAATTTTTTTTTTTGAGGCGGAGCCTCATTCTCTTGCCAGGCTAGAGTGCAATGGTGTGATCTCGGCTCACTGCAATCTCCACCTTCCGGGTTCAAGTGATTCTCCTGCCTCAGTCTCCCAAGTAGCTGAGACCACAAGCCGGCACCACAACACCCTGCTAATTTTTGTTGTTGTTGTTGTTGTTGTTGTTGTATTTTTAGTAGAGACAGGGTTTCACCATGTTGGCCAGGATGGTCTCAATCTCTTGATCTCATGATCCACATGCCTCAGCCTCCCAATGTTCTGGGATTACAGGAGTGAGCCAATGCACCCGGCCTGACTTATTTAATTTTATGTAAGTTCTTTCAATCGTGAGTCTTTAATATTCTGTCTTGCCTTGAAAGCATCATAGTAAATGCAACTGTACTTCAATAAATTGAGAAATCAATTAATATGTTCTGCAAGGTGCTACTGTCAGATTCAATTGATGAATTATTGTCCTGGGACTTATAAAGTTTATTTCCAGCTTTATAGGAAGTCAGCGTAAACAATTAAAAAGTTACCATTTGATTATTTCTCTAAATTAGAAATAACCACAATCCACCTCTCAGCTTCATCTAAGGGCTCCCTTCTGCATGAAGCCAACCATCTGCAGGCTCAGAAGGGCTGTAGAAATTGCCCTCTTTTCCTCTTTATTTGACCCTACTTGTCATTTAGAATCTGCAATTCTGCTTGCACACTCTCCCCAACTCTCTACAAATTAGAATGGGGTGTCTCACATGTGTTTCTGAACAAGAACTCTCCTTCAACTGGTCCAACATATTTTTCCCTTATATTCAGATAAAATATAAAAATGTCTTACAGAGATTTTCACAATGCCTGCAAAACACTAACTAGGTTTGCTACCACTCTGCCTGATGCCCTGTTCTATTGTTGCTGTTACTTTCAAGTGGATGAGACAGTGTATCAAAGCCACATTGCACTGATGACACCTCTATTGTGATGGGAAAAAAAAATACTCTTTCTTTTATCCCCTCCTTCCTACCAAAATACACGTGGTCTATTTTAAAAAATTAGGCTACTATTTTTTAAATTGCCATCTTTTTCCCATTCTAAGAGTGAATGTTTGGGTTTTTGATATGTGGGGTATACGGGAAATACCTTAATGGCCATTTTTATTATACAAAGTAGTATCCAGAACCTGGTACAGAAAGAGGAGTTGAGGACAAAGAAGAGTCAAATTACTTTTCAAGGTAATAGGAAAGGTTGCCTTGCTGGTGGTCAGGATGGCATTTGGGGAGATGATTTGTGTGGGTTGACTGGTTTCTCTACTATTGGTAGGAAGCCAATCAAAGACTGGAAGAAGACTTGTTAGGGGTTGCACCTGGGAAAAGAAGAACAGAAGAGGTTTTAGCAGCATGATGACACACAGGGAGGGGGAAGGGTGATCATGATGCAGTAGATACTGGAGGAGGTTTCAAAATATGGGCTACAAAATTAGAATCCTCATCAGGAATTTTGCAAGAAGCCAGAAAGAAGGAAACATGTATCCGAAAATGGAAAACATTTCTGGGAGATGGTGTGTTGTTGCTTCTGGCTGCTTTTATAAGATTAGGTAGACAAAACTGCTTAGATATGACACTAAAAGCACAAGTGACAAAAAAAAAAAAAGATAAAATTTTAAACTTTTGGCCTTAAAGGACACCCTCCAGAAAGTAAAAATACAACCCATGGAATGGGATAAAATATTTGCAAATCCTCTACTAAGGGTCTAGTATCCAGAATACAGAAATATAAAAAGCTATTACAACTCAACAGCAAAAAGGCAAACAACCCATTCATAAAATGAGCAAAGGACTTGAATAGACATGGCTCCAAAGAAGATATACAAATAACCAATATGCACATGAAAAGATGAGCAAGATCCTTAGTCATTAGGGAAATGCACATTAAAACCATAATGAGATGCCACTTCACACCCACTGGGATGGCTGTTAACAAGAGTAATTCAGGAATAAGTGTTGGTGGGAGTGTGGAAAAAATTGGAAGCCTCACACATTTCTGGTGAAAATGTCAAACGGTGCAGCCATTTTAGAAAACAGTCTGGGCCAAGTGCAGTGTTTCACACCTGTAATCCCAGCATTTTGGGAGGCCAAGCGAGGCAGATCACCTGAGGTCAGGAGCTTGAGACCAGTCTGGCCAACATGGTGAAACCCCGTCTCTACTAAAAATACAAAAATTAGCAGGCATGGTGAAGGCACCTGTAATCCCAGCTACTTGGGAGGCTGTGGAAGGAGAATCACTTGAACGGGCAGAGGTTGCAGTGAGCTAAGATCATGTCACTGCACTCCAGCCTAGGTGACAAGAGTGAGACTCCTTGAAAGAAAAGAAAAGAAAGAGAGAGAGAGAGAGAGAGAGAAAGAAAGAAAGAAAGAAAGAAAGAAAGA
>NW_016107329.1:1017421-1023809 GCF_001604975.1 Cebus imitator
AGGAAGGAAGGAAGGAAGGAAGGAAGGAAGGAAGGAAGGAAGGAAGGAAGGAAGGAAACAATCTGGCAATTCCTCAGATGGTTAGATATAGAGTTGCCATGTGACCCAGCAACTCTAGTCTTAAGGTAGGTAGGTAGGTAGATAGATAGATAGATAAATAGATAGATAGATAGATATAGATGATAGTATATACATATATAGTATACAGAGAGAGAAAGACTTGAAGATATCTATATCTCCATAGAGATACATGTCTCTACCTAACAGTGGATATCTATATATATAAGTATCCACTCATATATATATACATACAGTCATGTCCTCACAAATAAATTGTACATGAATGTTCACAGCAGCATTATTCATAAGGGGAAAAAGAGAGAAACAACTCAAATGTGTATCAACTGATGAATGGAAAAATAAAATGTGATATGTCCGTTCAATATATTCAGCAATAAAAAGGAATGAGGTGTTTATACATGCTACAGCACAGATGAACCTTGAAAATATTATTCTGTGGAAGAAGCCAAACACAAAAGACAACCTATTGTATTCCTCTACTGATACAAAAGTTTCAGAATAGGGAAACCCATACAAACAGAAAGCAGATTAGTGGCTGACTAGGTCTGGTGAGGTTGGGGGAAGAAGAACAGTAACTGCTCATGGGTACAGGACACTTTTTTTAAGAAATAAAAATGTTCAAAAATTTATTTTGGTAATGTTACATGTATAAAGACCGAGAGATATAAGGAGTCTCTGACAGTCAAAATTAGAAACATTTCTCATTCTTGAAGGTTCAATTTAGCTGTGATTAGCATTTTTTTAAGTTTCCTTGTTCCACTGAGATTTGTGATTACCTATCAGATTATTAAAAAGAGAAGGAAAGTGGTGATACGTATCATTGTTGTAGATGTCTATAACCATGGCCAAGACCAAAAATAAGATTGAACTGATCGTTGGCCATGGGTGCCAAAGACGGAATAGAAGATAACACGTATAGGGGCAGCAATCAGATAGCAGGCCTACGCATAGTTTTTATGGCCAGGGTTTTCATAATACATAGGGAGGATTTTACTATATGGGCCAAGAGAATGGAGAATCTGAGAACAGGCAGAAGACCTTCAAATGTATCTCATGAAATGGAAAGTCTTTTATTTTTTCAATTGGCAAATAAAAATTGTATATCTTTGTGGTATACAATGTGAAGTTTTGAAATATATACACATTGTAGAATGGCTAAATTGAGCATATGAACATAGGCATCACCTCACATACTTGTTTTTTATGATGAGAACACACAAAATCGACTTTCTTTGTGATTTTCAAGTATACAATAAAATAGAACATTCTTCATCCTATATTTTATACAGGGAACAGACTAAGCGAGTTTCTCTAGTTATGAGGCTTCAAGCTATGAATCAGTGCTGGCGCAAACATTCAAAGACAGGGTAAGATTTCTGTTAGCAATGTATTTCAGAATTTCCACCACAGACCCTTCATTTCTTCCTGTCACTAAACTCTATGCCTCTTAACATTGTGATTGTAGGAATTCAACTAGGAGACTAGGGATTTTTACAATTCAGTTAGACGGAAGGCTTCTCTTTCCTTTTATTCTGTATACAAAACTGGCTACTGTGAGGAGAGAGGAAGGAGAGCCTTAACAGCTGCAAAAATAGGAAGTAGCAGGAAGAGCATAACAGATCCCCAGCATCAGTGAGAGGGAGTGACGAGGCAGCCAGTCAGATGTGAAGCGCAGAATAGGGAGTTTCCTGCAGCCTCTACAGTCTGTATGACACGGGGTGTGTGTGTGTGTGTGTGTGTGTGTGTGTGTGTGTGTCTGTGTGTGTGTGTGTGTACATTGAACAGTATAGGTGAAGAGGTGGGAACAAGCATTTTATAAAGGGGAACAGACTACAGGTATTGATCGACTTACGACCTATGCAACTTACGACCATTCGACTTTATGACCACAATTGCTAGCCACGACTACTCCGCTGTAGATTTTTGGAAACACTGCAACATTTTGATGTGTATCAAGAATATCGCTACTGCCTGGGAGGCTGTGACGACAAAGTGCATGAATGGCATCCGGAAAAATTATGTTAAGTGCTATGTTAATGATTTTGATGGATTTGACAGTGAACATGAACTTGAAACAATTTGGGAAAAAATAGTAAAACTCGCTAAAGACCTTTCTTTGGAGTGTGAAATGGAAGATGCCAAAAAGTTGCCAAAGAATCTGGAGAACTTACAAATGAAGAGCTAATGGAACTGGAAGAAGAAAGAGTGGAAGAAGAAGAAAGAAGAGGAGGAACCAGAAAGAAAGTTCACCACTAAGGGATTATCAGACGGTTTACCTTTACTGAATAAACTTCTTATACATTTCGAAGCAATGGACCCAAACATCGAACGATTTGCAAGGATTGAACGGATGGTGCACGATGTGTTTCATCCGTATCGTGAAATTTATGAAGAAAAAAAGAAACATACAATTCAGACAAACCTCACCATGTTTATGAAAAAACCAACTCCAGTAACCCCAACTGCTGCCTCAGATGACGACATCAACGATCCGCAGCCAAGCACCAGCGGCCAATAAAATGTTTCGTACATGTTTATATATTTTGATATGTTTTGCAATTGGGAAAATGTTTCCTATGGTATTTTTTACACCTGTATTTTGTATTTTTGTATGCACCTGTATTTTGTAATTTTGTATGTTTTGCAAATATTAAACCAGTTGTACTGGTAATGCAGTGTTTTACTTAAACCTGACGAATGTAAAAATAAGAAACAAAATGTAGAGATGATACAAATGGCATAAAATGAACAAAGAAAAAATATGATATATAACAATAATGAAAGAAAATTATGATAAAATATGACTTAAAGATTTTTATAACATCATTTCACAGTACTGTACATATAGCCTACTCAACTTAGACCAAATCGTGTTACGACCGGTCTGTCGGAACCAATCGTGGTCATAAGTCGAGCACTAGCTGTAAGTGTCTTTCTTCCTGGAAAGCATGGCTGTCCATATATGAGTAATATTAAGCTCTTAAAAACCCTCAAATGATATTTTTCATCACCACAAGTTAACTTGATTTAATATATAGTTGGATGTGCTTCTATATTTATGAATGTATTCATTGATTTATTTCTTTATTCCCTCATTCCACCAGGAGTTATTGAATGCTTAATCAGTGCTAGATACCCTGTAATAGTGGTACTAGTGGAGGACAACACAGGTATGGTCCCTTTCTTTGTGAAATTAAAGAAATGAATCATGTTTCCATACTTAATATGTTACAATCATAATACATTCTAAGATGGAAACATATACAGTGTTATGAGAGCATTTATTATGAATATGTGGCTCATTTTATGGGATTAACAAGGGATTCCCTATAAAATGTATGTTTAAAGTAGGACTGAAAGATAAGCAAGCGTTAGCTAGGAGAAAAGGCCAGGGTGGGGAGAGTGTTCAAGACAAACGGAAAATCATATTTGAAAGAATCTGCATATGAATCAGAGCAGGGCCTAGCTGCCATGGTTAGAAAATACAGAAAAGAAAAGGGACACAAGTTGTGAGTTGAGGCCCTAGAGATTTGAAGATGCCACATCAGTAGGAACTTTTAAGGATTTTCAACTTTTGGTGAATAGGAAGCTGCTGAAGGGACTTACCCAAGGAAGTGACAGAAAGGCTTGCACTTTAAAGAATAGCTCTCAATGAAGAGTGAGGAATGCAGCATATTGAAGGGAGAAAAAAGATGTGAAAAACTATTGAGAGTATTACAGAAGTCCAGACAGGATATGAAGGCTTTGCACAATGTGATAAAATTGAAATTGGAAGGATGTGAACAGATTGGGGAGTTATTAGAAGTAAAGTTGATGAACTTGGTAATTTCTTGCCTGTGGGGAGATGAGGTAAAAGGAAAGTTTACATTGTAAATATCATTCCCAGAAGCTTTCTGCTTCTATGTGGGATGTAGTGTTCATGGCAACAACACTCCAATGAGAAAAAGCCTGATAAATGACAATTATCATATTGTTATATGCATAAGAGAGGGAGACCCATTTCCAATTGATCTAACATATTCTAGAAAATTTTCCCTCTAAAGATATTTGTAGATTCTGTGCATAAACTGAGGATTGTCTGGAATCCAGGAAGAGATTTCATGGTAGAAAGAACTCAGCAAAGGTTTGGCAGTAACAAGGTCTGGGACATGGAGAGCCTCAAACACATGCACAACAGGGCATGTGCTGAGCTGTGGGCTGTGTGGAAGGCAACACACATCTGGAGTCTCTCTCAATATATTTTCCAATGTTTGAACTATGTGGAATGAAAGGCTATAGAACTATGCTGAAAACCTCTAATAAAGTCTGGGAGGCCAACCCCTAAAATTGGAGTCAAGCCAGAAGTAGGCTGGGTTTTGCCAAAACTGCAATCCCTTTTCAACCCACCTCAATTCTGGTTTTTTTTTTTTCTTTTTTCTTTTCTCTTTTTTAGAGATAGGGTCTTGGTCTGTCAGCCAAGCGCAGTGATGCAATGATAATAGTTCACTGCAGACTTACCTCCTAGGATCAAGCAATTCTCCTGCCTCAGCCTTCAGGTACCTAAAACTGTAGGGGCATGCTACCACGCCCAGTTTTTTCTTTATTTTTTTAAAGACAGGGTCTCACTATGTTGCCCTGGGTAGTCCCAAACTCCTGGCCAAAAGCAATCCTCCTGCCTCAGCCTCCTGGCTGACCACCTAAATTCTTGCTGGGATGAAATGATCAAGCTTCTACCCTACCTAACAGAGGAAAGGAGAATCTTCTCCTGTAGGATAGAATATCATCTAGACCCTCTGAACTTGTTTTATACACAATGTTAAGCATACAACAAAAATTACGAGACATGGAAAAAGACAAGACTATATGAGTGATGATCAAGAAAAAAAAAGACACCAAAGAGATTCGCACATGGTCTAAATATTAGAGTTAGTAGATTTGAAGCTGTGAAGGGTGGATGGAAGCATAGACAGAAGTGGGATGCACCAGACTGGCTGGCTCAGGTCAGCCAGGCAAGGATGAGCAGAAAGAGAGCAAAGGCTAATGGATTCCTGTGTGTAGAGGTCCAGTCAAGGAAGGGAAGCTGGTTACACAGTCCGAGACTGATAAGTATAAGGAGAACCAGGGTTGTGGTTCTCCTTCTTATCAGTTGCTGTGATGACAAAGCAAAAGAGAATTTTTAGAAGGAAGAAGGGAGTCCTGCAAAAAGGCCAAGTAAGGTGGGGAAAGAGACAGTTGTTAAGTATGGGCAGCTGGTGGGAAGCAGAGACCTGCTGACTTCAGCATCCAAGCTGAGCCGAGCAATGTTGTCATCTTACATCAACACATTCTGATGGATGGTCAAATTAAAAATATCTGATTATAAACTCATCCAAAAATCAACAATCCATCAGAGCATAATACATTACTTTAACAATGCTACTTTAGCTATTTTCTTGACCTGAACTGACATTTGTTTTGATCAGATTACAAGTCTCTTTTCCATCAGTCACAACCTACTCCTTCAAAACTAATAACGTTTCACTATTTGGCTCTCATAGAAGTTACATGAAGTGAAATGTTAAAGGCACAGATACAAGATTATTACCAATGAGACAACTTTAAGCAAGCTTTTTTTAAAAAATTATTTTAAGTTCTGGGATACATGTACAGAATGTGTAGGTTTGCTACACAGATATACATGTGTCATGGTGGTTTGCTGCACCTATCAACCTGTCATCTAGGCTGTAAGCCCCACATGTATTAGGTATTCGTCTGAATGCTTTCCCTCCCCTTGCCACCCACCTCCTGGCAGGCTCCAGTGTGTGATGTCCATGTGTTCTCATTGTTCAGCTCCCACTTATGAGTGAGAACATGCAGTGTTTGATTTTCTGTTCCTGTGTTAGTTTGCTGAGAATGATGGCTTCCAGCTTTATCCATGTCCCTGTAAAGGATATGAACTCATTCTTTTTTATGGCTGCATCGTATTCCATGGTGTGTATATGCCACATTTTCTTCATCCAGTTTATCCTTGATGGGCATTTGGGTTGGTTCCAGGTCTTTGCTATTGTAAATAGTGCCACAATAAACATACATGTGCATGTGTCTTTATAGTAGAATGCTTTGTAATCCTTTTAGTATATACCCAATAGTGGGGGTGTTGGGTCAAATGGTATTTCTGGTTCTAGATTCTTGAGGAATTACCACACTGTCTTCCACAATGGTTGAAGTAATTTGCACTCCCATTACCAGTTTAAAAGTGTTCCTATTATCTCCACATCCTCTCCAGCATCTGTTGCTTCTTGGCTTTTTTTTTTTTTTTTTTTTTTTTTTTTTTTTTTTTTTTTTTTTT
>NW_016107329.1:1023924-1115821 GCF_001604975.1 Cebus imitator
GTAGAGACGGGGTTTCACCATGTTGACCAGGATGGTCTCGATCTCTTGACCTGGTGATCCACCCGCCTCGGCCTCCCAAAGTGCTGGGATTACAGGCTTGAGCCACCGCGCCCGGCCGCTTCTTGGCTTTTTAATAACTGCCATTCTAACTGGTGTGAGATGGTATCTTATTGTGGTTTTGATTTGCATTTCTCTAATGACCAGTGATGATAAGCTTTTTTTCATTGTTTGTTGGCCACATAAATGTCTTCTTTTGAGAAGTGTCTGTTCATATTCTTCACCCACTTTTTGATGGAGTTGTTTTTTTCTTGTAAATTTGTTTATGTTCCTCATAGATTCTGGATATTAGGCCTTTATCAGATTGGTAGATTGCAAAAATTTTCTTCTGTTCTGTAGGTTCACTCTGATGATAGTTTCTTTTGCCATGAAGAAGCTCTTTAGTTTGATTAGACCCCATTTGTCAATTTTGGCTTTTGTTAAAATTGCTTTTGGTGTTTTATTCATGAAATCTTTGCCCACGCCTATGTCCTGAATGGTATTGACTAGGTTTTCTTCTAGGGTTTTTACAGTTTGGAGTTTTACATTTAAGTCTTTAATCCTTCTTGACTTAATTTTTATATAAGGAAGGGGTCCAGTTTCTGTTTTCTGCATATGACTAGCCAGTTTTCCCAGCACCGTTTATCAAATAGGGAATCCTTTCCCCATTTGAGCAAGCTATCTTTAAGCTTCTACTTCATGTTTCTGAAAAATATAATATTTGCTTTAATAGATAATTGCTGCTTTAGTTACACTACCTTTTACATGAATTCTCAGCAGACTTTCTGTAAAGAGACAGCTATTAAACATGTTGTCTTTGGGAGCCACATATAACATATAGTCACATATTATTTTTTAAAAATAGTTTATTTAAAATGCAAAAACCAATTCTCTGTTTGCAGGCAATACAAAAACAGGCTGTGGGTCAGATTTGGTCTGTGAGGCAGTTTGACCAATCTCACCCTGAAATATCTATGGTATAATATATGCTTTATTTTACTCATAGTAGCTTATCTTTTTCACATCTATATGAGTTTGTATATAATTTTTATAGAAATATATATCATTTATATATGATTATATATTTTATATTTAACATAAGTTATTTATATTAAAAGTTATTAATATATCATTATAAAAGATTATTATATTTCAGAAACTTTTATTTTTGTTCTCAGGAGTTGACCGAGATCATCCAAGCAAAATCTTAAGAGTTCTGAGAGAGCGCTCTGAAATCATTTGAGCTCAGACGTTTCTCATGAGATTTTTGAAAGCCAAAGTTACATTTTCAACTGAGAGCTCTTGGAAATTTGCAGTTGTTGGCTACATGATAACATCTCATTTCAATGTCTTTGTCTGGCTGATTTATCTACTTCTCTACCAGGAAATCTATTGAACCCATAGCGGTTTCTCTGCAAATGTTTCTGCATTTCTCAATAAATAATGATGAAAGAATGGGTTCACTTCACTGTTTCACACAGGAGACAGCAGTAGCTGAAACAAAAGGAATGTAGCCAAAGCAGAACTGGTGTAACTTGGACTTTTTCTAAATTCTAAGAGGAAGATTCTTTGTTGTAGGAGGAGCTGCAAAACACAGGACAGAATGTGCATGAGTCCAGTCACCAATATATTGAAATCTGGTCTTCAAAACTTGCAGATGGCCTCAGCCAAAGCCCCTGAGGATGTGTTTGTGAGGAACTCTGGTGAGTAAAATATCTCCTGAGCACTGACTTTATGTGTGTCAACCTGTGTCTTGAAAGTCACTTGTAGAAGAAGAAGAAGAAAAGAAGGAGAAGGAGAAGAAAGAAGAAGAAGAAGAAGGAGAAGGAGAAGGAGAAGGAGAAGGAGAAGGAGAAGGAGAAGGAGAAGAAGATGAGGAGGAGGAGGAGGAGGAGGAGGAAGTTGTTAACAAAAGAAGTGAAATACATTGGTAACTATCAGAGAGTGTCATGGCACAAAGTGCAGGTCAAGAAGAAAAAAAATCACATATTAAAGGAAAAACAATAATTAAAATTCACTGTCAGTCTTGAAGTTACCAGTTTATGCAGAATTCAGCTTCAGCTGTTATTGTTTTGAAGCCATTGTAAATTACTGCTTCCCACCCCCCTCACCCTCACCACCTCACTTTCCTCCCTCTTTGAAAAATGGGCAGGGATGCCTGTTAAAATTAAAATTAGATACGTTGAATTCATATTCTCATGGGTTCGATGTAGAAAATAAAACAAGTACATGCTTTGGAAGCAACAACAATGAAATCTCTTTGAAATGTGTATTAATATCATTTAATAAAATAACTAGTCCTAAAACAAAAAATATGTTTACAATAATGTCTACTCTATATGTGTATGCATTGCACTTTACATACATTATTTCACTTAAATTCTCAACAATCTCCTGGAGTGGCTATTATTAATCTCATTTTACATGCAAGAAGATGGCATCAGAGAGATGAGATAGTTCTTAAACGCCACATGGCCAGAAGATAGAGAGCCCTGTCCCCCACATCTTCTCCTTACTCTGCTATGCTGCTTCTCTAAAAGATAAACCAGCCAGGCACCCAGGGAACACAAGGAATGGCAACTCATTACTGCCCATTGAAAACTCAAAATCGACTTATGTCAACAAGAGTAGTAATACACATCACCACTGCTAGAGAGAAACTTGAGGCTGTTGTTGCCCTAGGTAACAAGCCTGATCCCAAGGTTTGTCACTGATTGTGTTATGGGATCTTTAGGGTGTCACTTTTCTGGCTAGTGGCCAGTGGTGCCTTTGCCTGAGTTCTTGTCCTGCATCCAGGATAAGAATGAGGCACACAGACAAGGAGAGAGTGAGTAAGACAAAAAGAAGCTTTACTGAGTGTTAGGACAGCTCAGAGGAGATCACAGGGGGCAGCTCTTCTCATCCAGTGTTCACCTCTCCGCAGAGAGGAGGCCCTGGAGAGGGTGGCTCCTCTCTGTAGGCAGGTCTTCCCTGTTGTCTCTGCAGTTCTCAGCAGAAAGGAGGCCGTGGAGAGGGTGGCTTTTCTCTGCAGGCAGGCCACCATAGACATCTCAGCTCTCAGCAGAGTGGGTAGCTACACTCTGCAAACATCTCTCCATCCTCTCTGTCCTCTGCCCTGCTCTGGCTGAGCCCGGGGATTTTACAGACCTCAAAGGTGAGGAAGTGGATGCCAATAGGTCAGCCACGGGTAACCTGAAAGAGGTAACACAGGTCCCCATTCCAGTCCACTGGGACTGGCAGACTGACCAGTAGCCTTAAGGCCCTCCCCGGCCTGAAGGTGGGGCCTTACTGGGACCCTCCCACTTCCATCCAGGAATCTGTCTGCCTCCTGCTGCCATTCATGGCCCTGGGCTTTAAGGTGAGAATTTTATCTGAATATCAACAAATGGAAAGTGGTGCAGCGAACAAATCATTTGTTTGTATCTACAATCATTGGGTCTAATCAGATCTTGGCATAGGAATATAGATAAGCAAGAGTCTCATGAAATCATACTGCAGAGCAAGAGAAAGTTAACAACATCCAATCTGTGGATTCTGGGGAAGAGCAGTCGCCTAGAAGCACATTCCTGCAGACTTCAGAAGAAACTTTATGAGTAATCAGCACACCTGGATAAAGTTCAAGAAGATACAGTCACTAAGAAAGTAGAGTAGAAAATAATGCAAGAAGGTCTGGCATAATAAAGCAAAAGGATGACAGCTTCAAAATGAAGATATGAACAAAGCAAAATCTCTTTCTGCTCTACACCTAGAGAAAGAAAAATATTTGTGTAAATTCTTCATTAATGAATACATACTTACCTTCAAAATGCAAAGAAAGGAATTCTTACACCAGAAGCTTTGTGGCAACCTCAGAGGGAGTAATAATACATTAGCTTCAGATCTAAATTCAAACTACTCCAGGATATTCTCACCCAATAATATGTCACTTTCTTTGCAGGAAACCATGCTTTTAATGCCCATAACTAGACAATTTCTGTGACATAAGCCATTGAAATGAAACAGACTATGACACTTGTTGGAAAACTCTATTGCATAAGGTTAGCTCAAAAGAACCAAAAAGCCTATAAGGGATGCGTACACAATGAAAGGCATGTATGTAAAACCAGAATAGCAAAACAACGTGCAACAAATTGAAGAACTTACATCTGAATAGAAATAAGAGAACAATAAAAGATTTAAAGTAAGTATACTTTAGACTGTAAAGACAGAAAGTCAAACAGTAAATAAGAACAGGAAGTTATGAAACAAAAGCAGATTTTTATGGAAAAGTAACACCTTAGAGATTCTAATATTTCTTTTAAAAAATAATTGTTTAGGATTCAAACAGATGCTTGTACACCAATGTTCATAACAACATTATTTACAATAGCCAAAAAGTGAAAACACAAATGTCCACCAACAGATCAATGGATGAGAAAAATTCAGTATATGCAAAAAACGGGCTATTATTTAGTTATGAAAAGTAAATTCTGACACATGCTGCAATCTAAATGAAACTTGAAGACGTTATGTTTTGTGAAATTAGCATAGACAAGAAAGGACAAATATTGTATGAAGCCACTTATATGAGGTACCTGGAACAAGCATAGAAACAGGAAGTGGAATCGAAGTTACCAGAGGCTGGGAGAGTTGTCTGCTTAGGGTAAAAAGTACCAAAACTAGATGGTGGTAGTAGTCGCATACCATTGTGAATGTACTTAATGCCACTGAACTGTATGCATAAAAATAGTTCAAATAGGAAATTTTATGTTATATATATTTTACCACAATAAAAAAGACCAAAAAAAAAACTAACTGTTTAAACTTTAAACATAAAAGTATAAAAGCTCAACAAATGAAGAGCTGGCTGGACATAAGATGTGAATTAGCTATCTGGAAAATCAAATCAAGGAAGTACTCAAGTATACACAGTTCACAGAATTAAAGAGAAGGAAAGAGTGAGAGGGAAAAGTTAACAGACATAAAAGAGATGACTTTAGAATTTCCAATATCCATCTATTAGTGATACCTAAAGGAAATACTAGAGAGAATGTAGAAGAAGCTGTGTTCAAAGTACTGTAAGCAGAGATTCTCAAGAATTATGCCAAGACCTAAGTTTTCAGTTGGAACAAGTCCACTGAGTATGTCCAGGAGAAACAGAAGAAAAACCAAACCTAATCTAGGAAATAACTGTGATGGAACTCCACACTAACGGTGAAAAATAAAATCTGAAAAGCTACTGTATTAATTTATTCTTACACTGCTATAAAGAAATGCCCAATTCATAAAGAAAAGCGGTTTAATTGATTCACAGTTCCACATGGCTGAGGAAGCCTCAAGACACTTACAACCGTGGCAGAAAGGAAAGCAAGCATGTCTTACACGGCAGCAGGCAAAAGAAGAGCTCATGAAAGAGGACACTTAACAACTGTGGCAGAAAGAAAAGCAGGCACGTCTTACATGGCAGCAGGCAAGAAAGAAGAGCTCGTGAAAGGGGAACTGTCAAACACTTACGAAACCATCAGATCTCTTGGGATCACTCACTATCACAAGGACAGCGTGAGAATTGCCTCCATGATCCAATCTCTTCCCTCCAGGTCCCACCCTTGACACATGGGGATTATGGGAATTACAACCAGAATTAGATTTGGGTGGGAACACAGAGCCAAACCGTATCATCTACCAAAAAAAAAAAAAAAAGGGTTTCTTGCCCAGGTCCTTGAGAAAGAAAATTCTAGAACAAGGATTGAAATGTTTATTTTGGTTTTTTTTGATACTTCCCCTTTAATATAAAGAATGTAAAAATATTAAAACCCACCACAGTAAACTTTTTTAGAACTATTTCCCCAAACTTATAGAGCTATAACTAATAAAAGCTATAAATATTTAAGTTGTACAGTGTGATGTTTTGATGTATGTATACATGTGGAATGATTAAATCAAGCTAATTAATGTGTCTGGTACCTCACATTTTTTATAAGAACACTTAAAATATATACTGTTAGTAATTTTCTCATGTACCACACATTATTATTAACAATTGTCAACATAGTTAATAATAATGTATTACAGACTTCCAGAATTTATTACTTCTAATAAACTTTGTACCCTTTGACCAACATCTCCCCATCATTCACACTCCCAGCCCCTCATAACCACCATTCTACTCTCCAATTCTCTAAGTGAGTTCAACTCGTAGATAATGTATGTGTGTGATTATGTAATATTTATCTTTCTGAGCCTCATATATTTCACTTACTATAGTCTCCTCCAGTGTTATGCATATTGCTAAAAATGACAGGATTTTCTTCCTTTTTAAAGCTGAATAACATTCCATCATATATGTGTGTGTATACATATATATTTCATATACATACCATATTTGGCATATATGTAGAGGGCGATGTTTACATAATCACATTTCCTTTATCCACTCATCTGTCAATAGACACAGGCTGATTCCATATCTTTGCTACTGTGTATAATGCTGCAATATACATGGGAATGTATATAGCTATTTTACATGCTGATTTTATTTCCTTTGGATATACATGAAATAGTGGAATTGCTGAATGATAAAATAGTTCCATTTTTAGTTTAAGAAGGAACTTCCATACTGTTTTTCCATAATGGCTTTACTAATTTACATTCCCACCAACAGTGTACGAGGGTTCCATTTTCTGCACATGTTCACCAACATTTGCCATCTTTTGTTTTTTTGATAATAGTCATTCTAACAGATGTGAAATGATATCTCATTGGGGTTTTGATTTGAATTTATTTGATGATTAGTGATGTTTAGCATTTTTTCATATACCTATTGGCCATTTGTATACCTTCTTTTCAGAAATGTTTATTCAGATTGCTTGCCCATTTTTTAAATTGGGTTATCTTTTCTTGCTACTGAGTTGTCTGAGTTCTTTATATATTTTGGATAATAAACCCTTGTCAGATGTATAGTTTGCAAATATTTTCCCATTCCATGTGTTATCTCTCCATTCTCTTGATTGTTTCCTTTGCTGTACAAAAGCTATTTAATCTAATGTCTTTCTATTTGTCTATTTTTGCTTTTTTTTACTTATGCTTTTGAGTTCTTTTTGGGTCGTATAAAAAAGCATTGCCCAGATCAAGGTCATAGAGATTTTCTTCTGTGTTTTCTTCTAGTAGTTTTACAGTTTCAGGTCTTACATGTAAGTCTTTCATCCATTTTGAATTAATTTTTACATATGGTATTTGATAAGGGTCTAATTCCACTCTTCTGCATGTGGATTTTCAGTTATCCCAAAACTATGAGATACCCTTTCCCATTGTGTGTTCCTGGCACTTTTGTCAAAAATCAATTGACTTGTACACTCAATCTACAAAATATTAATCAAAGGAACTTTAAAAGACACAAACAAATGTAAAGACATCACTTGTTCATGGATTGAAAGACTTAATATTGTAAAATGTCCTTGCTACCCAAAGGAATCTACAAATTCAATGCAATTTCTATCAAAATTCCAAAGGCATTTTTTATTTGAATAAAGTACTAAATTTGTATAAAACCACGAAAGATTTTGAATAGCCAAAGCAATCTTGAGCAAGAAGAAAAAGGCTAGGGGCATCACACTGATTTCAAAATAGACTACAAAGCTATAGTAATCAAAACATTATGGTACTGCCATAAAAACAAACAAATAGACCAATAAAACCAATTAGAGAGCTGAAATTAGGCTAGAAAAATAGGGCTGTTCAGGTCTTCACATACAGTTTTAAGAAATATCTACTTTACCCTGTAAGTCATTGAGAGCCTAGATTGGTTAGAATGCTTTCAGCTTCCAGTAGCAGAAGCTTCAGCTAAGAGTGGTTTAAACATGGTCAGTTGCTCAGAAATAGGGCAATTCAGCAACAAAAACATGTCACTGAACAAGAGAGCCTTATGTTTTCAGCCTGCCATCTCCAGCATGTCAGCACAATTTTTTTATAATCCAATAGGGTGGCAAGAGCTCCCAAGTCAAGCAGACATGATACGTCCATCAAAGAAAAAGAAGTATTTTCTTCCAAGCCTATTTATTAGATCTGCATATTTCCCAAAAGCCCCTCGAGGACTACCCTCAGCAGTATCTAGCCAGAGCTGGTCACATGTCTATGAATTAATCAATCTCTGGACAGGAGAAAAATTATGATTAGACCATGATTAGACTGATCGTGATACAACCCTAGGGAGCCAGGGTAGGAAAGCTCTTTAGTGTGTAGATACACAAAGAATTTGCACTAAGACTAAATCTAAACTGGTGATTAAAATTATCAGATTTATGATCTAGAAAGAGCCTCTGGTGTTATGGAGACTGAGTTAAAAGCATGGGGTATGCAGGTGATAAAGAAAAAAAAAAGCCAGTGAAATGAGGGAGCCATGAGGAAGGCTGAACCTATACACAGCATGGGAAATAAAGAAGAAAGACTATTACCAGAGAAAATGAGGAAGTAGAATCAACAATATTATGTGAGAAATTTATATGGGAAAGAAAAGGAAACTGAATGTTATAATTGGACTCCCAGGATTCTTTGAACTTCCACTGTTCATTTTTTATTCCTTAAGTTAGACCTGATTAATTTTTATCCTTTCTTCTGTAACATGTGTATAAATTAGGGATATAAATTTTGTTATGTATAGCTTTAAGTGTCTCACCCAAGTTTTTACATGTAGTATATTTATTACCAGTTCTAGATGATTTCTAATTTCCATTAAAATGTCTTTTATAATACATGTTATTTAAAACTGCATATTTACATTTTCAAGTGTGTAGTACTTTTTAATTATCTTTCATTACTAATTTTTACTGAATTGTATTCTGTATAATAACATTTCTTAAGTTACATTGAGATGTATGGTGTAGTATGCTGCTCCTTTTCACAAACAAAAGCTTTAAATGTGTATTTGAAAAAAATGTGTATTCTCTGATTGTCATTTGCAGAGTTCTACATACGTCCATTAGATCAAGATTGTGCATTGATTGCATTGTTTAAATACTTTGTGTACTTTCTAATTTTCTCTTCCTCTATCAATTACAATGAGTGTTTTAAAATATTCCACTAGAACAATTATTTCATGAATGTCTTTTTTTCCAGTTTTTACTGTGTATGTGTTGAGGCTATGTTATGTGCATAGTATGGAGTTACAACATATTCTTGGTGAATTGAAAACTTTATCATTATTTTTCATACCTCTTTACTACTGAGAACCTATGTCATGTGATATTCTAATCTGTTTTGTTTAACCAATATTTGCCTAATAAATCTTTTTCTGTGTTCTTACTTTTCAAACTTGGCCCTCTATTCTAGGTGCAACTCCTGAAAATAACAACCTTCATTTCTTTTTCAATCTTGTGTGCCATTCCTTGTCTTTGAACAGTTATAAATAAATTTAGAATGTTTTCATCAAAATAAATCATTCTGAAATTTTAAACCTGAAAGAGAATTACCTGGGTTTCCTAAGTTTTTGTCATTCTTTGTTCTAGACTTGCACTGTGCATTATAGTAGCCACTGGCCACATAAGGCCTTTAAATATTTGAAATGTAACTACTTGGAATTAAAATTTTCCTTAAAACTAGAATAAAAATGTTATTTAAGTGTAAAAACACACACTACATTTTAAAGGCTTAGTACAAAAACAAAAGAATAGAAAATATCTCATTAATATATCCAGGCTGATTATATAATAAAATGATAATATTTTGGATATATGAGATTAAATAAAACATTGTTAAAATTAAATTTATCCAGCTATTAGAAAAATCAAGATTACAGATGTGCCCACATCTGTTGTTCATATCATTTTCCTATAGACAGCATGGTTCTAGACAATCTCGACACCCAGCTGCATTCTTGCCTTTGAGTTATAATGATAAAAAATAAATTAGATGGAGAATAAATTTTTATCATTATAATAAGTCCTTCTTCGCATTGTTTAATATGATTCAAGTGATTTTTGTTACTTGCCATTGAAAGAGTCATAGCCAACATATTCACTAAAAAAGCATTTTTAGCATATCATTTCATCATATATTGATGCTGAATTTCTTACTATGTGGAATCCTGAGATATGAGTTTTCTCTATAACAGAATCTAACAGATAATGGCAAATCAAATTAAAACATCTCAATAACACTTTTGCTAGATTCTGAAGCACAAAAGTTTTGAAGTGGATCAATTTGTGGATGATTGATTACTAAGCTAACTTTCTCTTAAATTCAAGTACTTATAGAAATTTTCCTAAATGTTCCCAAGAAAAGAGATTGAGAAACATAGTCTATGATTCTGGGAACTGATACTTAATAAGTCCCACCCCAAACTCACTTTCCTGGAGATTCACAGTGGACATTTTTATAGTACAAATTTTTATAGTACAAATTGTCCTGAAGTTAAAAACAAAAACAACAACAACTTATCTTGGTTGAATTCTCAAGGTTCTGAAATTCATTTGACCTTAGATACCTCTTTTACTGTTGAACAATAACAACCAAAAACTCAAATAAACTTGCAAAATGTATCATGCTTAAATATTTTTAAAACTTCAATCATAAAATAACAAAGAAAACATTTTTAAAGATGTTCTTAACTTTCTTTTCAATATGGTTGAGTCAGATCTTTTGATCAGCAAATATTCAGAGGCTGACATACTTCCTCATTATTTTGTTGGCCAAAATTGTCAGTAAGTGCTTAATCATATCAATAGTTGTTCAAAAGGCCTGTAGCTGAACTAATGGAAAAATGATGGGGTATCTTTTACATAAGAAAATAGAGATAATAACTATTTGGACAGGGAAAGAAATTGTTTTCCACCAGTAGTGATGGAGATAAACAAATTCATCTAACCTTCCTTTGCTCATGTGACAAGTGACAGACTTTACTCTTACAGATGGCAAAGTTTGGAGACAGGCAAAATTTACAGAAGCAGAGATAGAAATAAAACCATCATTTTTTGAATTTTTGATTTTATAAATGTTGTTTAATAATTGAGGGCTGGCTGGGTATGGTGGTTCATTCCTGTGATCCCAGCACTTTGGGAGGCCAAGGCAGGCAGATCACTTGAGGTCAGTTCAAGACTAGCCTGGCCAACATAGTGAAACCTCATCTCTACTAAAAATAATAAATTAGTTGGGTGTGGTGGCACATGCCTGTAATGAAAGCTACTTGGGAGGCTGAGGCAGGGGAATCGCTTGAACCCAGAAGGTGGAGGTTGCAGTGAGCCAAAATCAAGCCACTGCATTCCAGCCTGGGCAAGAAGAGTAAAACTCTGTCTCAAAAAATAAATATAAAAAATAATTGAAGGCTTTAGAAAATATCTCTTTATTTAATGTTTAAGTGTGCTCTAGCTTGCCTACTTATTTTCTAACTTCTAATGCACAATATACAACATATATGCAGAACATTTCAAAAATCATAATTAAAATTGACACCTAAATCCATGCTTATATGATCAAGTGCTAATGTTTCTTTTCAATTTTTTTCTTCCATTTCTTGTTTGAAACATTTGTTGCTGTGTATAGAGCATTTGGATGCCCACATATCTGATAGATGTCCCCAATTTGATACTAATTTGAGCACATAGGATCAAATTAAGACTTGTTTATATTGTTTTGTTCAAAAGAAAAAGTTTCACCTTGAAATTATTTTAGAATGTTATCAAATGTAATATTTTAATTAAAACATTATAAATTATAATATTTTAAATTTTAAATAAATTTTGTTAGATCAATTTGGCAAATGCTGAATTCTTTAGGATGGATAGGTAGCATTATAAAATAATAAAGAACACATATCAAATTGGATCAACTGAGCCTACTCTGGTTTTATCAGCCTATCCGCACACTACTTTCTGTCTCTAACATGGCAATTGGGAATGATAACTACTATTTGTGATGAGTTTTACTCATTTTATTATCATTAATTTACAAAGCAACTCTATGAGGTAGTTATTTCCATTCAGATAACAAACTTGACACTTAAAGGGTTTTAAAACTTCTCACTGAAACATTAATAGAGTGACAAAGTCAGGATGGTTACAGGTCTATTTGCTCTATCTTTCTCAATTTTTATGTGCTAAACTTGTATTATCTCTGTCTGACCCTTTGTTCTGAACCATAATTGACCCAACCAAATACCATATGACCTACATCTTACTTGACAATATATTTTTCTATAGCATAAGCATGTAATTTCAAGTCCAAAATGCAGAAGATGAGGGAAGCCCAAGGTGCTAAGTGCAGCATTTGGACTACTTTTCCTTTAGAGGCATCTGAAAATTTTGAAGATTATAAATGAGAGGCTCAAATTGAGCAGAGCTCTCACGAGACTCAAAAGGCAAAAGAATAACCAACAACAAACAATCAAAAAAGGAAGCAAAAAAAAAAAAATTCCATTTACAATTGTATCCAAAGGAATAAATACCTAGGTATAATTTTAATCAAGAAAGCAAAACATTTGTATATTAAAAACTTCAAAACATTACTGAAAGAAATTAAAGACCTGAATAAATGGAAAAACATCTACTGTTCATAGATTAGAAGACAATATTGTTAAGAAGTCTGTACTACCCAAAGCAATCTGCCTATCAAAATTCCAATGGCCTTTTTTGCACAAATAGAAAATATGATTTTCAAATTCAGATGGAATTGCAAGGGGCTTCAAATAGCTAAAATATTCTTAGAATAAAACACAAAATTGGAGGGCCTACATTTCTCAGTTTCAGTAGATTCTTAACTATGACATCAAAAGCACAAGCAACAAAAGAAAAAAATAGATGAATTGGATTTCATTAGTACTTAAAACTTTTGTGCATAAAAGAACAGTAAAAAAAGAATGCAGAAAGACATGCAAACCATGCATCTGATTAGGGTTTAGCATTCAGGATATACTAAAAATGCTTACAGCTTAACAACATTCCCAACGAGCCCCATCTTCCACTATTCTCACTCTTTTAAAATACTTTTCCCTTAATTATGCATTGGACCCACTGACCTGTGTATAATCAATATAATATGTCAGGAGTGATGAGATATGACTTCCATTAAAGACTTCTATCTTGCTGGGATTCTCTCTCTATTGCCTTCTTGGTTTGCATGCTTTGATGAAACAAGATGCCATTCTGGAGAGCCCTATATGGCAAGAAAATGAGGTCAGCCTTTGGCCAAAAATCAGCGAAAAACTGAATCCTGCCAATAACTATAGGAGCAAACTTGGAAGTATACAATATTGCTCCCCAGTGGAGCCTTGAAATAACTACAGCCCCAGCTGATACCTTCACTGAAGTCTACAAGAGACCATGAACCAAAGGACCCAGCTAAAACATGCCCAAATTCCTGACCTACAGAAAGAGTGAGTCAATCAATGTTGTTGCTTAAGCCACTAAGTTTTGTGGTAATTTGTAGTTTGTTAGGCAGCAATAGATAATTAATACAATAGATTCATTCAAAACCCAGTAGAATTTTATTTCTCGAAATTGACAGTTCGATTATAAAATATATATATAGTGATCCAATGGGCCAAGTATAGTCAAGGCAGTTTTAAAGAACAACAAAGCTGAACAATTTATACCTCCAGATATTAAGACCTATTATAAAAATATAGAAGTATGACAGTGTGGAATTGATGCAAGGACAGACAAACTGACTTACGGAATAGAACAGAGAGTCTAAAAACAGCCTCACATAGGTAGTTATGGCATAGGTGACTGCAATGTTGGGGGAGAATGGATGATCCTTTCAATAAATTATTACTGAATCAATTGGATACACATGAAAAAAATTAATTTGGCAGGGCGCGGTGGCTCAAGCCTGTAATTCCAGCACTTTGGGAGGCCAAGGCGGGTGGATCACGAGGTCAAGAGATCGAGACCACCCTGGTCAACATGGTGAAACCATGTCTCTACTAAAAATACAAAAATTAGCTGGGCATGGTGGCGCATGCCTGTAGTCCCAGCTACTGGGGAGGCTGAGGCAGGAGAATTTCTTGAACCCAGGAGGCAGAGGTTGCGGTGAGCCGAGATCGCGCCATTGCACTCCAGCCTGGGTAACAAGAGCGAAACTCCGTCTCAAAAANAAAAAAAAAAAAGAAAAAAAAAAAAGAAAAAAATTAATTTGACATCTATCTCCATGTAGGCTGCAGATATAAATGTTAAAGGTAAAACAAAGTATTAGGCAAAAACATCAGAGAATATCTTAATGACCTCATGTAGGCAACAATTTCTTAAGCAGACACAAAAGTGTTAAAGTGCTAACTTAAAAAATTTAAAAATTTTGAATGTAAACACCCTCAGTTCGAAAAGGCACACTTAAGAGAGTTAAAGGCAACCGAGATAGGGAGAGGAAATATTTGGAATTTGCATAGTCAACACAGGACTGAAGGACTCATGTCTAGAATGCATTTTTTTAAACACACAAATTAATTAGAAAAATGTGAAACCAATCTTTAAAAAGAAAGGCAGGAAGCAAAAGGCTTAAATGGTATTTCACAAAAGATGACATGTCAGTGGCCAAATGTGCTCGATTGTATTAGTTGTCAGGGAAATATAATTTGCAACCAGAATGAGATGACTAGATATCACTACAATCTGCCTAAATGGCTAAAACAAACAAACGAAAAGATTGATGAGGATATGGAGCAACTGGAACTTCCATCTGCTGCTGGTGGAAGTATAAGCTACTGCAATCATTTTGGAAAATTTATTAGCATCATCTAATAAAATGTGCATATCCTATGACTCAGAAATTCCACTTCTAGGCATTTACTCAATGTATAAAGTACCTATGTGTTCACCCAAAACACATATAAGGTTTGATAGCAGTACTACTCTTGAGGGCCAAAAATTGAAAATTGACCAAATGCTAATCAATAGAATACATTTTTAAAAACATTTTTATATTTTTACTGTGGAATACTGTTCCAAAATAATAAACAGGCTAGGCACATTGGCTCACGCCTGTAACCTCAGCACTTTGGGAGGTCAATTTGGGCACATAACTAGAGGTCAGGAGTTTGAGACCAGCCTGGCCAATATGGCAAAACCCCAACTTTACTAAAGATACAAGACAACCAGGTGTGGTGACAGACACCTGTAATCAGAGCTACTCCAGAGGCTGAAGCAAGAGAATCGTGTGAGCCTGGGAGGCAGAGGTTGCAGTGAGCTGAGATGGTGCCACTGCACTCTAGCCTAGGTGACAGAACTAAACTCTGTCTCAAAAAAAAAAAAAAATAATAAATATATATATATATATTAATAAAGAGATTTCAAAAATGGGTAAATGTGGGGCTAGTGGGAACAGTGGGAGGGAAGAAGTAGGTAATGATGGACAGGGATGCATGGTGGGGGTCATGGGTGTTTGTAAAGCCCTGGTAATGTTCGAATTTTGACCTGGTGTGATGGTTAATATTGACTGACAACTTGATTGGATTGGAGTATACACAGTATTGCTCCTGGGTGTGTCTGTGAGGGTGTTGCCAAAGGAGATTAACATTTGAGTCAGTGGACTGGGAGAGGCAGATCCACCCTCAATCTGAGTAGGCACCACCTAATCAGCTGCCAGCATGGCCAGAGTAAAGCAGTCAGAAAAGGGTAGAAGTAGACCTTGCTAAGTCTCTGGCCTTCATCTTTCTCCCATGTTGGATGCTTCCTGCCCTTGAACATCAGACTCAAAAGTTCTTTGGCTTTTGGACTCTCAGACTTACACTGGTGGTTTGCCAGGGGATCTTGGGCTGTCGACCACAGACTGAAAGCTGTACTATCAACTTCCTTACTTTTGAGATTTGGGGACTCGGACTGACTTCCTTGCTTCTCAGCTTGCAGACAGCCCATTGTGGGACTTCACCTTGTAATCTTGTGAGTCAGTTTGCCTAATAAACTCTTTTTTGTATATACATCTATTCTGTAAGCTCTGTCCCTCTAGAGAACCCTGACTAATACGCCTGGCTAGTAGTCACATAGGTACGGTTGGTTACAGTGTGGCAACTCATTGAACAACTCATATATTTTATGATTTGTGTACTCCTCTTCATGTTATATTTCAATTAAAAAGTAAAGAAAATATTGTTTAAAAAAAGAAAAAAATAGAAAGCCTCTGATACCTGAGTTTGAATCATGGCCATATTTAAAGATTCCTGCCTCCTTCTTGACATTTTGCTTACCTCCCATTATATTCTAGTACTCCCCAGATCTTGGCCCCTAATTTTTCCTCCTATATTGAGATTTCCAGTTGCAGCCATTTTCACTCAGCCCTTAGCCTTTCTCCTGGCCCACTTGCTACAATCATTTCCCTCATGATAGCCAAAAACTGAAAATTATACCCAAATGCAAATCAATAGAAAAACAGAATTACCCCGTTCCATGCAGGCCAAAATCTCCCAGCAGCATGGAACACCCTGGCTTACCCTTTCCTCAAGGTGGAATCGACATACTTACACCTTTCTGACTTAACAAACCTCATATCTGTCTGTCTCCTTCAGGAGACCATGAGCTCCCCTTCAAAAGAAGCCATGTTTTACTCATGTTCATATTTAGCAGAATTCTTGGCACGGGGCCTGGCATGCAACAGACATTCAACAAATGAGCAATGACATTGCCTTGACAATGCATTTGCTGGAAAGTTCACCAGTGTAAAAGGAACAGAGCGGGTAGCAGGAATGAGGCCGGGTGACATTTTTATGCCTATTGTTCTTAACTAAAGTAACTTTATTACATCTACCTAAAAGATGTTAACGTTCTGTTTGTGTTTCCTTTGATTTTGCCCTATACTTGACTTCAAATATCCCTCTGCTATGGTACTCTTTGCTATAATTATCTGATTGCAAGAGAGATTAATAAGTCTTTCAGCTTGGCTCAGAAATCACAAATTTCTACAAGTGGGAGGTTTTCAAAAAAGAGGCAAACTCACATTGCTTAGTCACTCTATTGTCTACTTGAATCAGTTTTAGAATCTAACAGCACTTCATGTTCACAGGCACATAAAAGTATTGACTTTTTTTGAGATGAACATTATGTTCTAATGACCAAAAGTGATAAATATTGTATTGAATGAAAGTAAGACAAGCCCAATATTTCAAAAGACTATAAATCTTTATGTTCTCCCAAACCAAAATGCACTGCTATTTTATTACTAGAGAACAATTTGAAATATTTAAACTACTAAAGGAACACGTAATAGTACTTTTGGTAAAAGAAAGTGGATATTAACATACCCAGCAGGGTTTGTGGCTTGCAAGAGTTAATATTAAGGAAGCATTGAGTGGGTGCCAGATTCAGTTTATGACCCAGGAGGAGAGGCCATAACGGGATGCCCAATGTGAGAATTCTAGAAAGGCTTCAAAGAAGCCACAGATTGTTTACCTGCGAAAGCAGACAAAGATACAGGCATTTGGAGCACAAGAAGCAGTGACTGGTGTCAATTAATTTTACAGTGCAAATTCTTTCTCAATAATTGAGGCTGAATGATATATTACTATCTACCACCTGAACCACTCAGAAGTTGAATTTTTCTAGGAGCCTCCATCCGATTTCACCCCACAACTTCCTCCCTGCATTATGCCTTTAGCATTAGTGAAGAAAACCCTATAAAAGTATGCACTGGGGCCTTCTTGAACCAAGTATGTCTCATTTCAATTGGTGCCAGTACAATACCATACAGTATAAGGGAGTGCTTGGTCAATTCCTCTATAATTTCCTTCAGAGGGCTTTCCAAAATTCATAACGAATTTTGCAGAAAGATGGCCATATTATCTTTAATTTTATGATAAAATGTAAAATATAAAATATCAGAAATGACACCAGAGAGGAGTAGCTTTACTTTTCTTAATCCCAATTCAAAAAAATTGTCTGGGAAGAATTCTCACTTGCAATCATGCACATGTTTGAGGAAAGAAAGGCTACTGTGGGATTGGCAGCTCTACTGTAACAAAAAAACAAATTTTAAGTAGGAAAATGAATTGTTTACCCAGAGAAGACTAAAAATAGATTTGTTCCACAGTACATGTTGTAGAACTTGGGGGATAGAATTAAGCATACCTCTCCAACTGTCTCTGAGTTTGGAACTGATTGAGAGAGAAATGCAGACAGCAGATAGATAGAGGTTAAAATACCTGTGTTATTGCTAATGCTGAATTGGAAGGAAGAACTCAGATGTACAGTCAGTATCTATCTGCCTTATACTTGGTCCTATGTCTGGATATTGAGATCACACACTTGGAGAGTTTGAATCTTCAAAGCAGAAACCCCCAAAGTAACTGCCTTTCACCAACAAACCCCCCAGTGAGGCAGAGAGAAATGTTTCATGCACTGCCGTTAGCATTCAGTGAACAATGTACAGGTATGAAGATTTACAAGAAAATAAAATCTGTCATTTAATGATTATCTAATTTAATAAAATCTATCCTTTCATAAACAAAAAGCATCTCATATGTGTAAAACACTGATCTAAAGTGCTTGGCAAACATCAGTGAATCAGTCAAAGACTCCCTGTCTTGTGGAACTGACTTTCTAAAGGTAAACAGACATTGATACATGTGAAAGAGAGAGGCCAAAAGAAAGAGAGAATGAACATACTACAGCCAAGGATTGCTAGCGAGTTGATATGGTTTGGCTCTGTGTCCCCACCCAAATTTCATCTCTAACTGTAATCCCCATGTGTGGAGAGAGGGATCTGGTGGGAGGTAATTGGCTTATGGGGGTGGTTTCCTCCATGCTGTTCTGGCGGCAGCAAGGGAGTTCTCACAAGATCTGATGGTTTAAAAAGTGGCCGTTTTTCCTCCACTCTCTTTCTCTTCTGCCAACATGTAAGATGTGCCCAGCTTCCCCTTTGCCCTCTTCCATGATACCTGAAGTCTCCCCAGCCATGCAGACCTGTGAGTCAATTAAACCTTCTTTCTTTATAAATTATCCAGTCTCAGGTAGTATCTTCATAGCAGTGTGAGAACGGGCTGACACAGGAGTAAAGATTAAACATATGGAATAAAATAAGCATGTAAAAAGCAAGAGAATTAAGAGTTAGCAATGGAAAGTAATAAACAAAGCTTGGGAAGAGAAAAGGAGAATTTGACATATATTAGACCACGAGGAAAGGGAAACAAACATTCAGTAAAGGGAACCAAGGGGCATAATTTCAAAAAAGCAGAAGAACCTTTGTGTTATATCATGGTTCAACTGGAGAAGTATATCCAGTAGGAGACACTTGTTGACATTTATTGAAAGGAATTGGCTTACACACTTATAGGAGCCTGCCAGGCAAGCCCAAAATTAACAGGGCAGGCTGGCAGGGAAGACACTAGCTGAAGCTCTAGTCCACAGGTACAATTTCTTTTTTCTCAGGGAAGCCTCAGCTCTGCTTTTTCGTTTTGTTTTGTTTTTGAGACAGAGTCTTGCTCTGTCACCAAGCACCAGGCTGGAGTGCAGTGGTGTGATCTCAGCTCATTGCAACCTCCGCCTCCCAGATTCAAGCGATTCTCCTGCCTCAGCCTCCCGAGTAGCTGGGACTACAGGCATGCACCACCATGCCCAGCTAATTTTTGTATTTTTTAGTAGAGACAGGGTTTCACCATGTTGGCCAGGATGGTGTCGATCTCTTGACCTCGTGATCCGCCTGCCTTGGCCTCCCAAAGTCCTGGGATTACAGGCATGAGCCACTGCAGCCAGCCAGCTCTCCTAAGGGTTTCAACTGATTCAGTCAGGCCTATTCAGATTATCTGGGAATAATGCCCTTTTACTTAGAGTCAACTGATAATAAACTTTAATTGCATCTATGAAATGCCTTTACAGTAACACTTAGATTTATATTTGATTGAATAGCTCAGACCTATGGCCTGGCAATGTTGACACACAAGGCTGACCATCACAGGTATGAAAACCCAAAAAGAGGGTCTTGCTTCATCAACAACCATGAGAGAAAGTGAGACAGCCTTGAGAATGAAACAATGACACTCTGTCCTCAGTGAAGTAAAATTGCAGGCTGAGTAGTATACGTCTACTAGGTCAAACAAAAAACTACTTGTCATATTTAATGGGTTAGAGGTTATCACAAAACAGGAATCCTAGAACCTACAAATTTACCATTCACTTTATATACACATAGTGGCTAGAGGCCAGTAGCAGTTTTTCTGTAGACATGTAGCCTCTACTTGCTGTTCCCAAATCACATCTTGGGTTTCTTGCCTTCCTTCCTTTGCTGTGTTCTTCCTCTTGCTAAGAATGATCTTAGTATGTCTGTCCCTATCCTGCCCACATACTGCAACCACCTTAGCCTGTCTTAATTCCTGCTGGAACTACCACTTTCTAATTCTTATAGTATTCCTTGTGTGCATCCTGTCCCCTCTACTAGACTGTAAGCTCTCTGAAGACAAGCACCCATTCATATATCTCAAGGAATATATTGCACATAGCTGAAAACAAAATATATTTGATGAATAAATGAATAACTGAAAGAATTATATAAGTGAACTGTTTTAAACAATGACTAAGATTTCAATACAAAAATTCAAAAAGCCTCTAAATAATTAATAGTAAGTCTCTTGACAACTCAAGAATTACATTTAAACTATTTTTAGATTTGCAAAACGCCTTGCCTTCCTATGCAATATTAATATTTCAACTGAATGGCACAATTAATTTTTGACCAACCAAAGAAAAAGATTATAAAGTAAAAGTGCTACGAAATCAACTCAAAATAATGACTTCCTTAACTCAGGAATGAAAACCAAACATCTTACGTTCTCACTCATAAGTGGGAGCTAAACTATGAGGATGCAAAGACATAAGAATGACACAATGGACTTTGGGAACTCAGGGGAAATGGTGGGAAGGGGGTGAGGGATAAAAGACTACAAATTGGGTGCAGAGTATACTGCTCAGGTGATGGGTACACCAAAATCTCACAAGTTACCACTAAAGAACTTACTCATGTAACCAAATACCACCAGTTTCCCAACAACCTTTGAAAATAAAAAAATTTTAAATAAAAAAATGACTTCTTGAATACTTTTTAAAGAAATAAATATAACATCTTAAAGGAAAACTTGGTAGCTTTTAACCATGTTATTGGTACTTTACTAATATCCAAGTAAATAACATGATGTGTCATTAGTTATCGCTAAATCCATATTACATTTACTTTTTAATTGTCAAGCTTGCTTTCCAAATGGACATCAGTGGGCAACCTTATTGCAAATAGAACAACTTTAATTTGATTTTTCAAGATAAAAGTACTTTATATTTGGTGTACTTTAGAAAATAAGAAGCATGCCAGATGCCCTTCCACAGTGGCTTCCCTATGGGCCTCTGAAACTTTCATTCTTCAACACATTGTTGGGACATATAGACACAGCCACTAAATATTTTGACTGTTTTTTTTAAATAAAAGTAATATACATCCATTGTAGAAAATTTGGAAAACACATCACAAGGGAGAGTCCATTTACCTCTCATGACCAACTTTCTATCTTTCCCACCCCTAATTTTGCCCTGAACCACAGTGCAATACTTCTTTTCCCAAAACACTGTTCTATCCCTTCTAAAAATGTTAACCATGAGGTCAAGCAAATCTTGTCTGACTGCTTAAGAAATTACAGGAGTAACCAGTACTGCTCCTAGCAGTGGTTATGCTTAAAGCCAGGGCTCTAAACCCACCCCAAAGCCTCTTCTATCTTTCTCCTGCAGGTAGAAAGCAGCTCAGCTCCACACTAGAGACATTTCTAGACTTAAATCTAGCTTTTATTCACTCAGGTTATATTAAACTCAATTTATATGTATTTATAACTCTCGATTAAGGAAAAACAAAGCAGAAAGTTCCAAAATGTAGGCAACCAATGAGAAGCCTGTGGGCCTGGCTGCTTAGAAGGATGAGCATGTCTGAATTGGGCAGGGAGAGGAAGGAAGGTGCAGTACAGGCAGCAGCTGTACTAAAAGGGAGCTGGGACCAAAATGCCAAAATTAAGCAGTCAGGGCAAGGAGGGAGGCTGCCTGGGTAAGCACAGATTGAACAGCTATGAGATTCTGCTTTATTATTTTGACTGGGAATGGCCCTAAATGCCCTCATGCCTATATCTAGACATCCCTATATTTTAGAACACAGAAATGGAAACTTAAAAAAAAAAAAATGCACCTGGGCAGATGGCGTTTTATAACTTGTCTCCTAGGGAAGCTTCTTTTACTCACTGGGTCAGCAATTTGACTCAGCCCTGCCTGAGAAAAATGTGGCCATATAAAGTGAACACCAGATTGAAAGTAATTGCTCCCCTGGGCCCCCACAGATTTTCAAAATGACTAGAAGGCTACATACCTTGAAAGGGGGGAAACAAGCAGAACAGATTTAAAAAACAAACCCTTCTTTTTGCCATATAACCCAGCATAGTTACAGGTGCCAGGAACAAAAACAGGGACATCTTTTGGGACCATTATTCTGCTTACCACAGATGAGTTAAACTCATTGGTTCCCTACACATGAGCTAAAACTTTGGAATGATTTTATAGAATTGCTGAACCCTTAGGTATCCCAAACTTGGTTTTTAAATGGAATACATAACAACACTGGCAAATGAAACTTAATGAGCATTTAATATGTGCCAGTCACCATTCTAAGCGCTCCACATCTGTTATTTCGTTCAGCCCTCAAAGAACTGTATAAGGAGCTAACTGTATGTCACAGTTCTTTTCAAATATATATATATGTATATGTGTATATATATAGTTATGATTGATTATATACTAATTCATTCAAAAAGTGTATGAAAATCACAATAGATTTTCCTTATATAATTTCTCAGTCAAGAGATACTATGCTATGAAGTAGGAACATAAATTTTTACTGACATTTGAACTTGTCTTTGAAATTTTCTGTATGGGACATGTATTCTATTTAAAATGTATTATTTAATATGTGATACATGAAAATATATGTAGCACATATGTAAGTGATAAAGAACACTATAAACTTATAACTTAAGATCCAGAACATTGCAAGAGCTTGCATCTTTACACATGGTCCTTCCTTGTATTATCATTATCCAGCATCTCCCTGTTCCTATAACCACTCAGAGGTAATCATTACTCTTAATTGTTTATTATTTCTGTTTTAAAATATACTGTAATGATATTGTTATAGACTAAGTTTTTATGTTCCTCCAAAATTGATGTGTTGAAACATAATCTCCAATGTGATGGTTTTCACAGGTGGGGCCTTTAGGAGATGATTCAGTCATGAGGGGAGGACCTTCATGAATGGGATGAGGACCCTGATAAAAGAGGTACCTGAGAGCTTTCTTGTCCCTTTGGCCATGTGAGATCACAGCAAAAAGACAGTCACCTATGAATCAGGAAGTGGACCTTCACCAGACAGTGAATTCATCCACAACTTGATTTTGGATTTTCCTGACTCCATAATTGTGAGAAATAATTTTTTTTCTTAGCCACCCAGTTTATGGAAATTTGTTATAGCAACCTGAAAGGACCAAGATAAGAGTATAATAAATATAATATAATGTTTAATTTGCTTGTCTTGAAGATTTATGAAAATTATGACATAGTAAAGATTCTCTCATATAGCTTACTTTTTTTCACTCTGATTTCTCTAAGATTCATTAAAGTTATTACATGTAGCTATATTTCATTTGTTTGTCATGCCATATTTTACTGTATAAAATGTAAAACAGTGTAACTTTTTTCTAATCAATAAGCATTTAGGCTTACTTTGCTTTTTAATACTGTAAACAATGTTGTAAAGACAAGTCATATGCACATCTGACACATTAGTAAGAGTTTCTCTAGTATATACTCTAAAGATGAAATTTCTGTCAAAGAGGTTGTATTAGTTCACTCTCACAGTGCTATAAAGCACTACCTGAGACTGGGTAATTTATGAAAAACAAGGTTTAATTGACTCACAGTTACACAGGCTTAACAGGAAGCATGACTGGGAGACCTCAGGAAACTTATAATCATGGCAGAAGGCAAAGGGGAAGCAAGAAACTTCTTCAAATGGCAGCAGAACAGAGAAGCATAGAGAGAGTGAAGGGAGACGCGCCACAAACTTTTAAACCAACAAATCTCATGAGAACTCATTCACTATCTGAGAACAGCAAAGGGGATACCTGCCCCCATGATCCAATCACCTCCCACCAGGCTCCTCCTCCAATTCAACATGAGTTTAGGGTGGGGACACAAATCCTGGCTCCCAGCCATAGTAATAAAACATCTCTTCCTTCCTAGTTCAGTGTCTAAGAAATCTGTTTCTCAAGGCCGTTCCTGCATCAGTACTTAATTGTATTCCAAGGTATTGTTGTAGGCTGTGTGTGGTGGCCCATACCTATAATCCCAGCACTTCGGGAGACTGAGATGGGAGGATTGCTTGAACCCAGGAGTCCAGGACAAGCCTAGGCAACATAGTGAGATGTCATCTCTATAAAAAATAAACAAAATTAGCCAAGCGTCATGGGGCATGCCTGTGGTCCCAGCTACTTGGGAGGCTGAGGTGGGAGGATCACTTGAGCCTAGGAGGTTGAGACTGCAGTGAACCAAGATCATGCCACTGCACTTAAGCCTAGGCAATAGAATGAGACCCTGTCTCAAACAAACAAAAAGCATTGTAGTAATGTACATTTTTATACCAGTGCAAAATCGGTCCAAAAATCTCCCATGACTCTACTTCCTTGATGACACTTCACTTTAATAGATTTCTTTTCTTTTTCCAGTTCAGTGAACAGAAAATGGTGTCTCATTGTTGTCTTAACTGGCGTTTCCTAATTCTAATAAGATTGAGCATCTTTTTATAATGTTGACATTTGTATTTTGATTTATGCATGGTGTCTATTAATGTGACTTGATATAATATTAAATTTTCTAATAGATTAATGTGTTTATCTCCATTTATTTAGATCTTTCATGGTGTCTCCTAATACAGCAAATAATTTTGAGGGAGGTGAAGAATAATGACGAAATAGAACTCTACAGAGGTAATCACCTTTACAGAAACACCAAATTGAACAACTATCCACACAAGAAAGCACCTTCATAGGAACCAAAAATCAGGAGAGTGATCACAGTACCTAGATATTAAGGAAAGAAAGACTAAAAAGGGTAAGTATAACAGTCTTGAATTGACAACACCACTCTTCCCTCATTCCCCAGCATTAGCCATGAGGTACAGAGAGAATCTGTGTGCTTGAAGGAGAAAGAGCAAAGTGATTGCGGAACTTTACATTGGAACCCAGTGCTGCTGTGTTTCAATAGAAAGCAACAAAGGGCAGAATGTGGCCAGCACCCACAAAGGGAGCATTTAGACCATCCCTAACCAGAAGGGAATTGTCCATCCCGGCAGTCAGTGTCTGAGTTCCAGCTAGCCCCACCACTGTGGGATAAAGCACTCTGGCATCCCAAATGAATCTAAAAGGCAATCTAGGTCCTAAAACCTGAGTGTAGAAGGAATATATCTCAACACAATAAAAACCATATATGATAGACCCACAGCTAGTATCCTATTGAATGGGAGGGGGAACTGAAAGCCTTCAGTCTAGGATATGGAATACGACAAGGATGCCTACATTCATCACTGTTATTCAACATAGTACTGGAAGTCCTAGCTAGAGCTATCAGACAAGACAAAGAAATAAAAGAGATCCAAATTGGAAAGGAAGAAGTCCAGTTATCCTTGTTTACTAATAATATAATCATATTTGGAAAAACCTAAAGACTCCACCAAAATCTATTCAAACTGATAAACAAATTCAGTAAAATTGCAGAATATAAAATCAATATACAAAAATCAGTAGAATTTCTATATGCAAATAGCAGACAGTCTGAAAAAAAATCAAAAAGGTAATTCAATTTATAATAGCTACAAATAAAATATCTAGGAATAAACTTAACCAAAGAAGTGAAAGATCTCTGCAATAAAAACTACCAAATATTGATGAAAAAATTGAAGAGAACACACACACCAAGATATTCTATGTTCATGGGTTGAAAGGATCAATACTGTCAAAATGTCCATATGAACCAAATAAATCTACAGATTCAATGCAGTTGTACAAAAATATCAATGACATTCTTCATAAAAATAGGAAAAGTAATCCTAAAATGTATATGGGACCACAAAAGACCCAGAATAAGTAAAGCCATTCTGAGCAAAAAGAACAAGACTGGAGGAATCACATGCCCTGACTTCAAATTATATTACAAAGCTACAATAACTAAAGCAACATGGTACTGGCATAAAAACAGACACATAGACCAATAGAACAGAATAGAGAACCCATAAATAAATACATACCTCTACAGTGAAATAATTTTCAGCAAAGGTTACAAGAACATACATTGGGGAAAGAACAGCTTCTTCAATAAATGGTGCTAGGGAAACTGGATACCCATAGGCAGAAAAATGAAACTAGACCCCTATCTCTCACCATATACAAAAATAAAATCAAAATGGAGTAAAGACTTAAATCTAAGACCTCAAACTATGAAACTGCTACAAGCAAATATTGGGGAAGCTCTCCAGGACATTGGTCTAGGCGACAATTTCTTGAGTAATATTCCAAAAGCACAAGCAATCATAACAAAAATAGGTAAATAGGATCACATTAAGTTAAAAATCTTCTGCACAGCAAAAGAAGCAGTCCATCAACAAAATGAAGAGACAACCCACAGAATGGGAGAAAATATTTGCAAACTATCCATCTGATAAGAGATTAACCAGAATATATAACCAGAATACATAAGGAGCTCAAACAACTCAATAGGAAAAAATCTAATAATCCTATTAAACAAAAGATCGGAACAGACACTTTTCAAAAGAAGACACAAATATCAAACAAGTATATGAAAAGGTGCTCAACATCATTGATTATCAGAGAGATGCAAATCAAAACTGCAATGAGATATCATCTCACTCCAGTTAAAATGGCTTATATCCAAAAATTAGGCAATAATGAATACCAGTGAGAACATTAAGAAAGGGAAACACTTATACACTGTTGGTGGGAATGTAATTAGTACAACCACTATTGAGATCAGTATGGAGATTCCTCAAAAAACTAAAGCTAGAACTACCATATGACCCACTGATAGGTATATATCCCAAAGAAAGGAAATCAGTATATCAAAGAGATATCTACATTTTCATGTTTATTGCAGTACTATTCACAATAGCCAAGATTTGGAATCAACTTAAGTGTTCATCTGTTGATGAACATTTATACCCAATTGAGTACTATTAAGCCATAAAAAATATTAAGATGCTATCATTCGCAATGAAATGGGTGAAACTGAAGGTCATGTTAAGTTAAATAAGCCAGGCACATAAAGACAAACATGACATATTCTTACTTATTTGTGGCAGCTAAAAATTAAAACAAGTGAACCCATGGAGGTAGAAAGTACCATAATGGTTACCAGAGGCTGAGAAAGTAGTGAGGAGGGAGCGGGGAATGGGGATGGTTAATGGGTACTAAAATATCGTTAGATACAATGAATAACATCTAGTATTTGCTAGCACCACAGGGTGACTACGGTCAACAATAATTTGTTGTACTTTTCAGAATAACTAAGAGAGTGCAATTAGAATGTTCATAACAAAAAGGAATTATCAATGCTTGAGGTGGATACCCCATTTACCATCATGTGTTTATTACGTATTTTATAACCGTATCAAAATATCTCATGTACCTTATAAATATACTCACCTAATATGTACCCACAAAAATTAAAAATAAATTTAATTTAAAAATCCAACAGAAAAAAGTAATAATTTTGTCCACACAGCTCATGCTTATACCTTGTTAGACTTATGTCAACATACCTTACATTTTTATTACTGTAAAAAGGTATCTTTTTGTAATATTAATCTTTTCATTTTAAAATAATTATAGATTCACATGACATTATAAGAACTAATACAAAAAAAATTTATATATGCTTCACTGTTTCCCCAGGGTAACATCTTACAGAATCATTGTGCAATATGACAACCAGGAATTGACCTTGATAGTATTCCCCCATCTTATTCAGATTTCACCAGTTTTACACATATTTGTGCACATGTGTGTGTTTGTGTGTATTTAGACCTATGTAATTTTACCATGTGTGGCTTTTTGTTACCACCACATTTGAGATACAAAACAATTCCATCATCACCACAAGAATCCCTTAGGCTGCCCTTTTGTACCCACATCAGCTATGCTTTCTCCCCATCCCCCCAACCCTGGCAACTACTGTCTGTTCCCCATTTCTATAATGTGGTCATGTCAAGACTATTATCTGAATGGAATCATACCTAATGTAATCTTTAGGGATTAGATTTTTGACTCAGCGTAATTCCCTTGAGATCCATCCAAGGTGTTGCATGTATCAATAGTTTCTATTTCTTGTTGAATAGTGATCCATGACATAGAAGTACATATGTTTACCCGTTTACTCATTGAAGGGCATTTTACTTGTTTCCAGTTTGGAGCTACGATGAATAAAACTGCTATGGACATCCACGCACATGTTTTTGTGTAAATATAAATTTTCATTTCTCTAGGGTAAATGCCCAAGAATGAAATTGTTAGTTTGCATTGTAAATGCATGCTTACTTTTATAAGAAACAGCCAAACAATCTTCCAGAGAATGTTTGTGCCATTTAACATTGCACATGTAAGATCAACCCAACTATCATGCTATATTATATTTATACATTACTGGTCATTTTTTGAATAACCTCATTGATTTTTTAAAATTTTACTCTTTGTTAAATATTTTATAAACATTTTGTATTCTATATCTAACAATGTGATTAATAGAAACTCATATTTCATTGATCTTAATCTGTAGAAATACTGGAGGATATGACTGAGAATTTTTTCACTCAGAGAGCATTTGTGTTTTGTGTCTGCAGCAAGCCAGAGGTATTACCTGCTGAAGACCCCTTCAGCTCCTTTCCAGTGTCACCTGGTTTAATACTCAAATTCTGCTCCCCCAAATCGCATGTTTCACATCTTACTCTCCCAATTAAAAATAGATATATTTAACATAAAAATAAGCAGAAGTAAAGAGGATGGAATGTAGCGAAGGATCACAGAAGTCCTAAATGGCTTGGACCTGTGGCACAGCACTGACAAAAGAGGTAGACCCAGGTAAGTGTCCCCAAAATTTATACTGCTCCCTGCACTGGAAGAAGCAGAATAAGAAAACAAATAGTATGGGAATCAAAGGAAGTTTCCAAAGGCAAGCTGGTACTATCTTTCAAATTTGGCCTGGAGAAAGTCCTTTCTAGAAGCTTGCAGACATTTGAAAATCTCCTTTCCAATGTTATTTACAGTATTAAAATAACAAGATCTTGTTTTGCTAAAATCCCAGCCAGTCTAAACTGAGTCACGTCAGTTAAATAGTGCCTTGGCTACCTTAAGCAATAAAAGTTACAGGTAATATTTTCCCAAGACCAGTGGAAACTAGAACATTTGTGGAGTTTGTAACACAAATTTTCTATTGTCTCACAAAATTACAATACCATTATCACACTTAAAAAAAATAACATAAGGCAAGTTTCATAATATTCCATAGTAAGGGTATTTCATAATTGTCGAGTAGTCTTCTACTGAGGATCATTTGTGTTATTTCCAGTCTGGCTTTTATCAGTCACTATCAGACCTTTCATAATGACATAGCTCCTAAAAGAATATTGAAGTTTAATTTTGGCTTAGAGCTACAAATTCAAGTCCTTCTGCAAGTAACCAGCTCTGAATTTTGGCAGAGGGATAGAGGAGGTATATTTATTGAGAGTGTTTCTTGAAATGTAGTAATATGGTTTGGCTCCTGAGGTGAAGTCAATGGAGACAGACAAAATGTGACATAAAACATGTAATTTACAAGGCATAAGCAAACCTAGCCTCTGGTCACTCTAAAAGAAAATGTAATTTAGATTGCTTCCTGCTGAGTTTTGAAAGAACAAATCTTGGAATTTTCTCAATTTCCGTATATTCTCACATTTATTGGCCTCCATTTCTGTGAGTTCTTTTTAATCAAATGAAGCTTTTGAATATCTGAGTCAGTGTTAGGTCAAGTGGCAGATTTTTATATTCACCATTTGCTCAGTGAAATGGAACTTTTAAAAGACAGTCAATAAATCACTCTGTCACTTGAAAAGTGAACTAGAAAAAAAGATAATGGGAGTGGTAAGACAAATTATAAAATGCCAAATATATTCACTGCAATTCATTCATAAAACAGAAGAGAACCGATTTCAATCTTTGAAGCATAATTCCAATATAACCTTTCTTTTCTTGCAGTCAAGGAGCTCAGAAAACCAAACTCAGCTCTGATGTCTCTAAATATAGAAAAATCAGTGTAACTTAGGAACATGGGGCTGTAAAATGATGGTAGCATTTTTTAAGCTGCTGAAGTCCTAGTTTCTACATGTACAATCTGCTCCTCATATCAAAAATGAATAATGAGTAGCAAAGCTATATCATCAGCTCTCATTTACCCAAAGCAGGGTCTCCTTCCTCTCCCTGCCCTGCCCTCCACTATAATCAGAGGAACAGATTACCTCAGGAAAAGCACAGGACAGAGTCAGGCAGAGGAGATTTCCAGTCCTGGCCTTGACACTGTTTGGTGGCCTGGTTTTTAATAACTTGCTTTCTGAATCTTATTTATTTGTGACACTATTAAAATTTGGATTATAATGCCTATTTTCTGAATTGTTGTTTGGAGAATTAATTTGAGCAGTACTTAAACTTTGCTGAACATTAGCATCACCTGGGAAGCTTTTGAAAATCTGGATGCTGAAGCCTAACCCTAGGCCAATTAAATCAGAACCCCTAGGAGGGAACCCCAGTGCCAGTTTGTTTCATTTTCTTAACTTCCCAGGTGATGCCAAGACGCTGCCAAGCTTTAAAACCCTATTGAGTTAGGGTCTATGTCTATGTAAACATCTAGTACACTGCCTGTCCTTGTACAGACTTTCAGTAAGTGGTGGCTATAACTAGTCTATCCTACCAAATTTCACCGTGTCTTTTTGTCTGCCCTTTCTTTCCCTTCTCTTAGCTGCAGCTCTCCAGACAGACTGTTAAAGTGAGTACAAATTGACTTTAGAGCCTCCATGCTCTCAATTTCATCTTGTTTTTCCCTTAGGATCCTCCTTTCTTATCTCCTTGCTCGCCATCTATCCCCTTAATAAAATACCATTCTAATACCCCTAAAGTTAAAGATGCCAGGATTGGGTAGAAACAACTCAAAGTGGAACTTCACAATTTATGAACTCAAAGAGTGAAGCAGCTTGGAGATCAAGGCCACTACCTTTCAATAAGGCCCTTAGTAGCCACTGACTATACGAGGCTGACAATGAGGGTACAATTTTGATTCACCATTTCCAACTCTACTTACTCTGTTGCACAATGTGGCTGTTTTGATTATTTTTTTAAACCATTACGCATTTTTATTCCAATGACTGTTTGTCCAGTTAAGTAAAAACTGTCTTCGATAATTATAAACCACCATCGTCATGGATGCCATGGCATGTAGCCAAACAAACACAGCACGCATCTGACTTGAAGAGCATTCATCTTCAGGGTTGCCAGACTGCAATGTGTTTGCTTTTAACTGCAATGAAAATATAAGTTAATTAAGATGAGACAAGTGATGAGTCTGTCCTTAGTCAGGAAAGCATTGCTTCAGGAAAGCCAGTGGTAATATTGCTACAGGCATAAGCCACCTCATTTGTATCCTGACATGCATTATAAGTGTGTGTCAACCATTCCTAGCAGATTTCCGACACAAAGATGAATAATTTTCTGCAAGACTTGTTAAATCAAACTTAGGATTGAAAACTGACAGATGAAAAATTGAACCTTCCAAGTAAGCAAACCATTTGAATTGAACAATGTGAAATTTCAATCTCTGTCCCTTTAAAATGTCCCTAAATTCTATTGGTTTCTATCTCAGATTAATACAACTAATTGACAAACAAGTTTCAGTGTTATTGAACCATCTCTGAGTTCATGAAAATAAGGTTTTGAGGGAAGGGGGACAGCAATATTAAGTGTTCCCCTTTGTATATTTGTTTGGAATTCAGCTACTTCCAAGAGCAGTCTACATTTATGTCGATCGTTTCTGAGCTCCCATTAACTTCTCAATTTGCTGCAATAAGTAAATGTTATTTTTAAAAACTGAATTTTAACCCAATGCTTAAAGTATCTTTGTTTTGATCACCTCTTCTTCAGCCCATTGTTGAGGAAGGGATTCCTACCCTAGGATTATGACCAAACACACAACACCCAGCACTGGACGGATGAGAGTTATAGCAGTGTATTAGCTGCATGGACTCACAACCTGGGAGAAAAAGACATCACACCATGCATGGCCATGCAGGGATTGCACTCTGGGACCGAGTGAACAACCGGAGGCTGTGGGTGGCAGGCTGTGCAGTAACAAGATGGGGAGATGGCCCCTGACTTTTGGCAGAGGGTGTAACTGCTTGTCTGAATAATTTTGCAGGCTGGCAGGGAACTGAGGTCCACAACTCAGGGACTAATAGGCACTGTCCATAGTCCCCATGATAAGAATGGTTATTTGATGAGGGGGCCTCATGCATGGGAGTAGAGGAAGTAGTGGAATTTGCAATTAGGCCACTTGAGGCTCTCCCAGTATTTCCCAAGTATCAAGGCACCTATAATGCTAGACCCCAATTTTAGGCTTTATACCACCACATTATGTAGTGAGAATAGTTCAGTCACTAGATGGAACAATGAGAGGGCTGAATAACCAGTGGTTTTGCAGGCCAAGCAGATGCTTCCTTGTTTAATTGTGTGTCTTTCCCATTAAGTTGTAAAACTCTGTATGGATAAGCACCACGTCTGTCTCATATTCCACTGTCTCCCTAGCTCCTCGTGGAGCACAGTACACAGAAAATGTTGGATACATATTTAATCAATCAATTAAAAACCTCTTTTTCAGTTCTCTGAGACCCACTTGCACATAAACCTTCTTTGAGTCAATGGTTCTAAGGCCTTAGTTCAGCTTCTTGTTGACAGAGAAACACATGATATTAACTTCACAACCTTATCGTCTTCAATTTTTCAATACACTCTAATCCTGTCCTAGCTCTCATTAAATCATATGCCAAGTTGCTGTCTCTTAATATTGTTCTATCTATGTTTATTGACAGTGTGCAGGTTGCAAAAATAGGACCTTGGCAGAAATCAAGAACAAAAAGACCAGCCTCTAGCCAGTTGAAAAATGACAGTGATCTTAGTGGACAGCACACACTACCATGGGTCTTTTCCTTCAGCATTTGCTGCAAGTGTTTTGAGCATTATGCTCATCGTGCTGCTCTCCTCAACATGTATAATTCTGGAAAATGAGTCAGGCTTTTTGCCTCCCCCTTTCTCCCTCTTTATAATTCAAAGCCAAAGCCCACTCTCAAACAGTGTTTCTTAAATGTTGACTCAAGAAAAAAAAAATACCAAAAGACAATTGTTTAAAGTCAGTTTAGAAATATCTACCCAAAGAAGAAAAATAATGAACGCCAATGTCCAGATGGCTTTCATGATTAGTAAAAGTTGGATTCGATCATCTCTAAAATAAATGAGTTTCCTTTCTATATACTGAAATGTTTAATTATTTTGGCTGACTACAATTCCAATTAATAAAGTAGACATGGCACAGCAGCCATGTGAAGATGATTTTAGTGAGAAGAAAACTATCTGGAATTAACTGTTTTAACTGAGATTAGAAAGCTTTGCATTCTTCACAATTTTTTCCCTAATGGTCCTGAACAAAAAGAAATCAGAAGACTTGAATCTAAATGTGGGTGCTCCATTTTATAAGATATTTGGGCTTGGAGTTTACTTAATTCCCCCAAGCTTAAATTTCTTCATCCATGTAAAATGGGAAAAATAATAATTGCCTTGCTAGTCATTCTGCAAAATAAATGAGATAGTATTCATGGAAACAGTTTGAAAAGCACAAAATGTTATGAACAAATGTAAGACACTATTAGACTAAAGATTCTTTGATATTTTTGTTCCATGCTTTTCCCCCGGATCATCCAGCTATTTTTCTGCCAAAGGGTGGAATAAAAACTAAAATGTTATGATTGTGACTGAAGCTGTTCTCTGTGATTTCATCATTCACACACAGGCAGTCCTGGGTTTAATCCGAGGTCCAAACTCAGACTCCAAAAGCAATTTATTTACTTAGAAAAGATTGAGCATGGCTTCTAGACCAATTGCCTGGATTAGATTCTTGTTCTGTCACCTTGATATGGTTTGGCTGTGTGTCCCCATCCAAATCTCATCTTCAATTCTAATAATCCCCATGTGTCAAGGGTGGAACCAGGTTGAGGTAACAGAAACATGGGGGCAGATTCCCCCATGCTGTTCTCATGACAGTAAGTCCTCATGAGACCTGATGGTTTTATAACATCTGGTAATTCTTCTACTGGCACTCATTCTCTCTCCTGCCACCCTGTGAAGAGGTGCCTTCTGCCGTGATTGTAAGTTTCCTGAGGCCTCTCCAGCCATGCAGAACTGTGAGTCAATTAAACCTCTTTTCTTTATAAATTACCAAGTCTTGGGTATTTCTTCATAGCAGCATGAGAATGGACAAATAAACACCTCTTAGCTATGTAGCCTAGAACACAGCCTTTAATGACTCTGTGCCTCAGTTTTCCCTATCATAAAATGTGAATAATAATGGCATCTCCCTCATAGGGTTCTGGTGCCTATTAAATAGGCTTGCACATGTTATATATCTGGACAGTATCTGACACATATGAAACTTTCAGCAGTTCTGATTGTTATTATCAGCATTACTTCCAGCAACTCTCCAGCTTTCCAACCTACTTCTCCTCCAGTGTCTACCATAGTCACAAATCTGGGGCAATCTTCCATCCTCATGCTGACATCCCATTATTCATCCATGATATGGTTTGGCTGTGTCCCCATCCAAATCTCATCTTGAATTGCAGCTCCCATAATTCCCATGTATCATGGGAGGAACTCTGCAGAGGTAATTGAATCATGAGGGAGGGTCTTTTCCAGGCTGTTCTCAGGGTAGTGAATAAGTCTCATGAGATCTGATGGTTTTATAAAGAAGAGTTCCCCTACACATGCTGCTCTCTTGCATGCTGCCATGTAAGACATGCCTTTGCTTCTTCTTTGTCTTCTGCCATGATTGTGAGGTCTCCCCAGCCATGTGGAACTGTCAGTCCATTAAACCTCTCTCCTTCATAAAGTACCCAGTCTTTGATATGTCTTTATTAGTAGCATGAAAATAGACTAATACAGTAAACTGCTACCGATAGAGTGGGGTGCTGCTGTATATATACCTGAAAATGTGGGAGCAGTTTTGGAAACTAGGCAGAGGTTGGAACCATTTGGAAGACTCAGAAGAAGACAGGAAAATGTGGGAAAGTTTGGAACTGTCTAGCAACTTGGAGGGCTCAGAAGACAGGAAGATGTGGGAAAGTTTGAAACTTCCTAAAGATTTGATGAATGGCTTTGATCAAAATGCTGTTAGTGATATGGACAATAAGGTCCAGGCTGAGGTGGTCTCAGATGGAGATGGGGAACTTGTTGGGAATTGGAATAAAGGTCACTCTTGCTACGTTTTAGCAAAGGGACTGGCAGTATTCTGCCCCTGCCCTAAAGATCTGTGGAACTCTGACCTTGAGAGAGATGATTTAGAGTATCTGGTGGAAGAAATTTCTAGGCAACAAAGCATTCAAGGTGCTACTTGGGTGCTGTGAAAAGCATTCAGTTTTATGTACTCACAAAGATATGGTTTGGAATTGGAACTAATGTTTAAAAGGAAAGAAGAGCATAAAAGTTTGGAAAATCTGCAGGTGATGATGCAATAGAAAACAAAACTCATTTATTTTAGGAGAAATTCAAGCTGGCTGCAGAAATTTGCATTAGTAACAAGGAGTCAAAGGTTAATTGCCACGATAATGGGGAAAATGTCCCCAGGGTATGTCAGAGAACTTCATGGCAGCCCCTACTGTAACCAGGTTTTTGGGGTGTGGAGGAGGCACAGCTCCCCCGAGAGAATGTTGTAGGTTCTTGGTCTCCATTACCTCAAGAATGAGAGAGGGGACTACTGCAGGTGCTCAGTAAGCTTGTAAACACCAGACCCAAGAAGTGTTGCAGAAAGGTGATTTTATTTAGGCAGAGAAAATAGAAAAAAAAAGAGAGAAGAAGAGAGAAAACTTCCACAAAGAGTGTGGAAGGGGACTCTAGAGGGGAAATCCAGAAGAGAGAAAGACAGCTTCCACAAAGGAAATGTTTGTGGAAGAGGACCCAAACATGAAGTCCAAAGGGATGTGAAAGAAGGGGACTTTTAACCTGAGAGGAACCCCCACCTTCTCTAAGCCTCTGACCAATGAAAGGAGCTCTTTGGAACTTCTGGGGGAGTGATTGACTTTTGATTCTTTCCCCCACCTGTGAAAATTAAAACAGAGACTGTTAAATCTCCCAGATGGAGAGAAATGGGAGAGGGGGCATGGTGCTAGGAAGTTCTTGCCCTTAAAACTAGGCCCCCTTGTGGACCCAAAAAGAGAACACCTTCCCTCACTACCATCACAGGACCTGAGGCCTAGGAAGAAAAAATGGTTTCATAGGCCAAGCCCAAGAACCCATGCTGCGTGCAGCCTAGGGACTTGGTGTCCTGTGTCCCAGCCATTCCAGCTGTGGCTAAAAGGGGCCAAGTTACAGCTTGGCCTGTGGCTTCAGAGGATGCAGGCCCCAAGCCTTAGCAGCTTTCATGTAGTGTTGATCCTGTAGGTACAGAGAAATCAAGAATTGAGGTTTGAGAACCTCTGCCTATATTTCAGAGGATGTATGGAAATGCCTGGATATCCATGCAGAAGTTTGCTTCAGGGGTGGGACCCTCATGGAAAACTTCTGCTAAGGCAGTGCAAAAGGCAAATGTGGTGTTAAAGACCCCACATAGAGTACCACTTGGGTACTACCTAGTGAAGCCAAGAGAAGAGAACCACAATCCTCCAGGCTCCAGAATAATAGATCCACTGAAAACTTGCATCATGTGCCTGGAAAAGCTGCAGACACTCAAAGCCAATCCATGAATGCAGCCAGGAGGGATGCTGTACCCTGCAAAGCCACAGGGGCAGAGTTATCAAGGCAGTGGAAGCCCACCTCTTGCATCAGCCTGACCTGGATGTGAGACATGGAGTCAAAGGAGATCATTTGAAGATTTGACTTCCCTGCTGGATTTCATATTTACATGGGGCCTGTAGTCTCTTCATTTTGGCCAACATTTGAAATGAGTGTATACTCCCATTGTATCTAGGAAGTAACTAACTTCCTTTTGATTTTATAGGCTCATAGGCAGAAGAGACTTGACTTGTCTCAGATGAGACTTGGGACTGTGGACTTTTGAGTTAGTGCTGAAAATAGTTAACACTTTGAAAGATTGTTGGGAAGGCATGATTGGTTTTGAAATGTGAGAACATAAGATGTAGGAGGGACCAGAGATGGAATGACAGAGTTTGCCTGTGTCCCCACCTAAATCTTATCTTGAGTTGTTAATTTCCATAATGTTAACTTCCATAATTTCCACATGTCATGGAAGTGACTCAGTGGGAGATAATTGAATCATGGGGGAGGGTCTTTCCCAAGCTGTTCTCATAACAGTGAAAAAGTCTCATGAGATATAATGGTTTTATAAAGAGGAGTTCCCCTACACACTCTCTTGCCTGCCACCATGTAAGATGTGACTTTGCTTCTCATTGCCTTCTGCCATGATTGTGAGGTCTCCCCAGCCATGTGGAGCTGTCAGTCCATTAAAACTCTTTCCTTTGCAAGTTACCCAGTCCTGGATATATCTTTATTAGCAGGATGAGAACAGACTAAAATAATCCAATTCTGTCAAGTCAAACCCCTACATTTATCTTTTACCTCTGACTCCTCACTTCCTCCAGACTGGCACCTCTTGCTCAACTGAATGAATGGTAAATGAATCCTTCTCAGTAAAAGACTGATTACAATGACCTCCTAGCTCTTCTCTCTGCCTTCCATCTCCTGCCCCTCCTTCTCACTCCCTAATCCATTCTTTCAATTTTTAACTAAATGACTTCTCATAAATGAAAAGCCCTTCAGTGGCCCCACACAGTCACCAAGACACAATCCAAACTCTGTTAACATAGTCACACAGCTAATAAATCTCCAGGGTCTGGCTTCTGCACATTTTCCTGGACCCAGACTTGGTATTCTGCTCACACTACGTCCAGTCATGCTCAGGACTTTTCAGTTCCTCAAAGGAGCCCTAATTTCTTTGCCCTTGATGGTTCTACCTAAACTATTTTCTTACCTAGAATACTTGTCTGAAATATTATTCCTAAAATATTATTCTTTCACTGTCTCACTCTTACTCTTGCTTAATGTCTCAACTCAAATATCACTTCCTGCAGAAGACTTTCACTGACACATGAGATGTGATTAGGGCTCCCTGCTTTATGCTGATTTAGCCCTCAAACCTCTGCTACTTCCTTTTTTAGTTTGATTACTTGGATAGTGCCTATCTTACACTCTGCATATGAGCTCCATGAAAACCTTAGCTATTTCATTTACCTTACTATCCTGATTTCCTAGCAGAGTGCTTGGAACATAGATACTTAATAAATATGGAACAATGAGTAATTAATTAATACCACAGCTCTGACATCCAGTGTTTATATCCTCCTTCTATTTTTCCATAACTCTTCATGTACAGTTACCAAACAATTCTAGGGTAAGGCCATTTGGAAATACATCAAAATTCTCAAGAGTTTTATCTTCTGAATATGAATGAAAGAGATAAAAATATTCACCTGCTGCTTGGATAATATATACTTGGGTCACACATATGTTAGTAAGTCCTCTGAAAAATACATACATGAAAAATTGACTTTATAGAGAACCAAATGAATCTATTAGGAAATTCTAAAGTAATAGGGCTAAAACTTAAAGTCTGTAATAATTACCACTTAGATTAGTATAAGGTTTTGCCTTTCAAAGTCTTTTGAATACATCTTTTCATTTGACTTTCACAGTTTACCTTTGCAACCTTTGCGTTATATAACAGCAATGTACCAGTTAGGGTTATGTTCATTATCACTTACAAGGATCAAAATAATTGTAGCTTGAAGAAGACAGAGGCTTATTTTTCTCTCATGATAAAGTCCAGGATTGTTATCATGACCCTCCTCCAGAAATATTTTGGGTTTTAGCCTCCTTCAAGACCAGCCTTTCCACATCAACAGGGTAGAGCCCTCATCTTCCTTGCCAAGATGGGGATTAAAGCTCTATCCATTACATTTACAATTGGAGGCTGCAAGACAGAAGAGATTAAAAATGGGGAAGGACAAAGGGCCCATCCTAAGTATCTTAAGGGATACTGTTACTACATGTGGCTTCATGACATTTCTGCTCACATCCTATTGACTGGCATGTAGTCTCAAAGCCTCAGTTAACTGCAGGGGTGACCAGCAAATGTATTTTGTTTTAGTCTGAGAGCTGAATAACACTGAAAAAAACTAAAGGTTCTACTACAATGGAAGAAAACTTCAAGCCAATATCCATAATGAACATAGATGCAAAAATCTTCAATAAAATACTGACAAGCCGATTGCAACAGCACATCAAAAAGCTTATCCATCATGAACAAGTAGCCCTCATCCCAGGGTTGCAAGGCTGGTTCAACATACGCAAGCCTATAAACGTAATTCACCATATAAACAGAACCAAAGACAAAAACCACAATTATCTCAATAGATGTAGAGAAGGCCTTCAACAAAATTCAACAGCCCTTTATGCTAAAAACTTCCAATAAATTAGGTATCGATGGAACATATCTCAAAATAATAAAAGCTATTTACGACAAACCCACAGTCAATATCACACTGAATGGGCAAAAACTGGAAGCATTCCCTTTGAAATCTGGCACTAGACAAGGATGCCCTCTCTCACCACTCCTATTCAATATGGAAGTTCTAGCCAGAGCAGTCAGGCAAGAAAAAGAAATAAAGGATATTCAATTAGGAAAGGAAGAAATCAAATTGTCTCTATTTGCAGACGACATGATTGTATATTTAGAAGGCCCTATTATTTCTTTAAAAGAACAAAAAGGGTAAATGAGGTCATAAGTGCAGAACCCTAATTTGATAAAATTAGTGTCTTTATAAGAAGAGGAAGAAAGACCAGAGTTCTCTCTATCTCTCGTTCACTATCTCTCGTTCTCTCTCTCTCTCTCTCTCTCGTTCTCTCTCTCTCTGTACCACGTGAGAACATGAAGAGAAGGTGGTCATCTGCAAGCCAAGAGAAGAGGCCTCAGAATGAAACCAACCTTGCCAGCACCTGGATCTTGGACTTTCCATCCTCTAATCATGAGGAAAAAATGTCTGTTGTGTAAGCTACCCAGACTCTTGTTATGGCAGCCCAGGCAGACTAATACAACCATGTAGCCATCACTGCTGATTAGTGCCTGTTTAGACCTGGATCCCTTCCCAACCTTCTCCTGCTTGTTTGGCATTGCAGGTCTGTGCTCCACAGGCTCTCTGATACTCAGGGATGGTAGGCTGAAGGGTAAGAGGAGTGAAGAAATCAGAGCATTTTTTCACCTTTCTCTCTGCTTCAGGAGTCTCCAGTGGGAGCTGCATCTCCTTCTTCAGCCCAGCTTCCTTCTCCCAGTCCTTTAGACCACAGGTCTAATTACCATCAGGTGGTCCCAGTACCACTCGGGTAGCTTGAGCCCTTCCAGCAATATCACCTCTTCCCTTTTCCTTTCATTCTTGTAATTGCTATTCTTTGGGTTGCCTTCCTTTCCTCTGTTCAGTCTCTCAGCCCTTCTAGCCCCTTAGTTGGTTTCCTGTGCTAAATTTCCTCTTCCTGGCATGGGTTTTTTTCTCCCACCTGAACCCTGACTAAACATAATCTGACACTAAATAAAGCCAAGATAATTGTGTTTTTCAGGAAAATGCTATTCACAAATGTAGGCTGCATGTCATCTTAAAATGTGCCATACCAAAATATTTTTACTGTAAAAGATGCCATATGCCATATCTTATATTCAACAACTAGGTCAAGAATTCTACAGTCCAAAGTCAAGCCATAGGAGTTTTAATTCAGCTTCACAAAGTTGAAATACACACCATTTTATTTTAAAGAGAATAGATCACAGAAGAGAGTAGCCATTGCAGCAACAGATCCATGTATATAGAAAAGTTGAGCCTATGAGAGAAAAAAAATGGCATTCTGAATAACTGGGAAAGGAATGGTCTATTCAAGGAATAGTGCTGAAGCAACTGGGTGTATCCATGAGAAAAGCAGAAGTAAAATTTCATCTCTGTCTACAAAGAAAGTAAATTTCAAATTAATATAGAAACTAACAGAAAGCAGAATACAAAAGAAAATATGAGAACATTTTCACAACCTTAAATAATTAAAAAAAAAAAACAGTAACCATTAAAGAAAGTATTGGCAAATTTGACTATATAAAACTTGCAATTTCTATATGATGAAAGACAAGAAATAGAATAATATATTTCTAAAATATTTAATAAAAGATAAAGAATAAGATTATATAAGTCATGTATAGATGTATGTCTACATATAAAATATATGTTATGAATTAAAAATATAAAGTCAATTAAAGTTCTATTTGGGCAAAGGATGAAAATTTATTTTACAGAAGAAACAACACTAAAGAATAATAAACCTATGAAAATTACCCAATCTCATCTGTAACATGAAAAATCCAAATTAATAAAATATTTTTCCCAGATCAGATTGGTTAAAAACATAATCAATTGCCATCCAAAACAGTCCCCAATGGACAAACTTGGGAAAATTTGAGGAAGAAAATCAATGAAATTGCACTGTATTATAACCCAAAGTAGGAAATACATAGCTATGAGTACATATTGATAGAAATAAGTGATTGAATAAACAAATAAATGGGGGAAAATAGAAATCAAAATAATTTATGTAGCTACTCTACTTTCAAGGGGTTGAAGCATAACACTTCCTTCCTTAAGTGTGGGCTGCACATAGTGACTTACTTTCAAAGACTGCAGGACAAATGGGGAAAGGGCAATTTGGCAATGGAGAAACCTGACAAACCCTCCCTCTTCCAGGTGGCCAAGGTTAACACCACCTCCATAAATCATGTTTTGATAGCACATGCCCTTGACATGATGCAACAAGACTGGCACTTTACTTCTGTGATTTTTCCTCCACAAAACCCATAATCCCAGGCAATCACAGGAAAAACATCAGATAAATTCAAACCTAAAGACATTCTACAAAATCTCTGACCTGTGTTCTTTAAAACTGTAAAGGTCATTGTGATGGTTAATTTTATGTGTCAACTTGACTGAACCATGAGGTGCCCAGATGTCATTCAAACATTATCCTGGGTGTTTCTATGAGGGTATTTATAGATGAGTATAACATTTCAATGGAGAGATTGAGTCAAGGAGACCACCCACCCCAATGTGGGTGGGGGCCTTGTGCAATCAGATGAAGGCCTGAATAGCACAAAAGGCTGATCTTCCCCCAGATAATATGAATTCCTCTTGTCTGACTGCCTTGAGGTGGGACTTCAGCTTTTCCCTGCCTTCAGGCTCAAGTGGAAATATCACCTCTTCCTGGGTCAGGAGCCTTCCAGCCTTTACACTAGTTACACAACGCCTACTAGACACCGTGTTAGAGCCATTGCTGGATTTTAGAAAGATGGAACCCACATACATGTCAAATTGCATAAAATAATCTTTTTTGAATAAACATTGGATTGTTAGAATACTAATGGAGGAAATGAGGAAAAAGAAAGAGAGAGGGAGGAGGAGAAGTAGAAAGAAGAGAAGGAGAAGTAAAAGAGAAAGAAAAGGGAAGAGGAACAAGGATGACTGATGATAAAACAAAGCTCGTATTCTTAATCAGTCTCAACAATGCCTATAACTTCCCCCCCACCAAAAAAAATCTGAAAATATGTCAGGCATGATTATACAGAAATCAGGTGGAATAATGTCAATTGTTTATGTCATTAGTCATATTACTTTAATTTGCTATGAGTTTTCCTACTATAAAGCAAACATAGCACAATTTAGTAAATCCTAATATTATGTTACTAGGTGTTAAGAGCACCAGGAGGTATTAGCCTTGTTTTCTAGGCATATATTTAGGCAATTTTCTTTTCATTGTCTAGATTTAACAAAACTACTTACATGATATTTGCTGCAAATTGTTTTATTTACTTGCTGAACTATAGTTACAAAGACTCATTTTGTTTACATCTAACTAAATTTCAAACATTGTAGAATGACATTCATATTACTTACCCAATAAAGGTGAGGCTGTTTTGCTGCTGTTATTATTTTTCAATTATAAGCAAGACAGAGAACCTCTTCTAGCTTCTAAAAGAAGCTAAAAAGATGTATTGCTAATGAGGTTCAGTCCATGTGTTACTTTTAAATAATCTTAAGTGTTACGAAAATACCAGTCTAACAGTCTGATTTTCCTTTCTAGTTTTGATTTTAATTTATGACATACAAATAAATGTTAAAAAATTATTTCTCTCATCCTAAGTCTGACCTTTTTAGTGTATAGAATGAGACATGTTCACTATACACTGAGTACCTATCATGAGTTATACACCTTCCATATGGCATGTAGAATAATTTATATACCATTAAACAGTCAAGAACCATTTAAACCTTACTTATCCCAGCTTTTTGTTTATCAGAAGAAAAAACAGGCTACATCCTGAAATGGATTCTAACCCACTTATGAACAACTCCAACACTGTCACTGTTTCCTACCTGAATGCTGCCTTCATTCTCATGGTGGTAACATTATATTTTATGACACAGTTGCCTCAAAGTTCATTTTGAAAAGAGGTGAGTTAGCCACCTAAATGTTTAATACGCCAAAATGTTTTCCAAAATAAGCTTCCGAACATCTTTAATTACATGTGCAGAAGTTTTGGTGTTCTTTCATTGACGTTAAATTTAGAAACTCTGATAACCAATAATTCAACTCATAAACAACAGTATTTGAAGCCTCTGAAGTACTCTGGTTTTATTTTTATTTCCATTTGGGCAGGGATTGTGAAGGGATGAAGACCTGGGATAGCCATGTAATGACCCAAGACGCTTAAGAGCGGAAGAATGTCTGGAAAACAAGTGTCCTTGTTTATGACAAAGGCTTGAAAAAGATGGGATTGCACAGGTGGTACCACTCCTGTGGCACCTCACAGAATATTTGGGACTTTTTTCTTATTATATAAGTGCCAGGTTGTAAATCTCCAAATCTATTGGTGCATGGATGTGGGTTAAAGAAAGCCAAAATAAGTGATCTCTGATTCTGTTGGCTAACTTAGGACCATCCTAGGAGAGTCTCCATTTCTTTATGTATAAAATGGGTAATTTGGAGCAAGATACTTTTGAGTTTCTCTAATCTAAGTATTCAGTGCCTAAAACTGCCCAGCAATACACTAGGAAGTCAAATTTTAAACAACTAAGTGTCTGACCCTTTCAATATTTTGAAGTAGAAAATTTTTACTGTCTTATAACCATCTTTAAACATCAGAATTGGTCAGGTCTATTCTGCAAATGTATTTTCTGCTAAGAAAGTGCCTCGGGAAAATCTCTTTCCGAAAAAAATCACTACATAGTTTATGTATTGGCAAAATTACTTTGAAGTGAAAATTGTCAGTCTTCTATTTTTGGCAACATTAGTAACAGAAGCAGATAAATTGCAGATATATTCTGATAAATTTTTCAGACATCTTCCATTAACACAGTTAAATAATGAGGAATCTATCAGGACACTGTAGATTCAAAGATATAAAATGTATGAATATAAATCCAGACTATTTTAAATTAACTACTGAGCCATAAAACTTGAAGCTCTGATCTACAAAATGTCAGCACACATCATGAATACATACAGGTATCATAACTGTAAGAAGAAAAGAAACAAAAATGTCAAATCTATTTTTCATTGTGTAAGTTTTTATTATAACACAGACTTTGGGGAAAAATTCTTCGGTTTCATTAATAGAAAAAAATATTTTCCTAATTAAGATAATTCTAGGTAGCATTATCAAGGTATTTAAATACTATTCAATATGGTAATTCATAATCTTTTTTGAATCACAAATCCTTTGAGGAACATAATGAAAGCTTTGAATTCAATTTTCATAAAAATGCAAATTCACACAAGTATACATAAAATTTCAGGTGATTCATGGACTTTAGGTTAACAACCTTGTATCCAGGAGTGTCTTGGAGCTACTCAGATCTTTAAATACATATATTTGCATAGGTATTTATATATGTATGAAGATATATATGTTCTACATATATCTTATTCAACAACTTGGATATAAGCACAGTTTACCAAAGAAATCACATTCTAACATTATCATTGATTATAAAATTAAACTTACAGAAATTTAAAACCAGTTAAACTTTATTATCTAACTAGCAGAGTTTCACTCATCTCTGATGCATAATGTAATAATGTAACAAAAACATGAAACATAAAGGATAGCATTTTAGAAATGAGAACATTTAGGATATATTAGAATTTGAGGAAACTTACTTTCATTTAGCATAATATATAAAATAACTAGGAAACAAGAAAATACAGGAATTTAAAAGAAAATTTCAGTTTGCTCATTTTAGCAAGAATAATTTCAGGATGCAACTACTTTTCAACACTTTGCTTGACCGTAACATTTGAACTAGTCCAATCACGGGGACATGGAACCATTATTTCACTCTGCTGAAAACATTCACTTACCTTCCACAAAACACAGGTTGTCCCAGGTTCAAAAGAACTCTTCAAAACCCCACCTGGACTTTAATGACCTGTGCTGCTGCAGGGTATTAAGAATTCCTTCCAAGAAGGAAAAGCTTTGAGGAAAGAGAATCACCATAACTGGCCTATTTATAGGTAGAAATACTGCTTCTTAAAGGAGCTAGTTAATCTGATTCATCTTTTCATCTTTCCCCCCAACAACTATACTATGAGTCATTCAGCAAGGAGGCCAACGGGAAACACACAGGCACATGTGCACACACACATACATACAAATTATAAGGTTCTACAATTTTAGTCTTGTACATAATGCATACTGCATATAATGTCCTGCTGAAGCCAATGCTCTTACCGCAAAGAGCAGCTGCTCTATGTTTTTGCAAAGAAATTAAATTCTTTTCTTGTCCTCCCCACATCCTCATGTAAGTTACAAGCAAACACCACCTGGACTGTTTCTGGTCTTTGGCTTCTGTTTGAATGCCAAAATAAGCCTGGTAGGCCAGTGGATAAAGAGTATGTTTCTAAGGCCCAGATTATAGATCAAAGTAAGGTTTGTTTATATTTTACTCATATTACCGAAGAAAAACTTTAACCAGGCTACAGCTTTATTATTTAAATGTAATATTGGGGAGCCTGTCAAACTCAGTGAGAATCAAGTGAATTACCTAATCTGGTATGCATATCTCTTTCCTTTGAATTTCTCCAACAATTGTACATAGAGCACTGTTAAGATACCCTATAACACCTGTGTGTTTGTAATTATGTCATCTAATCAACTAGATAACATAACACCTTTATGGTCAGAAATTATACTTTCATGCTTTATACATACAGGGTCTTCAGAAATGTATTGATACTTTTGTTGAAATAGAAGTCAAATAGGTGACTTGCATTTAAATGAGTTTAAAAGTAGCATGTAGATAATGGGTTATTTAACAGAATAAAGTATATGATTAATTTATGCAAAATAAAGTATACAATTAATTTTATGAAGAGTAAATGAAAGTGCATGTAAAGCATTTAGCATAGTGCATTCAGGTACACAGCAAAGCCTCAATCTGTTCTTATATTCATTGTTGTATTCCTCTCATTGATTTCAGTTCTTCATAAATTAAAAGAGTTTAATAAATATTTGACTGGATAGACAAGGCAATGGTTGACAAGAGAGTTGTCTCAGCCCAACAAATTGATTTTTTAAAACAATTGTCTGCCATAAATAGTTAATAAATAGCAGTAAAGTTTACTTAAGAGTTTTCTGCACACATTAATATTACAAAAGTGAGGCCAGACATGGGGGTTTATGCCTGTAATCCCAGCACTGTGCAAAGCCAAGGAGGACGGATCATCTGAGGCCAGGAGTTCAAGACCAGCCTGGCCAACATGGTGAAACCAAGTCTCTGCTAAAAAATATAAAAATTAGCCAGGCTACTCAGGAGGCTGAAGCAGGGGAATTGCTTGAACCCAGGAGGTGGAGGTGGCAGTGAGCCAAGATTGTGCCACTGTACTCCAGCCTGGGCAACAGAATGAGACTCTACCTCAAAAAAATTTGTATATATATATGAGACAAGAGAAAAAGAGACTATACGCTACATTCTAGCAAGGTATTCTCCTTATTTCTGAAGCTACATAGCTTACATTCTAGTAAGAATAAATTACATACATTCTAGCAAAAAAGAGCCTTCCTATTTCTATAGCTATAGATCTCCTATTAAAGACTAAAGCTCTCAATAAACTAGGTATTGACAGAACATATCTCAAAATAATAAAAGCTATTTATGACAAACCCATAGCTAGTATCATACTGAATGAGCAAAAACTAGAAGCATTCCCTTTGAAATATGGCACTAGACAAGGACGCCCTCTCTCACCACTCCTATTCGATATAGTATTGGAAGTTCTAGCCAGAGCAATCAGGTAAGAAAAAGAAATAAAGGGCATTCAATTAAAAAAGCAAGAAGTCAAATTGCCTCTATTTGCAGACAACATGATTGTATATTTAGAAGACCCCATCATCTCAGCCCAAAATCTCCTGAAACTGAGAAGCAACTTCAGCAAAGTCTCAGGATACAAAATCAATGTGCAAAAATCACATGCATTCCTATACACCAATAACAGACTTAAAGAGAGCCAAATCAAGAATGAACTGCCATTCACAATTGCCACAAAGAGAATAAAATACCTAGGAAGACAACTAACAAAGAATGTGAAGGACCTCTTCAAGGAGAACTACAAACCACTGCTCAACAAAATAAGAGAGGGCACAAGCAGATGGAGAAACATTCCATGCTTATGGTTAGGAAGAATCAATATCATGAAAATGGCCATACTGCCCAAAGTAGTTTACAGATTCAATGCTATCCCCATCAAGCTACCAATGACCTTCTTCACAGAACTGGAAAAAACCACCTTAAACTTCACATGGAACCAAAAGAGAGCCCACATAGCCAAGTCAATTCTAAGCAAAAAGAACAAACCTGGAGGCATCACACTACCTGACTTGAAACTATACCATAAGGCTACAGTAATCAAAACAGCATGGCACTGGTACCAAAACAGAAATTTAGACCAATGGAACAGAACAGAGGCCTCAGAGGCATTGCTACACATCTACAACCATCTGATCTTTGACAAACCAGACAAAAACAAGCAATGGGGAAAGGATTCCCTGTTTAATAAATGGTGTTGGGAAAACTTGCTAGCCATGTGCAGAAAGCAGAAACTGGTCCCCTTCCTGACACCTTACATGAAAATTAACTCCAGATGGATTAAAGACTTAAACATAAGACCTAACACCATAAAAACCCTAGAAGAAAATCTAGGCAAAACCATTCAGGACATAGGCATAGGCAAGGACTTCATAACTAAAACACCAAAAGCATTGGCAACAAAAGCCAAAATAGACAAATGGGACCTAATCAAACTCCACAGCTTCTGCACAGCAAAAGAAACAGTCATTAGAGTGAATCGGCAACCAGTAGAATGGGAAAAAATTTTTGCAATCTACCCATCTGACAAAGGGCTGATATCCAGAATCTACAAAGAACTAAAACAGAGTTACAAGGAAAAAACAAACGAGCCCATTCAAAAGTGGGTGAAGGATATGAATAGACACTTTACAAAAGAAGATATATATGAGGCCAACAAACATAAAAAAATGCTCATCATCACTGGTCATTAGAGAAATGCAAATCAAAACTACATTGAGATACCATCTCACGCCAGTTAGAATGGCGATCACTAAAAAATCTGGAGACAACAGATGCTGGAGAGGATGTGGAGAAATAGGAACACTTTTACACTGTTGGTGGGAGTGTAAATTAGTTCAACCATTGTGGAAGACAGTGTGGCGATTCCTCAAGGACCTAAGATAGAAATACCATTTGACCCAAGCAATCCCATTACTGGGTATATACCCAAAGGATTATAAATCATTCTATTATAAGGACACGTGCACACAAATGTTCATTGCAGCACTGTTTACAATAGCAAAGACCTGGAACCAACCCAAATGCCCATCGATGACAGACTGGACAGGGAAAATGTGGCACATATACACCATAGAATACTATGCAGCCATAAAATATGATGAGTTCATGTCCTTTGTAGGGACATGGATGAACATGGAACCATCATTCTCAGCAAACTAACACAGGAACAGAAAATCAAACACTACATGTTCTGACAGGCAGGTGTTGAACAATGAGAATACATAGACACAGGGAGGGTAGCATCACACACTGGGGTGTGTTGGGGGGAACTAGGGGAGGGACAGCAGGGGGTGGAGAGTTGGGGATGGATAACATGGGGAGAAATGCCAGATACAGGTGATGGGGAGGAAGGCAGCAAATCACATGGCCAAGTATGTACCTATGCAACAGTCTTGCATGCTCTTCACATATACCCCAAAACCTAAAATGCAATCATATATATATATATATAAAATAAATAAATGAAGTTACTACACAAGTTAAAAAAAGACTAAAGCCTACTCTTTACAATCATTACAGAAGTCTTAGATGGAAATTTGATCTAATAATATTTTCTCTGCCTCAAGTCCATTCTTGACTACCAGTAATCTACAGATCAAATCCTAGACCTCATCAAGTGCCAGCCACCCAGCCCTCCCTCATCTCCACAAGCAGCTTCTCTTTGATTCTTACACTCTCTACACTGAACTTCCTGTGGCTTCCAGATCCCACTATACTTTTTGAGGCCTCCACAACTTTGTTCTGCCTGGAATACCAGGGTTCTTTTCTCCCTTCCACCTACTTCATCTAGATGTCTCCTGGTAACTTTTTAAGACCCGGCTCCAACCGTCCTCCTCCAGGAAATGGGCCCCACCTTCTGCCTCTTCAAGGCTAGCCTACAGCAGAAAGCAAGAGTCAGGGTCAAAGTAAGTCTCCCAGAGAAACAGTGAAACTATGGGAAAAGATCTGCTTTTGATTCAAAATGTTGGAAGTTCTGGCTTTTGAATAATAAGAGCAGTACTTTCTTTTACAATACCTCCTAAGTACTGGATATTGTTCTAACTGGATTTAAGGAGAAAGGCTGAGTCAAGAATCCAGTATAAAATACTATGTCCCGAGGTCTAGAAGGGTTCCATGGCCTGAATATGCCACATATCAATATAAAAGGAGAATCTGGCCAGTCGCAGTGGCTCACGCCTGTAATACCAGCCTTTTGGGAGGCCAAGGCAAGCAGATCACCTGAGGTCAGGTGTTTGGGGCCAGCCTGGCCAACGTGGTGAAACCTTGTCTCTACTAAAATTATAAAAATTAGTTGGGTGTGGTTGCACACACCTGTAATCCCAGCTACTTGGAAGGCTAAGACAGGAAAATGGCTTGAACCAAGGAGGCAGAGGTTGCAGTAAACCAAGACTGTGTCACTGCATTCCAGCCTGGGCAACAGAGCAAGACTCCATCTAGTTAAAAAAAAAAAAAAAAACATAAAAAAAAATGGAGAATCTGTTTCTCTTGGGTAAATTTGGTGGTCCTGGTTCTATATAAGAAGAAATAAATGAGTCAGGGTCCTGAATTATTTGGACATCTGTATCTCTCCAGACTTCAACTTACCATTAACAATAGCAGGCTATGAGAGGGGATGGTGTCTGTCAGACAATGTGGTGACTAGTGCTATAACCAAGTCTAGAATTATATTTGGAATGTTCAGGAGCTCAGAGGAAGGAGTAAGTAATCAATCGGGTTAGGTCAGGAAGTCTTTACTGAGCTGGGATTTGAAGACTGAGTAGGAGAGAGGAAGGACATTTCCGGGGAGCAGGGCCACATAAGCAAAGGCACAGAGGTGGGAGAACGTGTTGTTAGGGACTGGAAGTGAGTAGCTCGATGTGGCTAAAACCCAAAGAAAAGGGGTCACAGATTTGCAAGACAATTATTAAGGCCTTTATAAATGGAGAAACGCTTTACTTATAAGTGTATAATGAAACACTAATTTTTAAAGACTGTATCCTGTGTCCACACTCCATGAAATGACAGCAAAACATTATGGGAGGTAGTGATGTTGGGGTCGGGTTCTAACTCTGTCATTAATTTGATGTAGGATCTTGAACACACGCCTCAATCATTGTGTACCTATGTCCTCACCATATGAGAAATAAGGGAGAGCCAAGGATCTCCAGAACAGCTTTCAATGTTAAAATGTCCGTCATTTTAAGAGGTATAGGTATGAAAAATGTGCCTTAATATATAACAAATATTCATTCAACAAATACACATAATGTCATAATCTACAAAGCAGAGTGAGGCCACACGAATAAAATCAACACAAGCCTTTCCTCAAGGAGGGTGTTTAAGCCTTCTTTAAATTGAACTTGTAAATAACAAAAAAGTCCATGTTTCCCTCAATTAACGTATCACTAAAACACATTAAGGGTATTGAGATTGAGGTCATCCTCTGAGCTCTCTCTGCACAGAAACAGTTTGGTGACCATGGCTTTTACATTACAACTTCTGAGTCACTATGTCAAAATCTGTAAAATACAAGATAATTCTGTTAATCCTGCTTTTCCCACGTGGCTATTTGGGGACTACAGCAAGAAACATCACAATGTACCTGGCAAGGGGCCACCCAAACACAAGCTGTGGTTTTGGGGAATCGTGATAGCTCTTCCGTATTAAATCACTTCCTTTTAGTGAGCACTTGCGCTCTTGCTACATGTCATGCACTTGAATTTCTTCCAATGTATCTCCGAGGTACTACCAAGTTTTCTACTCTTCCAGGGCCACCTGCTGTTTTTTTAATGCCCTTTAAGCTTAAGCCTCATTCTGTGTGACAATGGAAATTCAGGCACTTCCTTGCATGTTTCTGAGGCTAAGTTCTTGCAAGTTCTTGGTGACATTGTTTACCTGTCATTCTGAGCATTGCTTTATACCTTCCCACATCTCTATCCGAAGTGTGGATACAACCCTTTGTCTCCACATTCCAACCACAGGCAGCTACTGTAGCTAACTTCACTGACGGTGCCGGATAACATATGTGTTTCATAATGCAAAAAGAAAAACAAAATTGGAAACCAGGTAGGAACACTCCAAGGGCTTCTTTCATTGATTTTGGTGACCATGGCCAATCAAACACCTTGTAAGTTAAAGTGCTTTGTTACTGATTACGTGGCCTACCTTATATTAAAATAGCACGAGTCGTTGTTCAGTAAGTATGACGTTTCAGTTACACTGGATGAATACATTTTAGAGCTCCACCATACAACAGAGTGCCGAAATTAACAACCACATTGTGCACTTCAAAATTTACTAAGAGGGTAGCGCTCATCTTAAGTGTTTTTACTATTAAAAAACAAACAAATGAAAACAAAAGAACATATAGAAATTCTGGGAAGTGTTGGATGTGTCTTTTCCCTTGATTTGTGGTAATACTATGACAGGGGCTTGCATATGTCCAACCTAACCATTTTGCATACATCAAATAGATGCAGTTCTTTGTATATTATTTATATCCCCAATAAGCTATTGAAATAAATAAATAGTAATCATAGTTGTAATAGATTACACCAACTGGGAAAAAAATCCATTTTAGACCTCCATATCTTACCTTTGTGAAAAATACTAGTAAGAAGAAAAGAAATTTATTTTAACCCAAAATTTACTGATTTATTCAACTATTTATCACCTGCTCTGGTATAGTCACTGGGGTCATATATGGTAAGCAAGAAAGAAGCAGTTCAGAGTTCCTACCTTAAAAAAATCTAATTTGCAAAATGAGACATTAGATCATTTCCTCTCCTTAGAGATGATGCCCCAAAAATCTAATTGAGAGCTACTAGTGACTAAACATTTAAATTGTAACATCAGATCATTTCCCTTACGCTTGTGTTTTAGAGGCTTCAAGTGTTCATAAATCACAGTAAGGAAGAAATATAGAATAAAGTCCCACACAACAAAACAGAGAATTAACAATGCAAGATAATGGGAAAACTGTTTATGCCCAGTAGAACTTCCAACAGCTTATAAAGTGGAATTCTGTTATGCAAACACGATTTCCAGAGTTCTTGCTATAGGAAACACACAGCTGCCATGGATTTCAATTGCAAGCTCTAGGTTGAGACAGAAAGGAAGAGGAAGAAAGGGAGAGAATGCTTTTGCCCTGAAAGCTCACTGTGGGAAAAGCAGACACACGAAAGCTCGCAGGCACACAGCACTCCCTTCTTAAAATGTGTCTTCTCTTTTTTTTCTTTGCTTTGCTTTTTTTTTTGTTTTGTTTTAACTTACCTGACTCCCGTGTGTTCTCCTTTCCCTCTGACCAGCTCTTCTCCATCTCAAGCTGCCCCGAGGTCATCAAACTCGTCCCCAGATATCACAGGTCTTCTGGAGTCTGCTCAGCAAGTTCCTTGTTGGCTGTGGGGAATTTCATATCCTACTGTGGATTTTGCTATCACCTACACACATGCATAATAGCATTTGCCATGTACCAGGCCTTAGTTTTACATAATTTGCATTTGTTCATTTATAATCTGCAGATGATTCCAAAACTATCCTCAGCCCAGGTCCCAGGATGTGAGAGTCATTCAACAAACTGCCTAACAGACACCCCTACCTGAGTATCTCATAGTTAAATCAGACTTAAGCTGGCAGAAACCAAATTCAATTCTTATGTCCTAAAATCTGATTGATTTCTCTACTTTCAAACCTAATTAATGGCAACCATTCATTCATCCAAATAAGAAACCTAAACATTATTCCTGGCTCTGCCATGTCACTCACCGCCAACCGCTAAGCAGCCTCAAAGCCTGTCAATTCTACTTCTGAATCTCAGCCCCACAATGGCTGTCATTGCCTGCGTTCAGGGCACTTCTCTCTGAGATGTTGAAATTGCCTCTACCCTGCCCCCCTGCAGGCATTCCACATACTATTGGCAGAGTTACCTTTCTCAGGCACATCCAGATCACTCTGCTTCAATGGCTCTCAGTTTCTTAAAGGATGCCCATTGCTGGCCCGTGGCCCCTGCTTCTTTCTCTGGAGTCACCTCTTGCTATTCCCTTAGATACACTTCTTTTACTGAAGCTGCTTCATGCCTCCATGCTCCTGGACAGGTGTTCCCTCAAGCTTGACTGCTCTTGTCTTTGTGAGCCTTGAAAACTCCTGCCCATTCTTCAAGACTCAAGTGCCACTTCTCTGTGAAGCTGCCTCTGCCTCTACAAGTGGACTGACTTACTCCTCTTCATCTCCACAAAAAAAAAAGTATGTGTGCATCTATCACAGCATGTGGAATTGCTTTGCTTAACATTTATTTCAAACATCCTTGAAAAAGATACTGCACGTCTGTCTTTGTCCCCTCAGCACTAGCATAGTCTGACAGGTTATGAGAAATTATTATTGGATTCAATTGTATTGAACTCAGCCAATGTCATGCTTGCCGTGCTACAGTAAGTGCTAGTTGGAGGTGGGATTTTTTTTTTTTTTTTTTTTGAGATGGAGTCTTGCTCTGTTGCCCAGGCTGGAGTACAGTGGCGCAATCTCAGCTCCCTGCAACCTCCACCTCCCGGGTTCAAGAGATTCTTGTGCCTTCCTGCCTCAGCCTCCCTAGTAGCTGGGATTACAGGCACATGCCACCACACTCAGCTATTTTTCGTATTTTTAGTGGAGACAGGGTTTCACTGTGTTGGCCAGGATGGTCTCAATCTCCTGACCTTGTGATCTGCCTGACTCGGCCTCCCGAAGTGCTGGGATTACAGGCATGAGCCACCGTGCCCAGCCTGGAGACGGAGTTTTTTTTTAAAGAGGGTGCAGGGGCATGGGGCAAGACAGATATACATTTCAGATGAAGAGGATTTCTCAGGATTTTTCATTTCTTGTAAAATAACATCATGGACACAGACAGACATAAAACTTCTTATCATGCTTAGAAAATTGTTAGTAACTAAATATGGCTTAAGCCTAGCTTGTATGGGGAAAATTAATGAGAAAGGAAGTTGAGAAGGTATGTGGCATGAGACGATTAAATTACTGAAAAGTGAATCTTTGGGAGGCCGAGACAAGTGGATCACCTGGGGCCAGGAGTTCAAGACCAGCCTGGCCAACATGGTGAAACTCTGCCTTTACTAAAATACAAAAATTAGCCAGGTGCAGTAGTAAACGCCTATAATCCCAGGTACTCAGGAGGCTGAGGCAAGAGAATTGCTTGGACCTGGGAGGCGGAGGTTGCAGTGAGCCAAGATCACACCGCTACATTCCTGGCTGGGTGACTGAGTGAGACTCATCTCAAAAAAAAAAACATAGTGAATCTACCTACCTAAAATATATTTCAATGGATTATTAGATACCTAAATTACCTATTCCATAGGCCTCTTTATGATTGACATTTAAGGTTGTTTTTTTCCTTTCAGTGTATCTTAACATCAATTAACCCATCCAAAATTTAGATAAATAATACCTGGACCTAGAAATATCTAACACACCATGAGAATTTTGACTACTGTTGACTGAGTCTACCCAGCAATCAGGCAAACAAATACCAGTTGAGAAATGAGTTAAACAGACTCTATCCCAAATTGAAAAGATTGACTCACACTAAGTTCTAACTAGGAACACTGGCAGAAGAGTCATTTCTGCAGGAAATATATTGTCTGGGGCAGAGAGTGGATTATTTTAAATGTGAAATAATCACAATTCTATAGCATTAAAATGACTACCATTTGTTGAATTCTTCTGCACGTGAAGCACAATACTAAACTTTCTGCCTGTGTTGTCAGGTTAGTTCCTGGTGATGACTCTGAAATGGATTTTATTACTCCCATTTTACAGACGCAAGCCAGAAGCACAGAGCAATTTAGTGGCTCAGCAAATACAACAGAGCAGACATTCAGTGAGGTCAGACTGCTCTCCAACTCTCAAGGTTAGTGGGAAATGGATGCCGTATAAATCATCACGGATTTTTTAGCAGAGTAGTGATGTGACTTAGAGGAGCAGAAGAATGCTAATTTAGCAAAGTCTCTGCAGTCAGACTGTTGAGTTCAAATCCTAAAATCGTCACTTTGTGATCCTGAGCAAGCTGCTTAACTTCTCTGAATTTTGAAGGAGGAACATGAATAAAATGGAGACAATAAAATCTGCTCCACCAGGTGGCTATGAGAATGGAATTAATACATAGAATGAGCTTAGAAATAAGTCTGACGCCTAAAGGTCCTGCCATTATAATTATTTTTAAAAAAAACTGCCAGAAATGTGGAACATGTATTTTCAGGGCAGAGTCAAAGCAAGCAAACCAAAGCCGCTCTAACCGGTGAGGGATGCCGCGTGCCTGAAACAGGACACAAAGCTGGAGAGGAGGGCAGCAGGGCTGCTCTATGCTTGAGAGCTCTCCCCCAAAACACAAATACCTTTCTGGCCATGCCGCCTTAGAGAACTTGACCCATGGGGAGCAGCTGGCACACCAGAGAACACAGTTTTATCAGGTTATGGAGAGGGGCAAAGAAGAAAAATTCTGGAGGAAAGGACAAGCTACTTCTTAAGTTTTGAATCACTTTAGGATACAAACGGTTTTTGGTTACGTGGATGAATTTTATAGTAGTCTGAGATTTTAGTGCACCCATCACCCAAGCAGGGTACATTATACATAATATGTGCCTCTTTGTCCCTCACCGTTCTCCCACCCTCTCCTCCTCTGAGTCTCCAATGTTCATTATACCACTTTGTATGGCTTTGCATACCCAGAGCTTGAGTCCCACCTATAAGTCAGAGCATACAGTGTTCAGCTTTCCAATCCTCAGTTGCTTCACTTAGACTAATGGCCTCCAGTTCCAACTAAATTGCTCCAAAAGATGTTGAAAGACAGGCTACTTTGTGTGCTATGGAAAAGCGGGAAGGTAACCTGGATGCCAGGAGAAATGCTGTCTGCTTCTTCCTGTAGATGGCAGCTTCCCTGCCCTTGGTATATCTACCTTCTAGTTGGGGACACTTGAAGATACTTAATCCAAGGCCCTGTACTATGAACTTGGGAAAATGAGTTAGCTGGTCTTCAAGAGTCATTTTTTAATACTAAATTTATATTAATTCATCAAAGAAGTTGGAGAAGCATATGGGAAGGGGCACCATGAGGTAAAAAAAAAAAACCTAGTTCTTGAAAGTTACATGAAATATAGACTCTTATCTTGCCTATGACTGCTCTCATCACAGAACAGTTCATAGAGGAGCTTATGATTTTGAAAATATTAATCACCCATTAATGTACCATTCTAGTTCATTTTAAACAGACAGTGAAATTGAAGACTTAGTTATTGCACTATAACAAGTAAAATAATTTTTTAAGTCTTCAAACTGCAGAATAATGTAATAATATCTGTGGTGGCATACCTTCATCCTCTGCAGGTGGATGAATATATATTATTAAATATTCAGTTTACTGGGAATACAGATGATAAAGCATGCTGAAAAATGAATGTAATTACTTAACAACAGACTACACCTTCAAAGAAATAAGATTGCTGCCCTGCTTGGTATTTTCTATTTTAAATCATCAAGTCAGCCTTTATTATTATAAATTAGTGTCTCTAAAGTGAGTTCTCAAGATAGTTTTCTATTGACAAACTGAATTTCCACTTTAAATCTCTATTTGTTCAAATTCAGAGAATACACTTGGTGAGCTCGAAGCTAAGGTTGAAATTGAGTTAACTTTCCATTGCTGCTGTAACAAATTACCACAAATTTAGAGGCTTGAAACAACACACGTTTATCAACTTACACTCCTGGAGATCAGAAACCCAAAAGGAGCTGCGCTGGGTTAAGCCTAAGGCACCTGCAGGGCTGTGCTGCTTTTGAAGGTTCTTAAGGAGAATCTATTCCTCTCCCTTTCCCAGCTTCTGGAAGCTGCCACATTCCTTGGTTTGTGGCCCCTTACGTCCTTCAGAATCAGCAACCACATCACTTCAACTTCTACTGCCACATCACCTTCTCTCAATCTCTCACCTCCCTTCCCCTCAGAAGGACCCTTGTGATTACAGCAGACCCACCTAGATAGTCCAGCATCGCCTCTGCATCTCAAGATCCTTATGCAAATCTGCTAAGTCCCCTGTGCCACAAGGGAACATGTCCACAAGTCTGGGAATTAGAACACGGACACCATTGGAGGACATTATTCTGTTGGCCACATCAGTCTATTCAGATTTTCTCCTTTCTCTCATTTTCGGTGGTGCACACCTCATGTTGCAAAGTCTACACAGAGAAAAGTCATGGAAACAAGACAATGGGAGAGAAGCCTTACACATTTCACACTCTGAATACCTGACATTACTTTGCCACATTTCTCTCCTGTATAATAGATCTATTCACTTCACAGAACTGCTGATATAATCTTCCGCTTTCAATAGAACAACATAGTTTCATAGCTCAGTGTCAATACCTGGAAAATGCGTCGTTTCTACTGCCACCTCCTTGACAACTGTGATGTCACAAATTCTCTCTCTCTCTCTCTCTCACACACACACACACACCCTCTCTCTCTTAGATCCCTCTTTATGGTGTGTGAGGCTCAAGCAGGTCTTAACACCTAACAGGGCACACCTGGAACATTAAACCCACGAGGCTAAGTTCAGCCCAGTAAGATACTTTCAATCTATACACAATTTATCTGTAATATGTTCAAGTTGCTGATATCTTTGATGACCCCTTTTGGGAGTTTATAATCTTGATCCAAAAGATGCCTGCTCCATCAGAATAAATCTTTGTAAATTTGCTTCTAATTTATGTGTACTTCCTACCTTGAAAAAGTTGCCCACAAATCAATTTATTTCCTCAAATATGTAAGAACATGGACTTGCAGATCCTGACGTCGCCTTGAGTGCCACATGTCCTCAGTGTGCCCAGAAATGTGGGCATGAGCCTAGATGCAGGTTCTCAGCTTGCACTGCTACAGGTCACTTGGCTTTATCCCCAGGTGGCCATATGTTTTCTAGCTCGTGTACCACCCCCGCCTCCCCCAGAGGAAGCTCATCTGTGCCCAAAGACAAAATTCAAGCACCCTGAGAACCTACATCCTCCGGCATGAACTTCTAGCCAGCCCTTGGCAGTTTCTTTATTCGATGGCAAAGTCACTTCAGGCCTACCAGGTGTCTCTTAGCTATTGCCTGGGAATTCGAGGAACTGTCGGCTGCTTGCCTGTGTCCAAGGAGAAACGTCAGAGATGCCCAGGACTGAATACCATACCTTACACATTTCACACTCTAAAGCCTCTTCTGACTGGGCCAGCAGTTTCCACCTTGCTCCTCTGTGGTGGCATGGCGTTGTTGTCACCTAGGACTCTCCGCTGGCAGAAGCATTGTCCACTCTGTGCCATGTGTCATCACTGCCCCAAATCATCTGGAGCGTTTTTTACTCCCCACCTTGAGGCACAGCAGGTGCAAGGCCCTTTCTCAGAGACCCTCTATAACATCTGATATTTACCATCCTCACTGTTGGGGTGGAGCCTAGGAAACTGCAACTTAAACAAATACCCCAGTTTACTCGGAGGCAAATAGTATATAAGCCACACTGGTCACATGTACATTTCAAATACAAAGATTTCAGATCAGACTTGTCCCTTCATTTTCACGGCTTTGCTTTTTTTTTTTTTTTTTTTTTTGACAGTGCAGCAATTCCTGGATTGAGGACAAACACTGAATAACTATTCTTTATCTGAAGCACACTGGCACATCCTGTCTTTGTTTAAGCCAAATGTGCCTCCTCTGCTGTTACATATGATTGGTAAAGCACAGTGGCCTCAATTAACTGAGAACAAGCTGAAGCCATTGTCAATACTAAATTGCTGAAATTGTTAACATCATTGAGAATAGGAAAGAGAAATAAATGGGCCTTCAGACAAGGAATAAATAAGGGAAATGGTTTCACTTGTCAGGAAAATAAAAGTTATTCCTTATGTCAAAAGACACTGGGCAGTAAACCATTGAGATGTGCATAGCAAAAGCTCGCCAGTGACAATTAGAAATTAGCAATCTAACCATTATCTTCTGACCTCCAGTTAGTAATAGGGTAGAGAGTAGTTCTTAAAAATGTGTTTACCAGACCAACAGCATCAGCATCACCTGGGAACTTGTCAGAAAGGGCAATTTCTTGGGTTCCTCCCAGACCTACTGAGTAAGAAACTCAAGGATGGAACCCAGTAATCTTCATTTTGACAAGCCTTAACAAGAATCTTTTGGTGGTTCTGATGCAGGCTAAACTTAGAGAGCCCCTAGTATAAAGAGAAGCCAGGAGCAAGTTATTTCTGTATCATGCAGTGACTGAAAGTAAAAAAAGCTGAGATGAAGTAGTTACAGGAAAGGAAGCAAGAAACACTGAGGGAAAAAATCTCCAACACAAATCAGATTTACATTAAAGAATCTGGTTATTTTCAGACAGCTGAATCAGATGCTCAAACCTTTTTTAGCATCCTACGCCCACTTCTGGTCTATATCTTCCTCCCACTGGAAAAATCCTTCAGTTCGATTTAATTAGCATTACAGTTTACAATGTGTGTTCATACACATTATCTCATTTGATCCTCATAGTAATCCATGCAATAGGCAGAAATTATTCCCATTTTATAAAGGAGGCAACTGAAACTGAGAGATGAAGGGATTTACATGACACCACAAAACTATTAATTAGCAGAGCCAGAATTTGAATTCTAGACCTTTGTTAATCTACGATCTTTCTGTTGGCTAAATATAGGGACTTTTGGGAAATTCCTCCTAAAGGATTTATTCCAGAATTTCTCAGCCTCGGCACTACTGACATTTAGGGGCGGCTAACTGTGGGGGACTGCATTTGTCATTAAGTAGCAGTCCTGTCTTCCAACCACTGGATGGTAGTGGCACCCCCCTACACCACCACCCACAAATTGTGACAACCAAAAGTGTCTCCAGACATTGCCAAATGTCCCCAGGAGGGAGTGTGGGGTAAAAGCATCCCTTTGAGATTGATTTTAACTAAACAGTGATTCTCAAGCTTTAGCATACATCAGAATCACCTGGAGAGTGTTAAACTTCAGATTGCTGGGATCCGCCCCTGGAATTTCCGAAAGGGACCTGAGAATTTGTGACTCTAACAAGTTCCCAAGCTATGCAGATGCTGTTGGTTTGAGGATAACAGTTTGAGAAACAATAGGCCAAACCATTTGCCAAGTCAAAAATATATCCATAAAAAATATGTTTGCATTTTAAAATATTTTATTACACAAAAATGAATAATTTCACAGCACAGCAGCTCTGAATACATCTTCCCATACATCCACCAGGCTGAAGTTGAAGCTCTATTGGGATTTCCATTATTAATACCTGACCCTTGAATATTATTTATAAACAAAAAGTACCCTTATGCTGCTCAATGAGAAATCTCTCGTATTTCTTACTTCCTACATCTCTTTATGAAATTTTTATATGAGTGAGATCAGCAATATGTGTCTTTATGTGCCTGGCTTATTTATTTCACCTAACATAATGTCCTCTAGGTTTACCCAGGCTGTCCCAAATGACACGATGTCCTTTTTCATAGCTGAATACTATTCTATTGTGTATATATACCATATTTTCTTTGTCTATTCATTCAATGATGAATCCTTAAGTTGTTTTTATATCATGGTTATCGTGAATAGTACTGCACTAGACATAGGAGTGAAGATATCTCTCCATTATACTAATTTCATTTCCTTTGTCTATATACCTAGTCTTGGAATTGCTGGATCGTATGGTAGTTCTAATTTTTTTAGTAACCTCCATACTGTTTTCCACAATGGCTGTACTAATTTACTTTGCACCAACAGTGTGCAAGGGTTTCCTTTCTTAACATCCTCACCAACACCTGTAATCTTTCTTATATTTGACAACAGCCATTTTAATAGGCATGAGGTGGTATCTCATGGTGGTTTTAATTTGCATTCTTTGATGATTAGTGATGTTTAGCATTTTTTCATATTCCTGTTGGCCATTTGCATGTCTTCTTTTGAAAAATATCTATTAAGGTCACTTGCCAATTTTTTAATTGAGTTGTTTGCTTTCTTACTATTGAGTTGTCTGAGTGAGTTCCTTTTAAAGTTTGGATGTTAATTCCTTATGAGATGTATGGTTTGCAAATATTTTCTCCAGTTTCATAAGTTGTCTCTTCCCTCTTCATTATTTCTTTGGCTGTGCAGAAACTTCTTAGTTTAATGTAATCTTATTTGTCTACTTTTGGCTTTGCTGCCTGTGCTTCTGGGGTCATATCTGGAACATTATTATCCAGACCCAAGTCATGGAGCTTATCTCTTGTGTTATCTTCTAGTAGTTTTGCCGTTTCAGGTCTTACATTTAAGTTGTTGATCTATTGAGTTAATTTTTACAGTAATATAGGGTCTAATTTTATTCTTCTGCTTGTAGATATTAAACTGCCTTAACACTGTTTACTAAGAAAACTGTCTGTTTTCCATTTTGAATTCTTGCTGCTTTGGTTGAAAATCAATTAACTGCAAGTACCTATATTTATTTTTAGGTCCTCTATTCTGTTTCATTGGTCTGTGTGTCTGTTTTTATGCCAGTACCATGCTGTCTTAATAGTAAATTTTGTAGTAGACTTTGTAGTAGATTTTGAAGTTAGGTAGTCTGATACCACAAGCTTTGCTCTTTTTGCTCAAGATTGCTTTGGCAATTCAGGTGAAAGTATGATTTTTTTAATGAAGGCTGTTTTTCTTTAAAAGAATGAGTTGACTTTTATTAAAAGATTTTAAAGTTTATAATGATAAGGAAAGTATTCATAGCCAATACTTTTAAAATAGTAGGAAGTCCAGGCAAGGTGAAATATTCCTATAATCTGCATTTTATGGCCAGTTCTCACAGGCTGGCATCAACTCTGTTCAGCCAGCAGATTTTCAAGCAGTGCTGGAACACCTGAAGATTTGCAAATAAAGGCATTTCCCTATGTCCTTGATGCTTAAAAGTGTGGTCCTGGAACCACAGGGAGACTTAGAAATCCAGAGTCTCAGGCCTCAACCCAAAGCCACTAAAGCACAACCTACATTTTAACAAGAGTTGCAGATGTTTCACATTCCCATTAAAGTATGAGGAATGCTACCTAGATGAGCCTGTCAATTCTTTAACATAGTCATTAAATAGAAAAAAAACTTGGTGAACAAAAAAGATCAATTCCTTTTATGAACTGAAGAAAACAAGACCTATTCCAGAAGTTAGCAAATGTTGTTTTAAGTCATAATAGATGTACATGAAAGACACGTTGTGTATACTAAACTTTTCTAAATTTTTAGAAACTAAATAATTATATAGAGGAGTATCTGGAAACAAAATTTTTCTTTTCATGTGTACTATTTTTAATTAAAAATATATAAAGGCCATGGGTAAAATTCAAAGTGGAGAATTTTGGCCAGACATGGTGGCTCACGCCTGAAATGCCAAAACTTTGGGAGGCTGAGGTGGGAAGATCACTTGAGGTCACGAGTTCAACACCAGCCCGGGCAACATAGTGAGACCTTTTCTGTACAAAAAATTTAAAAATTACCCTGCTGTGGTGGCAAGTGCCTGTAGTCCCAGCTACTGAGGAGTTTAAGGTAAAGAATTGTTTGAGCCTGGGAGGTCGAGCCTGCAGTTAGCTGTGATCGTGTCACTTCACTTCAGCCTGGGTGACAGAGCAAGACCCTGACTCAACACAAAAACAAACAAACAAAAAATGAAAACACCAAAGTAGAGACTATCACAGTTAACAGAATTAGTATTAAGGTATGGTCTTATTTTGATTACAATTTCCTTTAGAATTTGAATCTAGGTGACTTTCTGGTTCAATTTGGTCTAAGCTGAACAACTAACTGACTAGATGCATTCAAACAGGCAAACAGGAGATCATCATGGCAGACAGGAGGCAGGACTGGATTGCAGTTCCATGTTGGAGGAACAGAACAGCGTGTGGGAGCTTGCATTATGAATTTTAGCTCCAGAACAATTGCAAGAACAAACCTGAAGTCCCAAGAAGAACCACAGACCCTCTGAAGGAAGCGGAATGCTCCTGCAGGACCCACGAGACATCCCAAATACTGTACTGGTAATCACGGCAGACAGACTCATAGATGGTTCACATCATAGGACTCTGTAGACACAACCCCCAGTAACAGCCCAGAGCTTGGTGGACTTGCTGGGTGGCTAGACCCAGAAGAGAGATAACAATCATTGCAGCTCAGCTCATAGGAAACCACATCTATTGGAAAAGGGAGAGGGTACAACATCAAGGGAACACCCCGTGGGACAAAAGAATCTGAAAAACAACCTTCAGCCCTATACTTTTCCTCTGACAGATCCTACCCAAATGAGAAGGAATCAGAAAACAGCCTCTTAATATGGCAAAACAAGGCTTGTTAACACCCCCCAAAAAAGTCACACCAATTCACCAGCAATGGATCCAAACCAAGAAGAAATTCCTGACTTATCTGAATAAGAATTCAAGAGCATAGTTATTAAGATAATCAGAGAGGCACCAGAGAAAGGCAAAGCCCAATGCAAGGAACTCAAAAAAAAAAAAAAAAAAAAAAAAAGATGCAAGAGGTGAAGGGAGAAATATTCAAGGAAATAGACAGTGTAAAGAAAAAAACAATAAAAACTTCAGGAAACATTGGACACACTTATAGAAATGCAAAATGCTCTGGAAAGTCTCAGCAATAGAATTGAACAAGTAGAAGAAAGAAATTCAGAGCTCAAAGACAAGGTCTTTGAATTAACCCAATCCAACAAAGACAAATAAAGAATTAAAAAATATGAATAAAGCCTCCAGGAAGTCTGGGATTACGTTAAATGACCAAACCTAAAAATAATCAGTGTTCCTGAGGAAGAAGAGAAATCTAAAACTTTGGAAAACGTATTTGGGGGAGTCATTGAGGAAAATTTCCCCAGCCTTGCTAGAGACCTATACATAGAAATACAAGAAGCACAAAGAACATCTGGGAAATTCATCACAAAAAGATCATCACCTAGGCACATTGTCATCAGGTTGTCTAAAGTTAAGATGAAGGAAAGAATCTTAGGAGCTGTGAGACAAAAGCACCAGGTAACCTACAAATGAAAACCTATAAGATTAATAGCAGATTTCTCAGCAGAAACCCTACGTACGGGCTAGAAGGGATTGGGGCCCTATCTTCAGCTTCCTCAAACAAAACAATTATTAGCCAAGAATTTTGTATCCAGCAAAACTAAGCATCATATATGCAGGAATAATACAGTCTTTTTCAGACAAACAAATGCTGAGAGAATTCACACTACAAGAACTGCTAAAAGGAGCTCTAAGTCTTGAAACAAATCCTGGAAATACAGCAAAACAAAACCTCTTTAAAGCATAAAGCACACAGACCTGTAAAAAAAATATATAAGTTAAAAAGAAAAAAAAACAAGGTACACAGGCAACAAATAGCATGATGAATGCAATGACACCTTACATCTCAATACTAACATTAAATGTAAATGGCCTAAATGCTCCACTTAAAAGATACAGAACTGCAGAATGAATAAGAACTCACCAACCAACTATCTGCTGCCTTCAGGAGACTCACCTAACACATAAGGACTCACATAAACTTAAAATAAACAGGTGGAAAAGGGCATTTCATGCAAATACACCAAGAGCAAGCATGGGTAGCTATTCTTATATTAGACAAAGCAAACTTTAAAGCAACAGCAGTTAAAAGAGACAAAGATGGACATTACATAATGGTAAAAGGCCTTGTTCACAGGGAAATACCACAATCCTAAAGATATATGAAGATAATACTGGAGCTCCCAAATTTATAAAGCAATTACTAATAGACCTAAGAAATTAGATAGACAGCAACACAATTGTAGTGGGGGACTACAATCCTTCACTGACAGCACTAGACAGTCATCAAGACAGAAAGTCAACAACAACAGAAAAAATATACCTTGGAACAACTGGACTTAATAGATATATTCAGAAAATTTCATCCAACAACCGCAGAATACACATTTTATTCAACAGCACATGGAATTTTCTCCAAGATAGACCACATGATAGGCCATAAAACAAGCCTCAATAAATTTAAGAAAATTAAAATTATATCAAGGCCAGCTACTGAGGAGGCTGAGGCAGGAGAATCACTTGAACCCAAGAAGCAGAGGTTGCAGTGAGCCAAGATTGTGCCACTGCACTCCAATCTGTGCAACAGAGCAAGGCTATGTTCCAGAAAGAAAAGAAAGAATGACATAGCAAAATAATTTTTTTTTTTTTGAGATGGAGTTTCACTCTTGTTACCCAGGCTGGAGTGCAATGGAGTGATCTCGGCTCACCACAACCTCCTCCTCCTGGGTTCAGGCAATTCTCCTACCTCAACCTCCTGAATAGCTGGGATTACAGGCACGCACCACCATGCCCAGCTAATGTTTTGTATTTTTAGTAAAGACGGGATTTCACCATGTTGACCAGGATGGTCTTGATCTCTTGACCTCGTGATCCACCCGCCTCGGCCTCCCAAAGTGCTGGGAATACAGGCTTGAGCCACCGCGCCCGGCAGCAAAATAAATTTTAAAAATAAAAACAGATGACAGGTAGGGGTTTGGGTATTTTCAATTTGTGTGCCCACCTAAAGGTGAATGTCTGACATACTCAGAGCAGTGTGGGGGCCAAGCCTATAATCCCAGTGTATCTTGAAGCTGAGGCCAGAGGGCCGCTTGAGCCTAGGAGGTCGAGGCTATAGCAGACCATGATTACACCACTACAGTCCAGTGAGACCCTGTTTGTAAAATAAATAAGTGGAAAAGCTTACATTAAAAAAAAATTATATCAAGGTGTCTCTCGGACCACAGTGGAATAAAATGAGAAATCAACTCCAAGAGGAATCTTTAAAACTATGCAAGTACATGGAAATTAAATAACCTGCTCCTGAATGAGCATGGGGTAAAAAACGAACTCAAGATGGAGATTTAAAAATCTTTAAACTAAATGATGGTAATGACAAATCCATCAAAACCTTTGGGATACAGCAAAGGTGGTGCTAAGAGGAAAGTTCCAAGCCCTAAACACCTACATCAAAAAGACTGAAAGAGCACAAACCAACATTCTAAGGTCACATCTCTGTTTCCACATCAATTGTTCAACTCCTTCTTTTCCTCTTGGAATGTCTGTTGTAGGGTTCTCCCCTCACCGGCTCACCAATTTGACCAATTTGCTTGCTACCCTTTCATCATAGAAAATGAATTTAATTCCCTGAAAATTATCAATCTAAAATAAACGGAACCTGAAAACAATTACCTGCGTAACTCAAAAACAGCAAAGGTTTCCCTTATATATGCCCAACAGAAAAGAAACCAAACTTGGTGATTATTTGATAACAAAATAAAGTAAAATATTTGGGCATTACCCAAAGTGTACTTTATCTTGAATTAGCCATTTGTGCTCTCTATTCAACCTAAATTAAACAAATAATGCTTAATCTACACCTCTCCACAACAGCTTGAATGTGCTCAGACTCCATCATCTGAATATTTCAGGGAAATTCTTTTCTATCTTAAATATCTGTGTAATTCCCACTGGGGTTATAGATAGCCAGAGAGGCATTACTTCTGCGTTCTTTCCACCCCAGGAATTCAACAAAAAGAAGGATCCAGCCACACCTTTATAGCACCTGCTAAAGTGACATGGAAATCCTAGTACTATTTAATATGCAAATATTTCAAAGACAACCCTGGAAGTATTTAAAAGGAAAACTGAATTGGGAAAAGTATTTAATACCTTCCTCTATTTTGTTTCCTCAATACGTTGACTGAACACCATGTGTCACAAATGGTGCACATGATGACAGACATATAAATAAGTAAAGCAGCCTTTGCCTTCATATATTCCAAGTTCAAGTGAAAGAAACATACAAGAAAATTACCAACCATTGCAGATGTTGATTTTGACTACATATAAAGATGCCCACATATCTTTAAGAGCAGAGTTGAAGGTTCCTAAAGTACTCTTAAGAGGGGATGGATGGCTGAGGGGAGTTAGGTTTCCATAGAGAGGTGGGGAAAGATCTCAGATCAATGGTATGATATAAAAATTGTGTAATTAGCCTTGATGTGTTCACAGTAGTGATTATGAAGGAGTATCACATATACATATTGGCATGGCTAATTCATATTTTAAGAAGAGATAGTACACACAAAGTAATTTAAAAGACAGCCTGGAACCTGAGGTGTGTTCAAACATGTTACTTTTATCCCAGCAATATTTAAAGCCTGTCAGAGTCAGCTTTGTTGTGGGTCAAGCTACTGTGTTTATGAATCTCCCAAAGATGTTTATTTTAAACCTCTTATTTTTGAAATAGCTTATATTCTCATATGTTTGTCTCTCCAGCTTTAAAGATCTCTCTCCACTTCCACATTGTTTCTCTACATTTCTCTACTCCCTGAGGTTAATAATAATGAGTCAATGTGAAACCTTCACAAACACTTTAAATTGCCCTGGAAATGGAAAATCTCAATTATTGTAATTAAACAATCCCTCTATGGAAAAATAAAGAATAATTTGGGGCTGTGAGGCTGCTAACAGAGTTATGTACAACAAGATCCCAAAATATGGTTTTATTTTACATTTCTTCAATTCCTTTCAATATTTCTTGACATTGTAACATTATTTTTCTGAGTGAAATATAGCTAACTCCTTAGTCTCTTTTTACAATAAATAAAGCAAAAAGGATCATAACAGATATAGAATATGGTCCAAAGAGAGCAAGCCTTGGGATGTAGTCAAATAGAACCAGAAGAAATAGGAGGGAAAACTCACAATGTAGAAAACTAAAACTTGTCAATCATATGAGAGTTTTAGAAGAGAGTAAATAATATTTTATCAACATGAGAACACAGAGTCCTATAGTCATTGTAAAGAAACCATAGTGATGTATATACATCTACACACACATACATATTCTCTATATATAGTATATACACACACATATATGTGCATACACATATACAGAGTGTGTGTGTATCACTGCCATGTCACTTACCAGTTGCACAAAGAAAATTTTACTTTTTCATTGAATAGTGATTTTATGCAATGACCATCAGTGATCTATCTACAGTGATAAAATATTTCCTCAATAAGCTCTTATTCTTAAATCTCCCTCTCACATGAACTTTCTATAGTATATTTCTACCCAAATAATTTGCTTAAATTTTAGAAAAGCATGTGTGTCTCTTTAAATTTAAAAACATTAAAAGATTAAAAATTCTATTTCAGAAGTTGTACTCAACCATTTACAAGTGTCCAAGTAGAAAGATTTCCTGAGAAAAGCTTGAAGCATTTTCCCACAGAGGGATCCCATTAGTAAAACCAAAAAAAAAGGGAAAAACTCTCCAAAGATCTCAGAAGATTTATTCTCCCATTCTTCCTCCCAAATAGATCTGCAAACAGATCTGCAAAGTAATTCTTATGAGTACATTTCTTCAGGCAGCCGCAGGGGTCACAGGGAAAGCTGACTCCACCCTTGTCTTCAGTATAATCTCATTCTCCTTGCCAGCCATTGGCTCAGGATTCTGACCTCTGTGGGGGCCTGAGAAGAAGGCCTGCAACAATATCAATGTCACCAGCCTGGGGATGAAGCCAGCACCAAAGAGGTCAGGGCAGAGAGAAAAAAAAAGGTCTATATTTCTGATGATACTGTTGAGACACTGAACCAAACCCTGAAAGCTACCTTGCCTCAGAAGTCCTGTGACAGTGAGATTATACATTTCTGTATTATCTGAATTGAGATTTTTGTTACTTGAAGCTGAAAGGATCCTTAAAACATAAAGAAATTATTAAGATGTCATTTAAATTGTGTTTCAACTACTGTGCTCCATTAAATGTTTCTGTTTTTTAAATAAGGGATATTGCAAGTGAGATTACTATCTTAAGCCATTAAAAATGACATATAGGGAGGCAAAAACTTCCCAAAAATAAGTTGTAACTTCTCTATGATCCAAAAACTAAAAATGTTTGGTTTTCACAGTTAATGAAAGAAGGAAAGAAGGAACTATAAAATAGTTTGAAAACATATCACATCTGCAGGTTATTTGGGTCCCAGATAACATGAATCAAAATGGAATTTTAATAAATTGAACTCTATTTTGAATGCACAGCAGACTGGATAGAGTCTCCATCAGTCTCCATCAGTCTCCGACAGTCCTCTTTCAGTGTCTGAGTGCACCAGTCTTGACTCTTGCAGTTCAAGATACCAAACCTACTGCCTAGAATGCCTTTCTCCCCTTCTTCCTCATCACCTCCCCAGGCTCTTTTGATCCATTCTCTGTGTTCCTCTAGAACTGTGTTCATTCTCATATCTCTATGTTGTATTTTACGTAGTGTTTTGGGATCTGCCCAAAATTTGATTTATACACGTCAAATTCCCAATACAAACATTCTCCTCCAATGCTTGCATTTTGAATTTTTTGAAGGCCTACTCCATACTAGATATTGGAATAAGCATTTTCACAAGTGTCAGGCCAAACTCTGCACAAATCTCTAAAGAGTACGAATCAACATGCCATTTTAAAGATGAAGAAAATGGCACTTGTTGGGATTTAATAACCTGGCTAAGTCTACACAGTGAATGGTAGAGCCAGGACCCTGACTCCCAAGACCATGTTTTTGATCACTAGACTATACCTCTTAGGTAGATCATCATAAAATGCTGTCAATAGGTTGCTAGTTTTTTATTACTACTATAACAAATTACCCCAAACTTATTGGTTTAAAGCAACAGACATACTTCACACAGAAGTATGAAGTCCGTTCCACTGGGCCAAAGTCACAGTGTCACAGGGTTGATTCCTCCCGGAGGATCTGAGAAGAGAATCCATTTTCTTGTGTTTTCAGCCTCTAGAGGCTGCCTGCATTTCTGGGCTTGTGTCCGCTTCCTCCATCAAAGCACCTTATTCCACTTTGCTTCCAACATCACATCACCTTCTTTCTCTCATGTCTCCTTCCTTCGTTTCGTAAGGACCTTGTGATTACGCTGGGCCCACGAACGTAATCCAGGACAATCGTCCCATCTCAATATCCTTAAGCACACCCGCAAAGTCCCTTTTCCCTGTAACATTCACAGTTCCCAAGTGATTATGTGGACATCACTGCAGTCCATTATTCATCCTACCGCATTAAGACAATCCAAGATAAAAGTTCACAAAGAGAATGAAAAAAGATAAACACAAATGAAAACTGGGCAAGAAGCTTACTGCAAATAAATATACACGTTTGTGACTTAGTGGCAATCAAAGTCTGAATAAAATATGTTTTGTTAGTTACAACAGCATACCAAGGAGCTCAACTATTAGAGTATCAGAATTAATTTGCTTTTTTTTCCCATTTGCTACATTCATCACTATCACTTACATAAAAGGCTACGATGGAAATGATTTACACACATCAAATTCCCAAATCCCTGTTCCTTCCAACAAGTTCACATGAAATTCTGTCCTGACTGGTGCAGAAACCAACAATCGTGGTGCTTCCCAGACCTGTGTAACTAAAGGATGGAAAGGGAGGGAAGCCGGTGCGGGTGGAAGTCGTCAATCCTGTGCACATGCCCTCTTTCCTGGAAAGCTCCTGTTTCCCTCTAGGGTCTAGGTCTAGCCAATCATATAGGGCCCTGCTGCAACTTTAACCAATTAGGTCTTTATTTAAAATGAGTGGGAACCATCAGAGGGGTCTGAGCAGAGAGCTGATATGATCTAACTTAAGTTCTAGCCTCACATTGGAGAAAGAATAAGGACGGAGGCTGCTGAGTGAAGAGAAACCTCTCCCGTGAGGATTCTGCCCTCGTTGCTCCTCTGGGCTTAAGCCCACTCCTCCATCTTCTCTCTGCTGGGCCATTGCAATGACTGTCTAAGTCCAGGCCACAAGTTTCTTCCCACTCAACTGAGTTTCTTCCAAAGACAGGGAGCCACCGTCTTTGTCTTGCACACAGACCGAACTCTATTCTGCCCCACTCTTGTGCTAACAAACTCTTATTAGTGCCATGTTTCCTTTATCATAACCCTGAGCCTCTTCTTTGTCATGGAAAACTGTTCTGGGCGGAGTGTGGTGGTTCATGCCTGTAATCCCAACACTTTGGGAGGCAGAGATGGGCAGATCACTTGAGCTCAGGAGTTCGAGAGCAGTCAGACAACATGGTGAAACTCTGTCTCTACAAAAAATACAAAACTTAGCTAGGCATGGTGGCATGCAACTGTAATCCCAGCTACTTGAGATGCTGAGGCACAAGAATCGCTTCAACACAGGAGGCAGAGGTTGCAGTAAGCCAAGTTTGTGCCACTGTATTTCAGCCTGGGCAACAGAGGGAGACTGCAAGACCCTGTCTCAAAAAAAAAAAAAAAAAAAAAGACTATTCCCGATCATTGCTCACCTCTCTCCATGAGCCTCTTTCAGTGTCTGAGTGCAACACTCTTGATTCTTGTGGTTGAAGATACCATTTCTTCTGCCTAGAATGTCTTTCTCCCCTTCTCCCTCATCACTTTCCCAGGCTCTTTTGGTTCATTCTTTGTGTTCCCTTAGAACTGTGTTCATTCTCGTATCTCTATGTTGTATTTTACATAGTGTTTTGGGATCTGCCCAATTTGATGTACTCCTCCTCCTCGGGTACATATTGGTGTATTTTAGGCCTTGGATCTCAATGAGATGGAAATGTCAGAACACTAAAAGAAAGAAACTAATCATAGTTTCCTTAGACCTTTTTATTCCTTATTAAATATTGAGCTTTGCTCCAGGCCCTCTGCTTACAGGAAGAAAACATCAATTGTTTTAACATCCTGGAGGTCCTGCCTGCTCACCTTTATTGAAGGTAGAGAGAAACATCCTCCCTACTGAGCTTAGAGTTCAGCTTCTGCAGGGAATCTATTGAACCACCACTTGGTACCTAAATGGAGGAAAGTCAGGTTTCTGTTTATTATGTTTCAAGGCTGAGAGCCTAGAAATTATAGCTCCTTGGTGAAAGCCAGTCACAAAGCCTCCTTGTGACTTAATCCCATTCATCCCTGGAAGGCAAAGCCCCAAAATTGTTATTGGCCGCACCCTAAATAGGCTGATGGAATAAGCCTAGGCAGAAGGATACCTGCACAAAACATGGAATTTGCATGTCATTCAATCTTCCTTAGCACAAACACAGATTTCTTTATCAAAAGGGGTGCAATGACCTTTTGGCATACCTCATTCATACATGTTTCTTTACGTTTTCAGTTATCACATAGAAAGGTGATTGGATCTCATACGTTGTTGATGGGAGTACAGAATGACACAATCTCTACGGGGGAAATTTTGCAATATTTCCAAAATTAAAAATATACTTTCACTTTAACCCAGAAATCCCATAGCTAGTAATTTATTCTACAAATATCCCTGCACATGTGCAAAATCACATGTGTACAAGATTACTCATTACTGCATAGTTTGTGATGATAAAAATTTGAAAGCAACGAAAATGTTCCTCATTAGAAGATTGTTTAAACCAGGGGTTTTCAACCAGGAGTGATTTATTTTTGGTTGTCACAGCTGGAGAGAGGGACACTCGTGGCATCTAGTGTGTAAAGGCCAAGGATGCTGCTAAGCATCCTATATCACATAATACAGCCTCCACAACAAAAGCTATCCAGCCCCAATTCTCACTAAGACCGAGGGTGAGGAATCTTGGGTTAAACAATCAATCACACAATGGAATATTATGCAGCCATTACAAAATAGAATAGGAATACGTTCTGTGTACAGATATAAAAAGATCTTTAGAGTATAATACATTAAGTGAAAAAACAAGGTCAGGATGCTTTACCTGCTAACTGTTGTAAAAGAAAGAAAAATAAAGAAAATATAAAAGAGTGTGTGTGTGTGTGTGTGTGTGTGTGTGTGCGCGCGCGCGCGCGCGCACGCACGCACGCGTGTGATCTGTCAGCATAAAGAAATCCTAAAATGATACCCAGGGAATTAGTGAAGATGATACAAAATGGGATTGATTGGACTGGGAATGTGGGTTAGATGGAGACATAAATAGAAGCTATCATTCTAATTTGGAATCATGTGTCCTTATTACTGATTCAAATCAATAATAAAGATTTAGGACACAAAAGTAAATAAGACATCTGAGCTCTTCGAGAATAAAGGGATTATATCTTATTTATCTTTTGTCCCAATTATCTGGCACTACACCTACCCTAAAAGAGACACTTAAATATTCATTAAAAAAAATTGAGGCAAGGCACCATGGGTCAGGCCTGTGATCCCAACATTTTGGGAAGCTGAGGCAAGAAAACTGCCTGGGGCCAGCAGTACGACACCAACCTGGGCAATGTAACAAGACCCTGTTTCTAAAACAAACAAACAAATGAGATTTAAATTCGAGACAGTAGCTCTCGCATTATTAATTACCTATGCATTCATGAGCATTGAGCTAGTTAAAAAATAAATGAAAGGAATATCTTACTGCCTTCAGCCTCATGGAGGTTACAGTCAGGTATAGAAATAAACACATAAGACAGTTAACAATCTAATTCTTTGGGTGATTTCATGAAAAAATGGAATTTTACTCTATAGATTTTCAGAAAAATGAAAATGAGCTAAATTAAGCTGTAAGCCAATTTATCAACTGCTCCTTTCATTGAACATGCAAATTTGTTCTTTGTTAATTTGCGAAGACATCTGACTTTGATTCAGAGGTTTACTATTTTAGTTAGTGGGTTGAAGCACAGAATTAAAACAGTGACATCACAACAAACTCCATTAGACAAGACAAAACAAATTAGCCGCTGCTGATTCACTCGAATTAACATCATCCGTCCAGGAAAATGGCACTCAGTACTGAGGGATTGCTGCCCCCAAGAGGCTAATCAAAAAAACTCCAAAATGAAAAGGACGGTGTTCAATTTCAAGAACCAGGCGATTGAGAAGGGAAGACGTGGGCTGGAGCTTTGTTTTAGAAGAAAGTGAGACTGGAGCCCCTATTTCTGGAAGAAAAAGGGAAGAGAAGATTGTTTGTAGCTCCTAAAAGTAGAGATGAGTTTATAGCAAAGGAAAAATAAGAGAGTGAGCATCCAATGAACATTCAAGGGCAGCTGCTTTAGTAAGACTTCTAAGTTGCTACTTTTTCCCTGTTTCTTCCGTGTATTTCTCCATTACTGTTTATGGTTAGAAATCATTAAACATGATTAAAGGGTTCTGTGCTTATTTCAATTATTTAGGAAAAGCTGTGAGATTTCATTCCACTCAGCAGTAGGCCAGAGGAAAGCAAATCCCCATCAGAATCAACATTAAATGAACTGGAAAGCCTGCAAACAAAATCATTGCACCTCAAAACTCTTCGTGAAATTAGCAGGCAGAAGGAAGAGAGTCGGAGCCCAGGGTCTAATCCAGCCAAGAGTTTGGGGAGCAAACTGCTCTGGGGGGCAATAGGGAGCAAACTCTTGGGATCTCTTTCAAGACCTTAAGCCCCTCCCTCATCAGATACCCTACAAAGAATTCCTACCGAGAAAAACTCTGTTGGTTTCCAGAGATTAGGAGCTTAAGTTCCCAAACTCTGCTGCCCCAACCGGGGAGGATATTTTCAACTCAGTCAAGTTGGAATTCATGTGTGAACATTTATCTATGGCTGCATATGTTGTTGTACAGTAGGTTAACTAAACATATGGGAGGTATGGTTTCTCTGCTCAAATTTCAAATTGCTAACTTACAGAAATTTCTGAGGAAATAGAATAGCCTGGTACAAAGGCTTGAGACTTTGACGTCAAAGAGACAGTAAATTAGGATTCTGCCCTATGTTTGCTGTCAGTTAACTTCTCTATAGATAATATATTATATAATATAGCTCTCTCTCTATAAATATAGATTTCTGTATGTGTATATATATAAATATATGTAATATAAATATATATTTATATATAGGGATATATATTTAATATATGTAATATAAATATGTATTTAAATATATCTATAGATACATATTTATATATATGTAAAGCCCAGATTATAGATCTATCTATAGATATATAGATATGTAGAAAGATATAGCTAGATATACAAATATATATTTATATATCTAGAGATATATTATATAATATGTATTTATATATTTAAAGATATATAAGATACATTTTTTTAGAGATGTTATATATAAACAGGGTTATATAAATAAATAGGGATAGATATATATTTTGCTATAGCTAAAGGATTTAGAAATGACATATATTAAGCACACATAAATACTATGTGCTCCATAAATGGTAGCTATTATTACCCAGTCATGACTAACCTGTAATATTTTATACAAAGTAGGGGCAAGTTCGATTGATGTGCCAAAAAACATGTACTATAGATACTGAAAAATGACAGGCCATTAGGAAGAGGGAGATCAATGTCAAAAGGAAATATGAGTAGATTCTACAAATAAGTGAGATCAAACCCAATAGAAACCTGACAATTCATTTGAAAAAAAAATGTCATTACCACCTTGAAATGTTTGCAGACATAGACGATATAAAACTTAAAATGTGCATTCAAGCTTGATTAAATATTAGACCATTATGAGAGATTTGTTATCCATATCAAGAAAATCACTTGAGTCATGAGACTATACCTCCTAAATAGAGCTTTGATGGTGGCAGATCTATATAGTTCTAAAAATAGGACCCTGTTTTTAAAGGGGCATGTGATTATGGGTAAGAGTTTATCCCAATTAAATACCATATGTTAGAGGCCTTCCCGGAGCGGTGGTAGCAAATTATCAGAAACTTGGTGGCTTAAAATGACATAGATTTATTCTCTCGTGGTTCTCAGGGCCGGAAGTCTAAAACCAAGGTGTCTGCAGGGCCACACTCATTCCAAAGGCTCTAAATAAAAACCCTTCTTTGCCTCTTCCAGCTCCAAGTGGTTGCTGGCACTCCTTGGTGTCCTTGGCTTGTAGCTGTGTAACTCCAGTCTTAAAAATATTTACAAAAGTAGGGTTAGGGTTATGTTAACTATATAAATAAAAATTTTAAATTTGTGTTTTAATTTTAATACAGTAAATGTCAATACAAAAAAAACACACGAAAACAAATGCTCTTTGAGATTCTCTATGCTTTTTTTTAAGAGTTAAAATAATCCTGAGACCAAAATCTGAGAACTAACAAGTTAAGAGAATTTGATTTATATATTTTCATGTCTGATTTATTAATGACATAGAAGTTTCCTAAGAACCTCAGACAGTCTTCCTTGTTAGATTTGTAATTCTGTCTTTTGAAGTATTTGAGAGAACCATATTTTTTCCTGTGTAATTGAAATATTATAAGACATGTCTGAAGTATATAAGTAGTGTTATCTAAGGTAAATCGATTTGCATTTACAAATTAATTAAATATTCATTAAAGAATCAGTGACAATTGTTCATATTTTTGTATAGAATTTATTAGTTTGATTTTATAAATTTAATGATAAGATTTTTTGCAAATGAGATTGCTTTCTTGATTTCTCTTCTTGCTAGTTCATTGTTGGTGTATAGAAACTTATTAATTTTTGTATGTTGATTTTGTATCTGGAAGCTTTACTAAATTTATCAGTTCTAAGAGTTTAAATAATTTAAATAATAAAGGGTATATTTTTAAAAGTTTAAATTGAACTTTTAATAAGTAACATGTTATTTACAACACAAATAAGCATAGTAATTCTATGCATGATAGAAATTTAGATATTAAAATATATTTCTAAAACCCATTAACAGGTGTTAGGGGCATAGAAAACTAAGAAAATAGGACACAGGACAGACACATTTTGATAAAGTGCCAGGAACTATCAGAAGTGTCTCCAGGAAGGACCCAATAATTAGCATCCTTAGGGTTGGGGTTGTCAAGGAGGAGGTGTCACAAAGCCCTTAGTAAGGGCAGGGAAATTCTAGAGAGGAAGAAATCCCAATGGAGGCCAAGGACATTAGGGATAATCTTTATCATCCTCTTAAGTATTAATCCCTTATCAGATAAATAGTTTGTAAATATTTTCTCCCATTCTGTAGGTTGCCTCTTCACTCTGTTGATTGTTTCCTTTTCTGCTCCAAAGCATTTTAATTTGATATAATTCCATTTTTCTATTTTTGTTTTTGTTGCCTGTGCTTTTGAGGTCATCTTCATAAAATCTTTACCCAGACCAATATCCTGATTTCCCATACGTTTTCTTCTAGTAATTTCATAGTTTAGGGTCTTACACTTAAGCCTTTAGCCCATTTTCAGTTGATTTTTATATGCTTCTGCATATGGTTATCCAACTTTTTATTACTGATTCAATCTCGTTACTGATTAATGATTTAATTACTCTTAATTGTTCTGTTCAGGCTTTCTATTTCTTCTTGGTTCATTCTTGGTAGGTTGTATGTGTTCAGGAAATTTTCTATTTCCACTAGGCTTTCCAATTTGTGGGCATATAGTTGTTCAAAGCAGGTCAAATAATTATTTGTATTTCTTTTTCTTTATTTCAATAGCTTTAGAGGTACAAGTGGTTTTTGGTTACATGAACCCACTGTGTAGGGGTAAAGTGCGGGCTTTTAGTGTATCCTTCACCCAAATAGTGTACATTGTACCTAATAGGTAATTTTTCATTCCTCACTCTCTCCCCCACTCCCCTCTTCTGTGTCTCCCATGCCCATTATACCACCCTGTGTGCCTTTGCATACACATGGCTTAGATCCCACTTATAAATGATAATTTGCAATATTTCATTATCTGTTCCTAAGCTACTTCATGTAGGATAATGGTCTCCAGTTTCATCCAAGTTGCTACAAAAGACATTATTTCATTTATTTTATGGCTGAGTAGTGTTCCATGTTGTAAACATATACCGCATTTCCTTTATCCAGTTGTCAGTTGATGGGTATTTAGGTTGATTTCGTTATCTTTGCAGTTGTAAATGGTACTGTGATAAACATACACATACAGATGGCTTTTTGATATAATAATTTGTTTTACTTTGGGTAGATACCCAGTAATGAGATTACTGAATTGAATCACAGATCTGCTTTTAAATATTTCTTAAATCTCCATACCATTTTTCCATAAAGGTGGTACTAATATACATTCCCACCGGCAGTGTGTAAGTATTCTGTTTTTACTATATTTGCACCAACATCTATTGCTTTTGACTTTTTAATGATGGTTCCTCTGGCTGGAGTAGAATGGTATCTTATTGAGATTTTAATTTTTAATTTCCCTGATGATCAGAGATGTTGAGTATTTTCTCATGTGTTTGTTGGCTATTTGTATATCTGCTTTTGAGAAATGTGTGCTCATTTCACTTGGCCCGTTTTTAGTGGGATTATTTATTTTCTATTGTTGATTTGTTTGAGTTCCTTGTAGATTCTGGATATTAGTCCTTTGTTAGATGAATAGTTTGTAAATTATTTCTCTCATTTTGTAAGTTGTCTGTGTAATCTATTAATATATATCTTTTGCTGTGCAGAAGCACGTTAGTCTAATTAGGTCCCATTTATGTATTTCTTTATTTTGTCACATTTGTTTTTTACCTTAGTCATAAATCCTTTGCCTAGGCCAATGTTCAGAAGAGTTTTTCCTAGGTTTTATTCTAGAATTTTTATAGTTTCAGGTGGTAGATTAAAGTCTTTAATCTAGCTTGAGTTAATTTTTGTATATGGTGAGAAAGAAGGATCCAGTTTCATCACTCTACATGTGTCTATCCAATTTTCTCAGCACCGTTTATTGAATATGGTGTCCTTTCCCCAGCATGTTTTGATCTGCTTTGTCAAAGATCAGTTGGTTGTATGTTTTTGACTTTATTTCTCGGTTCTCTATTCTTTTCCATTGGCCTATGTGTCTACTTTTATACCAGTAGCATACTGTTTCGATTACTATAGCCTTAGAGTATAATTTGAAGTCAGATAATGTGATGCCTCAAGATTCATTCTTTTTGCTTAGGATTGCTTTGGCTTATCAGACTCCTTTTTGGTTCCATATGAATTTTAGAATTGTTTTTTCTAATTCTGTGAAAAATGATATTGGTAGTTTGATAGTAACTACATTGATTGTAGATTGCTATGGACAGTATGATCCCTTTTCACAATATTGATTCTTCCAATTCATAAACATGGTCTGTGTTTCCATTTGTTTGTGTCATCTATGATTTCTTTCATCAGTATTTTGGAGTTCTCCTTGCAGAGATCTTTTGCCTTCCTGGCTAAGTATATTCCTAGGTATTTTATTCTTGTCGTGACTATTGTAAATGGGATTGAGTTCTTGGTTTGATTCTCAGTTTGATTATTACTGGTGTATAGCAGTATTACTGATTTGTGTACGTTGATTTTGTAACCTGAGACTTTACTTAATTCATTTATCAAATCTAGAAGTCTTTTGGAGGAGACTTTAGGGTTTTCTAGGTATGAGATCATGTCATCAGCAAACAGAGATAGTTTGACTTCCTCTTTTCCAATATGAGTGCCTTTTATTTCTTTCTCTTGCCTGATAGCTCTGGCTAGGACTTCAGATTATTTCCATGGTAACCACTGTACTGTCTCCTTTTTTGTTTCAGACTATATTTATTTGGGTCTTCTCTCTTTTTTTTCTTGGTTAGTCTAGCTAATGGTTTGTTGATTTTTTTTATCTTTTCAAAAGGCAAACCTCATTTTGTTAATCCTTTGTAATTTTTTTAGTTTCAATTTTATTTCCTTCTGCTCTGATATTTATTGTTTCTTTTCGTCTACTAATTCTAGGTACGGATTGTTCTTGCTTTTTTAGTTATTTGAGATGCATTAATAGGTATTTGAAATCTTTCTACTTGTATGATATAGGTATTTATTGCTATAAACTATTGCCTTAATACTGCTTTGGCTATTTCCCATAAGTTTTGCTATATTGTATTTCTATTTTCATTTGCTTAATTAAATTTTTTTAATTTTCTTTTTAATTTCTTAATTGATCTGTTGGTCACTCAGGAGCATGTTGTTTAATTTCCATGTATTTGTAAAGTTTCAAAAGTTCTTGTTATTGATTTCTAGTTTTATCCCATTGTGTTCAGAAAAAAAAATTAACATGATTTAAATCCTTGTAAATTTATTGAGACTTATTTTGTGGCCTAATATGTGGTCTGTCCTGGAGAATGATACATGTGCTGATAAAAAGAATGTGTATTCTGCAGCTGTTGAATGCAGTGTTCTGTAAATGTCTGTTAGGTTCATTTGGCCTACAGTACAGTTTAAATCCAATGTTTCTTTTTATTTTTTCCTGTCTCAGTTTTATTTATACAAATAGCACAGGAGAACCCCAGCCCCATGCAGATGGCAGCCCAGGGAGTTGCACCAGTCCTTCTGTCCTCACATTGGCAGACAGAGATATCTACTCTGAAGCTTTTGTAGGGGCCTATGTACCTTTGGGAGCCTGAGCTGGAACTGAAGCTGGAGCTGCAGCCTGGGCCTTGGTTTGATCCTTGGTCTTGGCCTTGGCCTTGGCCTTTGGCCAGCAGAGCCTGAGCTGCTTGGTAATGCGGGCATGAGCATGCTTCCCGAGCTTGGGGTGGGCAATGTAGGCAGGACGATTGAGCTTGGGGCTGACACCCTTTGGGAACTTGGTCTTAACCTCCTTGGACTTTATGAGGACCTTGATAGCTTCGGCACGTGCACTCATGGCCTTGGCATTGTTGGCCTGCATCTTCGTTAGGCCCTTCTTGTTGTGCTTCTTGGCCCAGAGCATGTTCCTTAGGAACTTGGGGTCCACCCCCTTAAGAGATTCATATCTTTGTGATCGGGGTCTCTTGATATCATTTCTGTGCCATTTTCGGGACTGATTGTGTGTAGTGTGGTTCTTGGACTTGGCCATATCTGCACCTAAGCCATGGCTCCTGAAGCACCTAGAACTGGAAGAGACCATCCAATGTTTCTTTATTGATTTTCTGTCTGGATGATCTATTGATGTTCAGTGCTCACAGTGGGATGTTAAAGTCCCCAACTTTTATTATATCATAGTCTGGATCTCCCTTTAGTTCTAATATTTGCTTTATATATCTGGGTGCTCTTGTGTTGGGTAGATGTATATCTACAGTTGTTATATCTTCTTGCCGAATTAATCTTTTTTCATTATATAATAAACTTCTTTATCTCTTTTTACCATTTTGACTTAAAGTGTATATTATCTCAGATAAATATAGCTACTCCTGCTTGCTTTTGGTTTCTGTTTTTGCTTTTGTTTTTGAAATATCTTTTTCTATTCCTTTATTTTCAGTCCATATGTTTCTTTATAGGTGAAATGAGTTTCTTGTAGGTAGTATATAATTGGGTCATTTTTTAAAGTCTATTTACCCAGTCCACGCCTTTTAAGTGGAAGATTTAATTTATTTACATTCAAGATTAGTATTGATAGATGAGAAATTACTCCTGTCATTTTGTTAATTGTTTTCTGATTGTTTTATATATCCCTTTTTTCTTTCTTCTTATTTTTGTGTTTATCATTGTGGTTTTCTGGAATTATAAGGGTTTTCCTTCTCTTTATCCTTTGTTTATTTACTCTATCAGTGAGCTTTATACATCTGTATGTTTTCAAGACAGTGATATAATCTTTGACTTCAAATTGTAGTATTCCCTCAAGCATTTCTTGTAGGGCTGATCTAGTGATAATTAATTCCTTCAGGTTTTGCTTGTCTGGGAAATACTTTATTTCTCCCTCATTTCTGAAGGATAACTTTGCTAGGTTTCTTATATCTGCTTCTGCATTCAATATATTGTAATATGCTGATTTGGTTAAACTATATAAGGAGCATTCAGACTAACAGAAATAAGTATTTGGAAAAGGTAGGAGTATTTTTAATAACCTTTTCAAATAATTATGGCTATTCTTCGTTGATACTACACCAGAATTCTACAAGTGATAGTTTCGTAAAAGTTAATTGCAATGATCTGAAATCATATTAATGAACATTTTGTACTCTGTAACATTAAAATCAATTGGTCTTTCTTGCAATCAAATAGTATGATTTTGTAACATCATATATTGGTCATTTGGAATATATTGGTTCATTGAGTTAATTAATTCTTCCAAATGTGGACACATTTTACTTCAAAATATTAAAAAAGTGTCAATATCACCCCTAATCTCAGTAAGTGCTGAGAAACTGTCAAATTCACAGTGACAGACTTGAGTATCTAATTTTATCTTGAAAACCAAATTTTGTTTTGTTTTGTTTTTTAGGCTACAGTAACCAAAACAGCATGATACTGGTACCAAAACAGAGACATAGACCAATGGAACAGAACAGAGGCCCCAGAAGTAATGTCACACATCTACAACCATCTGATCTTTGACAAACCTGACAAAAACAAGAAATGGGGAAAGAATTCCCTATTTAATAAATGATGTTGGGAAAACTGGCTAGCCATATGCAGAAAGCTGAAATTGGACCACTTCCTTACACCTTATACTAAAATTAATTGTAGATGGATTAAAGATTTAAACACAAGACCCAACACCATAAAAACCCTAGAAGAAATCATAGGCAATACCATTCAAGACATAGGCATAGGCAAGGTTCTTCATGACTAAAACACCAAAAGCAATGGCAACAAAAGCCAAAATAGACAAATGGGATCTAATGAAACTTAAGAGCTTCTGCAAAGCAAAAGAAAGTATCGTTAGAGTGAACCAGCAACTAACAGAATGGGAAAAAGTTGTTGCAATCTACCCATCTGACAAAAGGCTAACATCCAGAATCTACAAAGAACTTAAACAAATTTACAAGAAAAAACAAACAATCCCATCAAAAAGTGGCCGAAGGATATGAACAGACACTTTTCAAAAGAAGACATCTATGCAGCTAACAAGCATATGAAAAAAAGCTCATCATCATTAGTCATTAGAAAAATGCAAATCAAAACCACATTGAGATACCATCTCATGCCAATTAGAAGGGCGATCATTAAAAAATCTGGAGACCACAGGCTGGGCCGTGGCTCATGCCTGTAATCCCAACACTTTGGGAGGCCAAGGCGGGCATATCATGAGGTCAAGAGATCGAGACCATCAACATGGTGAAATCCTGTCTCTACTAAAAATACAAAAATTAGCTGGGTGTGGTGCTACGTGCCTGTAGTACCAGCTACTTGGAAGTCTGAGGCAGGGCAATTGCTTGAACCCGGGAAGTGGAGGTTACAGCAAGTCGAGATCATGCCACTGCACTCTAGCCTGGTGACAGAGCAAGACTCTGTCACACACACAAAAAAAAAAATCTGGAGACAACAGATGCTGAAGAGGATGTGGAGAAGTGGGAACAGTTTTGCACAGTTGGTGGGAGTATAAATTAGTTCAACCATTGTGGAAGACAGTGTGGCAATCCCTCAAGGATTTAGAAATAGAAATACTGTTTGACCCAGCAATCCAATTACTGAGTATATACCCACAGGATTATAAATCGTTCTATTACAAAGACACATGCATATATATGTTCATTGTGGTACTTTTTACAATAGCAAGGACTTGGAACCAACCTAAATGCCCACCAACGATAGACTGGATTAAAAAAACGTGGCACATATACACCATGGAATACTATGCAGCCATAAAAAAGGATGAGTTCATGTCCTTTGCAGGGATATGGATGAATCTGGAAACCATCATTCTCAGCAAACTGACACAAGAACAGAAAACCAAACACCACATGTTCTCACTCATAAGTGGGTGTTGAAAAGTGAGAACACATGGACACAGGGAAGGGAGCATCACACACCGGAGCCTGTTGGGGGATGAAGGGGCTAGGGGAGGGAGAGCAGGAGGTGGGGGTATTGGATAGGGATGGCATTAAGAGAAATACCTAACGTAGATGATGGGGGTATGGATGCAGCAAACCATGGCGTGTGTATATATGTAACAATTCTGCACGATCTGCACATGTACCCCAGAACTTAAAGTATAATAATTTTTTAAAAAGAAAACAAAAATTTTATGATTGGCAAAAAACTGTCAGTTGTTTTTTTAAAAAACTGTAGGCTCCTAACATGCAAATAACATGTAGTGGGTGGAGGGAACATATAGCAACTTATATTATTATGAAAATAACCTTGACCTTGAGGATACCCTGAAAGGGTCTTGGGCAACCCAAGGAGTTTAAGGACTTACTTTGAAGCCCACGCTCTTAACTACTTTCGACATTTAAAAGCAGAGGGAAAAAAAAAAAAAAAAAACAGCAAAGAATAGACTAGCTAGAGAACTTACTATAATACCTATGTGGATCCAACTCCCACCAAATTATAAATTTACTTATCATTTCTATTCTTACTTGAAAACCTTTTCAAGGATGCAGTTTAATCCCTTAACTAAGAAAGTAGAATTACCTTTATTGGGCTTGCAACATCAGTTGGGCTTATGATATCAGGTACAAGGGCTAAGAGCTTCTTCTAGGATGTTCGATGTGAGCCATTTCCTGAGCAGCTTCTTACAGAAAAAGAACTTAGCAGACCTAACTTCTTACACAGCTTTTTGTGATAGTTAAGATTCTGCAATATCTATCTGAATCCCACTTAGACTCTTACAATCTGAAGCGAGTACACTAAATTCCACACCCTCAAGCTGGAGTTGCAACACTCTAATCCAATATTTTATGAGATTCTATAGCTCAAGTTCACTGATTCTAACGTGATTGTTCGGTGCTGACTTCCCATAGCATTCTTCCTCCAATGCTCAGTACTGACTAACTACCAAGTTAGCTATGTCCTTGTTTGTGTTTTTGTTTTTTTTTTTTTTTTTTTTTTTTTTTTTTTTTTTTTTTTTTTTTTTTTTTTTTTTTTTTTTTTTTTCATTTTTTCGCTCTTGCTACTTAGGCTGGAGTGCAATGGCGCGATCTCGGCTCACCGCAACCTCCGCCTCCTGGGTTCAGGCAATTCTCCTGCCTCAGCCTCCTGAGTAGCTGGGATTACAGGCACGCGCCACCATGCCCAGCTGATTTTTTGTATTTTTAGTAGAGACAGGGTTTCACCATGTTGACCAGGATGGTCTCGATCTCTTGACCTCGTGATCCACCCGCCTCGGCCTCCTAAAGTGCTGGGATTACAGGCGTGAGCCACCGCGCCCGGCCGTCCTTGTTTTTAACTAAAGTAAGTTATTTTTGCCTTGTTTCATGAAAGGTTTAAGAGGCATGGCATAGTGTTTATGCGTGCAGGTATCCAAGTCAAAAAGACACGAGTCTTAAGTTCAATCTTTCTGAGCCTCCTAATGAGGTTCCTTATACATCTTATATAGTTATTGTGGAAAAAAGTAAAAGACACCATTTATGGAAATGTTTAACATGCTATTAGAGCCAGAGTTGACCTTCAATAAATGTCATTTGTTTAGGTTTACAGAAGAAGATTAGATCATTAAATATGAACAAAAAGTTAAGATTAGAACCAAAGAAATTTTAATCCAGAAAAGACTTTTAAGACAATGGGGCAAGTAGAATACAGATGCAGAAGCCGTATGGTGCAGAGGACATGGCAATGGGCCACCAAGGTCCCACATCAGTAACCTGGAGCCCAGCGGCTGCCTTCAGGGGCAGCCCCTTGAGCAGCAGTTATCATTACAAGCAAAGGAGCAAAGGCAGGGAGAGCGTGCTGAAGCCAAAGGGAGCAGTCACAGTCACAATAGAAGAGGGACAACCAACAAGGGATGGGAGGTCGCAGTCAACCACAGATATCCAGGAAGGGTGAAGCTATGGAAATAAATACCCTGGCCTTCCTGTCTTATCTCCATCCCATCTCTGCCAGGACCTCCCATTTACTAGGAGCTAGGAATAAAGAAAACCCATTGACAATAAAGGTCATTCTCTCAGAGCACAGAGAAGAATGAAAAAGGACAGAAAGTGGACCTGGATGGGTAAATGAAAAACATCCAGTGCACCGTGATCCCTCAGTTTAAAAGCTGTCTTTTTTTCACCTGTGCCCTTATTTTCCCTAGCCCCCAGCAAGACAGGGATGTCCCATTCTGGTTGACCTGATGATGAGCTGGCTTAAGCAAGCAGCATAAGCATCTTCTTCTCCCTGTGGAAGAGACTTTCCCAATCTCATCTTCCTGTAGTACTGATGGCCTCATTCCCCCAGGTCCCTAAAGTCACCAGGTTCTCAGCAGTTTGTTTCGTCAGAAAATTCCTATATTCCGTTGGCAGCCAAATCTAGACTGCCTGGTTTTCAAACCAAGGCTGAGTTTCCCCCTGATGCTTTCACTCTTGCCCCATAAAAAAGGGGACGCTGCTGAAATTCAACCCCTATTGTGTATCCAGCAGACTTGAGAACATTTCTCTCTGGATAAAGCAGGTGGAAGGGGCTGGGAAAACTCATGACTTCTCTTCTTCATGACTCTGCCTTGGTTTTCCTTTCTCTTTAAAGCCTACTTCATAGAACGTGGCATTAAGCCCTGACGTGTGACACTGGCGCCCTGTGTGGGCCACCACCCAGCCCAGCAGGAAAGAACACAAAAAATAGCTACTTTGCAAGCCGTGGGTCACCTTACTGTAAATGTCAGAAGGTAGGTTGATGCCCTCCTTAATCTGTAAACTTCGTGGGTATACACAAAGCAAATACAAAGGGTCGTGAATATGCCTGCTCATGAAAAAGACTTTCTGTAACAGATGTTGAAAGAAAATTTAGAACGCTAATTAGTGTAATTCTTAACGGAAAATTGTAAACAATATGTGTATGTCATAGTTGACATGAAAATAAGTCTCATTCAATTTAGCAAATATCTTTTTAGCTCCTGTTATGCACTCTGAGTTTTGGTAAGAATAAGGGAAACAAAAGGTGGGGCTGAGAATTTAGTGAAAATAAAATTGGGACCATTCATATGGCAATAATCCTAACTTGAAAAATAACTTGCTACTTCATGACCAAATGGAATGATCCTATTCTTACAGCCAAAAATTATGGCATCTCTTCCCAGTGCTTCTCCCTCCTTCGAGGAGCTGGCCTGCTCACCCCATGGCTGGAATGGCAGCTCCATGCTCTCACTGACCCCAAATCCCTGGCCACAGTTGATTTATACAGGCTTGGCTTTCTAAGCTAAGCTGGTTCAATGGGATTTGGGGGGGATTTTTGACCATATGACCCAGAAATCCAAATTAACCCCTCTCTGGCATTAAAATCCAAAAAACTTTTGAAGATTATGGACAAAGAAAAAGACAGTCTTTCATTAGTGAAACCATGACATGTAAAACTCAAGGATTCGGTGGACACGTGTCCCATCATGTGCAGAAAGTGCATGAAATAAGGAAAAAGGAAGCCCACCTACTGAGTGGACACGCAGTCAAGACCAGGGAAAAAGCCCCTGGTGGTATTTGCTTACCTGGTTCCATCAGTTCTCTGACTCTGCGCTCTCTCTTCCCTGATAGAGTTTTGGAAGGTCAGTACTCCCTCAGCTCTGAAGATACCCTCTGAGGCTGACAGCTCTCACCTAATCAGATGAAAGTCACTGCATCTTTAATAAGTCTCCTAAGTAACATAGCCTCGTTGCACACACTTCAATAAACAGAGGCATGTCCTGAGCTGTCTTGCCATAATGGTGACACCTCTAAGGAGTCAGGGAAATCAGGAATGGTCCAAGGCACTGCTGGCTGCGAAGGTTGTTTGTGCTGGAGTGTAGCTCCTCCAGCACACTGACCTCCCTCTCTCCCAGGTCCTTCCACAGGCTCCAGTGCTGCTTCCCCTTGTCTGGGAAAGGGGAACTCTCCCTCCCCCACCGATGACTCTGTTTTCTCCCCTGGACACTTACTTTCTGCTGTCCATGGTCCCCACATCTCAACTGTCATCAGTATGACCACTTATCTGGTGTTGAGAGAACATAGCTGCCCAGCGGAGGGAATTGTAACTGCCCTAAATCCAGCAGAAACACAAAAGGACATGAAATCCCCTACCACTTTGTGAAATGTGAGTTCAGTTCTATGTCAGTGTGTAAAAGTAATAAATGTTCTCATGATGGCAAACAAAATTGAAGGACTACCAGGGCTGTCTTTGGGAGAGACCTTCTTCCACTATGAAGATGTCTATTATTCCAACACCGCTATTGCTTTAGTCACCGTGCATACCTATAATGTCACCATGTTCATGTACGTTCTTCTTGTCATATCGGCATACACTCTTATCTATCACTAAACTCCAGCATTGCTGCTACCAATTAGGAGCATATTCTAGTGTGTCACTAAAGCATTAAAACGTCACTTGTAGCTGGGTGTGGTGGCTCACACCTGTAATCTCAGCACTTTGGGAGGCTGAAGCAGGCAGATCACTTGAGGCCAAGAGTTCGAGACCAGCCTGGCCAACATGGTGAAACCCTGTCTCTACTGAAAATACAAAATTTAGCTGGGTGTGGTGGCGCATGCCCATAATCCCAGCTTCTCAGGAGGCTGAGGCATGAGAATCTCTTGAACCTGGGAGGCGGAGGTTGCAGTGAGCCAAGATTGCACCACTGCACTCCAGCCTGGGCAAAAGAGCAAGACTCCACCTCAAAAAAATAAAATAAAATAATTTTTTAAAAAGCATGACTTCTCTAATGTACCCATATCATAGAAGTGGTACCTATCCTAACTAAATAAGTGATTTCATTACTTTAGAAAGGGATCAGAATCTTAAATCATTGCCTAGAAGTAACTTTGAGCTTATTGTTAAAAAATCACCTATGAAAGTCCTCCTTTTGGTTTAAAGTTTGTTAAATGGCATATTTTTGGCTTAGGATGGGAAGTGATTTTTCTACTAAACTAATTTGTCCGTGTGTCGTTATGATTTTTATCTCAGGAGTCTTTGCAAACATTAAGAAATTCTTCTTTCTGATCACCTTATATTATAATTAAAACAGTTAAGCCAGGCGCAGTGGCTTATGCCTGTAATCTCAGCACTTCTGGAGGCTGAGGCAGGTGGATCTCAAGTGGATCTCAGGTGGTCAGGAGTTCAGGACCAGCCTGGGCAACATGGTAAAACCCTGTCTCTACTAAAAATACAAAAATTAGCTGGGCCCAGTGGTGCATGCCTGTATTCCCAGCAACTTGGGAGGCTGAGGCAGGAGAATTGCTTGAGCCCAGGGGGCAGAGGTTGCAGTGAGCCGAGATTGTGCCATTGCACTCCAGCCTGGGCAAGGCATAGCAAGATTCTGTCTCAAAAAACAAACCACAACAACAACAACGAAACAAGTTACTGTTTGTTACTAGCAGAAACTTGTCTTTACCTTAGCATTTAGGTCAAGTCCAACATGTAAAGTCCTTGGATTATCCAAAAATAGATTATAAACGAAATAACTTCTCTAAAAGAGAAAAGCAAGAAACATCTACTTTGGAGTGTACACTGTTGCAATAAGCTGATTTAATACCAAAGTGGAGACATTTTTAGCCTACTTTCCCAACTGAGACCAAACAGATGCCTTCTCGTTTGAGGGGGTGTCACAGGGAATCGTTTGAGCAGTCGTCACATATGTATGCTCAACAGAATTCAGCATAAACAATTGGGAAATTGCAGTCTGGTAAGAAATTTGTGATTAGCTCATCTCTTTAGGTACATTCATACTATGAAAGACAGAACTGCTTGCTTGGTTTCTCTGAATTTCCATTTCTCCAGCCAGAACGGTGAGCTACAAAGATGACATCGATAATAGAAATCCTAGAAACTATTAACCATAAATATTTATGGAGTACCTATTCTGCTCAAGGCAGTTTGCTCAGCAAATCTGAGAATCCACTGTATCAAAGATGTCTTAACAACATGCAGCAGCTGTTATTACAGTTCTTGTCTTGCCTAATAGCAAAGAAGGCAGTCTTTACTGTGTTGACATCTGCCCTGGAAGGCATGCCTCCGAGCATGGCTGCGCTTTTTCATCCTCAACTAAGGACCTCTGCATCCTGGGGAATTCAGTTAAATGGTTCAATCTGGGAGAGAGGGAGGGCAATCCCTCAGCAAGGAAGAGTTGTGAAAGACACAGGAGCTGTGGCTGACGGTCTATCTAATAAGGATCATGTATAACAGTGACACGTGCCAGTCTCATTGCATGGTAGTCACGTGATTCAGGACCTTTCTGTTCCAGCTATTCCTGACAGCCATGCTCCTCCCTCTCGCTCAGCACAAAGATCCTGCAACACCCTGACGATGGTCTTATGTTCAGTGCGGTCACCCGCACTGCCTGATTATACTTGTTAAATACTAAAATGAAAGTACACTTGCTCTATCTCCTGCTTTCGTTTTTTTTCTCTCTATCTCTCAGTCTCTAACTCCCACCTGTTAACCTGCTTTACAAGTTTCTGCATCTCCAGGTTTTTAAATGCCCCTGTAAGTGACACTTTTCTAATTCATTTACTGTATCAAAGAAAATACCTCCTCCAATACTTCACCCCTGTTAAGCCTTGAAGCTAAGTACTGCAGAAATATTATTCATTCCTTTTTCCTTGAAAGTCATTCAAAAAATTATATTTATATATATAGTTTTTTTAATCTAAAGAAGTTGAAAGTTCTCCATAGTCAGAAACTATTACCACAGACTGTGTATGAATGCCTTTATCCCACTGAGATTCCACCACTGAGTCTCCTGAGACGGTGTATTGAAAGATCTTTGACAAACCAGACAAAAACAAGCAATGGGGAAAGGATTCCCTGTTCAATAAATGGTGTTGGGAAAGCTGGCTAGCCATGTGCAGAAAG
>NW_016107329.1:1117876-1125146 GCF_001604975.1 Cebus imitator
TAGTAGAGATGAAGTTTCCCTACGTTGGCCAGGCTGGTCTCAGACTCCTGACCTCAGTTGATCCACCTGCCTCGGCTTCCCAAAGTGCTGGGATTACAGGCATGAGCCACCACATCCAGCCTTAATAACTTATTTTTAGGACAAAATGTATGGATGGATTTTATTTTATGCAGAAACACAATTATATTAAATCTAGCTCTTTGTTTTATGGTAAATTAAAGCTTAGCACAAATATTATTCCTCCCGTATAAATGATTTATTTAGCTGAACAAATTACATTGTAATTCGCCTCAGTTTAAAAGTGCAGAGCTTATGGGTTTTCAAAAGGTTCAGGGGAAACATAGTAAGTTCCAAAGCCTAAACCTGTCAACATTCCTCTCACACACCCCACGTTTTGAGAGAAAGAGAGCGTGAACTGTCTTTGTCCCCTAACTGGCAATAACGCTCAATTTCTAAAGCCAGAGGAATGGAAAATTCACAGGAGGTGAAATTCCTCAGCTTAAGTCCTAGATCTGACCCACACTGGCTTTAGTTAAATGAAGGTCACTTCTCATTTAACCTCCTTGTTCCTCAAGGTCCTTATTTGAAAAGAAATAATGCCTGCTTCCTGTCTCTTGGTGTTACATGAGGATTTAATTCTTACTTTATCATGAAATGCTATGCTGCAGATGTTTCTCAGAGATAGTCAATGAAAATCTAAGTCTCTGTTAATCATTTTTAACAGCCATGTAGTTCAAATCTTTGAGAATGTTTGAAAGAGGACAAATAAGGAACTCTCTTTTCTTAAATAAAAAAAAAGGTCTTCACCAACTTAAGCATCTGAGAAGCTATAAACTGAGAGTAATAAAGATCGATTAACCTTAAATGGAGAAAACTCCCACAGACCTTGAAATACTTTTGTGTAGGAGATAAATAATACGGCTGACTAATGATCTCACAAGTGCAAATATAGAAGACGAACTGGAGACATCTACAGGTTCTTCCTTGTTAGGAGCACGACTCAGGTCCTTGTTCTTTGAAGGAAATCTACATTTATGAGCCGCCAGATCTAGCCTGTCAAACCTACTTTTGGTTTTGGTGACTGACTCATATCCAGATGCATGAACAGTTTTTACATGTGACACATAAATATGTGCATGCAATTTAAGAGCTTTGCTTGTTATCAGATTTAAAGAAGGAATAAAGAAAAATATATACTTTTTTAATATCTACATATCAGTACAAGACTAAATTTCAGTCTGTGTATCTCATAGTGACATCAACAGAAATTCTGCCTGCTTTTTTTGTATTGAGACGTTCAACAGCTTTAGAAACAAAAGAAATTACCAGTTAACTCTTTTGCAGTACCCATTTTTGTCTAAAAAAAAAAAATCCCCCTTTATTGTTTTCCATGATTGAAAATCAGTGTGTCCTTTTTGCTTAAAAGTATCAAAGCATGACAAAGAATTTCATGCATCCGGATATTAATTGAGGAAGCCGCTAGTGGCCTTTGCTGTAGGAATGTTGATATTTTCAGTACATTTCAAATGGTTGAATGAGTGAAAATAAATAGTGCATCTATGTTCATTGAGTTTAGGACATTTGGATCAGAGATTCTCACCTTAGAGTCTCAATGGAAACGCTCTTGATCATTTGTGAGATTTGTCTCAAGTAAGTTTTTGTTCCTAAATGAAGTTACCAGGAGCAGTTTAAGAAGTGGGTGGCAGGCGGCGGGGGACGGGGTTCTAATCTTGAGACTGGACGAAAGATTCAGTGCAGTGACAAAGTTATTGAGTTTTGCATGTCAGAGTGAATTAACAGGTTTTCCCAAAACAAAGAAATTCTCACTCATGTTAATAACTTTTTCTGAAGGAGAAAGAGAATAATGAAGTCACAGAATTGTATGTATCTTGTATCCGAATTTAGCAGTAAATAATCATTACTGCTGAACCTTAATAGCTGTATTAAATACAAATTATTGTAATGTATTCTTTTTACCAAAATAAAAGGAGGAGAAACTTTTGTGAAAATCTGGGTATAATTATGGCAGTTGTCTGAAATGTTAACTTCTTAATAGGAGGAAAAGGCGGGGAGGATGGGAGCTACGAATTACTGATTGAAATAAATGCAAATGGCTACAGTCAAATGCTTATCAGAGAGCTAAGCAGGTGCCCTAGCGGCCCAGAAGATCCAGCATTGGCAGTTCCTGACCTGCACACACCCCACATTTTGAGAGAAAGAGAGAGTGCACTGTCTTGGTCCCCTAATTGGCAATAGCACCCAATTTCTAAAGCCAGAGGAGTGGAAATTTCACAGGAGGTAAAAATCCCCAGCTTAAGTCCTGGATCTGACCCACACTGATTTTATGAATGGCACTTCTCATTTAACCTCCTTGTTCCTCAAGGTCCTTATTTATAGTAAAAGGAAATAATGCCTGCATCCTGTCTCTTGGTGTTACACGAGGATTAAATATGAAAAAGCAGATGAATGTCCTTTATTAACTATAAAGCACTATAAGAATACAGTAATTACCCCCACAAAAGACAGTATAATGCCTAAATATAATTGGTGCTACTGTTTATTGAATGAATGAGTGACCAAGTGAGAACTGACCTGCTGTTTCTCCAACACTGCCCCCAACCCAACCCCATGAAGCAGCTACAACAGAAGTGAAAATTAGACCCAGAGCACATTGAAAGGTTCCCTTTAGGGCTTTTTTTAATTGACAGATAAAAATTGCATATATATGGTGTACAGCATGATGTTTTGATCATATGTACACACTGTCAAATAATTAGAGGGAGCTGACTAACACATCCTTCACTTCACACACTTACTATGTGGTGAGAACATTTAAAATGTCTCTCAGCGGTTTTCAAGTGTTCAGTACATTATTATTAGCTATACTTATCATGCTGCACAATAGATCTCCAAAACTTACTCCTTCTCACTGAAACTTTGTACCCTTTGACCAAGATCTCCCCATCCCCACACCCACCCTCAGGCCCTCGTTACCACCATTCTACTCTCCACTTCTATGAGTTCAACTTTTTTAGATTTCACATACAAGTGGGTCGTGCCTTATTTGTCTTCTTTGCCTGGCTTACTTCACTTAGCCTAATGTCCTCCAGGTTCTTCCACGTTGTCACAAATGACAGAATTTCCTTCTATTTTGAGGCTCAATAGTATTTCATTGTTTATATATGCCACATTTTCTTTATCCATCCATTGATGGACACTTAGTTTGATTTCATGTTTTGGCTGTTGTAAATAATGTTGCAATAAACATGGGAGTTCAGATCTCTCTTCAGCACACTGATTTTATTACCTCTGGATATATACTCAGAAGTAGGATTTCTAGATCATATAGTCATTCAATTTTTAATTTTTTTAGGAACCTCCACGCTGTCTTCTACAATGACTGTACTGATTTACATTCCCACCAGCAGTGTAAAAGTGTTCCCCTTCCTTTACATCCTTGCTAACACCTATTAACTTTCTTTTTAATAACAGCGTTTCTAACAGATGTAAAATGGTATCTCATTGTGGTTTTAATGTGTATTTCCCTAATAATTAGTAATGTTGGGCATTTTTTCATATACCCATTAGTCATTTGTATATCTTCTTTTGAGAAGTGTTTGTTCAGGTCCTTTGCTCACTTTTTAATCTGGTTATTTGTTATTGAGTTGAGTTTCTTATATGTTTTGGATATTAATTTCTTGTCAGATATATGACTGGCAAATATTTTCCACATTCTATGCATTGTCTCTTCACTCTGATAATTGTTGCCTTGGTTGTGCAGAGGATTTTTAGTTTGATGTAATCCCATTTGTCTATGTAACTCTTTAAGCCATATTGAGTTTATTTTTCTATGGGGTGTGACGTTAGTGTTTAGTTTCATTCTTCTGCATGTGGATGCCCAGTTGTCCCAACACTGTTTACTAAAGACACTATTCTTCCTCCCTTGTGTGTTCCTGGCAACTTTGTCAAAGATCAGTTGGTCATAAATGGGTGGATTTATATCTGGGCTGTTTATGCTGCTCCATTGGCCCGTATGTCTGCTTTTATGCTGGTACCATGCTGTTTTGATTGCTATAGTGTGGTAGATTTTGAGATCAGGGCTCAAGCAACCTTCCCTCCTCAGCCTCCTGAGTAGCTAGGACTACAGGCACAAGCCACCACACCCAACTAGTTTTTTGTTTGTTTGTTTGTTTGTTTTTTTGATATTTTGCAGAAATAAGGTCTCACTATGTTGCACAGGCCGGTCACGAACTCCTGGGCCCAAGCAATCCTCTTGCCTCGGCCTCACAAAGTGTTGGGATTATAGGCATGAGCCATGGTGCCCAGCCTAAAATTTTTATTTCTTAAGGTGTTATTCAGTATATTTAAGCACGCATTCACATTGGGTGATCTTGTGCTGAATAAAAGATAATCAGGAGCTGTGCCAGATACTGCTATAGTTTTCCTTCTTATTAAACAACCTCTGTATTGTGTCAGTGAAAGCAGCTAAACATCTCCCAGGCTCCCTTGTAGACAGAGAAGGTCAACGACATGTAAGAAGGTAGAAAGTTATTTTAAAATATTTACTCTAATCCCAGCACTTTGGGAGGCCAAGGCGGGTGGATCACGAGGTCCAGAGATAGAGACCATCCTGGTCAACATGGTGAAACCCCATCTCTACTAAGAATACAAAAATTAGCTAGGCATGGTGGCGCGTGCCTGTAGTCCCAGCTACTCGGGAGGCTGAGGAAGGAGAATTGCTTGAACCCAGGAGGCGGAGGTTGCAGTGAGCTGAGATCGCGCCATTGCACTCCAGCCTGGGTAACAAGAGCGATACTCCATCTAAAAAAAATAAAAATAATAAAATAAAATAAAATATTTACTCAACTGGCAGACACATTCATTCTGTCCTCCTCTCTTCCTTCTACCTTCTTGAAATGTGGATATAAAAGGCCAGAGCCCCAGCGGCCTCTGTCAGCCAGGAAGAAATCTTAAGGATGAATATCCTGGTGCTTAGAAGTGCAAAGCAGAAATGCAGAAGGAGCCTGACTCCCTGATACCGGCATGCCCGTGAGAACCAACCACATCTGACTGACATTTTATTTTATTTTATTTTTATTTTTGAGACAGGGTCTCACTCTGTTGCCCAGGCTGGAGTGCAGTGGCGTGATCTCAGCTCATTACAGCCTCGACCTCCTCCCACCTCAGCCTCCTGGGTAGCTGGGACTACAGGTATATGCCACCATGCCCAGCTAATTATTTGTATCTTTTGTAGAGATGGGCTTTCACCATGTTGCCCAGACTGGTCTTAAACTCCTGGGCTCAAGCAATCCACGTGCCTAGGCCTCCCAATGTGCTAGGATTATAGGCATGAGCCATCATGCCCGGCCTTCCATGTTTTAGAAAAAAAAAAAACAACCTTTATTTTGCTTAAGCCACTGTTATTTCAGACCTCTGCTGTTAGCTATGAAACACAGTTCCTAGCTCTTATCAGAGCCTGATTTTTTCAAAGTTTTGTTTAACATTTAAATAAAGAGGAAAAAATTATAAATTAAAACTTAAATTTTCGTTAAAATATTATAATGCTTTCAAAATTCTGTTTTCTTTACTGGATTACTTAATTTTAAATACCTTTTTTGAAAGTGGTCTTTCTTTTTGACAAGTAAAAATTGTGTGTGTATCTATAAGATATATAGTATGCGGTTTTGATATAAGTGTACATTAAGTCACAGCTAAATCAAGCTATTTAGCAGATGGATTACCTCGCATACTTATCTTTTTATGGTGAGAGCATTTAAAATCTACTCTCTTAGCAATTTGCAAGTATACACCACATTGTTATTAACCATATTCACCCCATGATGTACAACAGATCTCTTGAATTTACTCCTCCTGTTGAACTGAAATTTTGTGTTCTTTGTTTTTCATGGTTTCTAGAACAGGGGTTGGCACATCCTAGAGATCTTATACATATTTTTTTTTATTCTTTTTTTGAGACAGAGTCTTGCTGTCACCCAGGCTGGAGTGCAGTGGCACGATTTCAGGTCACTGCCACCTCTGCCTCTCAAGTTCCAGCGATTCTCCTGCCTCAGCCTCCCAGGTAATTGGGATTACAGGCACATGCCATCACGCCCAGCTAATTTTTGTATTTTAGTAGAGACAGGATTTCATCATGTTGGCCAGGCTGGTCGTGAACTCCTGACCTCAGGTGATCTGCCCGCCTCGGCCTCCCAAATTGCTAGGATTACAGGCATGAGCCACCACACCCAGCTTCTTACACATATTTTCAAGGTAAGGGAGAATGGCGCTTGGCATGGCATCGTACTTATCTAGCTCTGATAGAATTGTGGGTAATTCATCTTTGGGTTTTAATTTATGAAAAACTATTTTCTAAAGAAGAATATGGAAGAGAGAGAGAAAGGAAAGGAGGTGTCAAATAGATCAAAGACAAATTCATTCTTTTGCTTTGAGCCATATTCTTTCTCAACAATCAAAACTCTGGTTTTTTTAACCCTATAACAAGGTTAAGAAAGACAGGTTAGGGAGGATCCAAGATGGCCGTTTAGGAACAGCTCAGGATTGCAGCTCCCAGTGAAAGCGCAGAGGGTGAGTTGACGCCACATTTTTATTGCCCACAGACTAGGAAATTCCCAGGCGGAGGAGCTCCACGGTCACCAGTGCGGCTGTTTCGGCCAGTGCGGCTGTGCCGGCCGGCCCCGCTGCTTTGCCACGCACGGCTGCTTTGTCGGCGCCCCGGAGCAGCGGTTCTCCATACAAAATACACCGGTCTGGGTGCCCTTTTGGCTGGCGATTGGAGCCACGGGAAGTCGCCCATTCGTCTGTTTAAAAAGGGGACTGAGCAGAGAACCAGGACAGTAGATTCCAGGGCAAAAAAAAAAACGCCACAAACTTCAGAGCCACTGTTTAAGCCAGCGCAGTGAGTGGCCGCAGGGGGAAAACACACAGATCCCAGTGCCTCTTCAACAGGCGACTGGAACACAAACTTAAAAAAGGCTCTGAGGCAGGGAGCCAGGCGATCAGGCTTGGCTGCTCCCAACCCCACAAAATAACAGCAATCAGAAACTCTGGATTGAGAGTTTCACAGCAAGAGCAGCTCAACCCGGGACGGTCCAGCTCTGTGGGGGAGGGGCGTCCACCATTACCGAGGCAGCCCCCCATGAAGGAGGTAGTCGGCCAATGCTGAGGCAGCCCACGGTTGCCAAGGCAACCCGCCATTGCTGAGGCAGCCCGCCATGGCCAAGGCAACCTGCCACAGCAGGGAGACTCCGCC
>NW_016107329.1:1130697-1153750 GCF_001604975.1 Cebus imitator
ATGTAGGTGATGGGGAGGAAGGCAGCAAATCACACTGCCACGTGTGTACCTATGCAACAATCTTGCATGTTCTTCACATGTACCCCAAAACCTAAAATGCAATAAAATAAATAAATGGGGAAAAAATAAAAATAAATAAAAAAGAAAAGAGAATGTGATGTAAAAAGCTAACCCCCAACCATCAAAAGAAAAAAATAAAAAAAGAAAGACAGGTTAAGGTTAATAGACAAATCACCAAGTTGTCCCCTAATATCCAGCTTTCAGAGGCATGACTCTGGATTCAAATATTTGCTTCACTGCTTACTCTGATGTCCTTGGACAAGTCACCGAACCTCACTGAGAGAGTTCTTGCATCTCTAAAAATGAGAATAATAAAACCTTATGTGATGCTCTTCTGCAAATCAATGAGAACAACTCAAATGGACAAAAGATCTAAGAAACAAAGGGCCACTACGCTTATCAAGAACATTTCAAAAATGTTGGATATCAGAATTGCAAATTAAAGCAGTGATGAGGTTTCATTTTAGACTAATCAGACAGGAAGAACTTAGAAAACTGGATAATTCGACTGCTAGTAGAGAGACACGGAGACAGAGCTGCCTGTGCTGCTGGTGGCCCTAGGCCCAATCCTCAGCAGCCACTCTGGGGAGCAGACCGGTCCCTGTTAAAATGCATATAGACCTGCTCACTGTGCCCTACCAAGGATGAATCCTGGGTGTGACTCTCATAGGAATTCTCACGCAGCTCTGTATGAAGCATAAGCGAGGACAGTCCCTGCTCTGCCATCCCTGGGAAACGGAGAGGTAAACCGAGCCACAAGCACATAATAGATCACTAGCCAGTTGCTGGAAGTAGTTGAATGGTGTACACAGGACAACACATGGAGATTTTGAAAACAGTGTCGAGTGAACAAAGAAACAAACAAAATAAGACAATACAACACGCATAGGCACATACAACAGCAATACATATTTTGTCAATACCGCAGACGTGCAAGAGAGCGCACTGCACTGCACCCCTCAGAATTGTACCCTACGGGCATGGGACTGAGAATTTTGGCTACAGGCCAGGAGGAAAAGTAACTGAATAAATAACTTTAAAAGTAATTGAGGGGGCCAGGTGTGGTGACCCAGCCTGTAATCCCAGCACTTTGGGAGGTCAAAATGGAAGGACTGCTTGAGTTCAGGAGTTGGAGACCAGCCTAGGCCTCGTCTCTACAAAAAAATTTTTTTAATTAGCTGGGCACGGTGGTGCTTGCCTGCAGTCCCAGCTACTCGGGAGGCTGAAATGGGAGAATTGCTTGAACCCAGGAGGTGGAGATTGCAATGAGCCAAGATGGTGCCACTGCACTCCAGTCTGGGCAACAGAGTTAAAACCCTGTCTCCATAAATAATAAATAAATAAATAAATAAATAAATGTAACTGAGATGACAAATGTAAAATAATTTAGTATAGTGCATGGTACAAAGTAAATGCTGAAAGAATATTAGCTCATATTACCTCTTTTTTCTTCTTTGCCTAAAAGTTTAAAAATAATAATAAAATAGGTCAGGCATGATGGAGGTGGGAAGATCACTTGAAACCAGGAGTTTGAGACCAGCCTGGGCAACAAAGCGAGACCCTCATCTCAACAAAAAAATAAAATATATTAACCAGGCATGGTGGCGTGGTCCCAGTTACTTGGGAGGCCGAGGCAGGAGGACCACTTGAGTTTAGCAGTTTGAGGATACAGTGAGCTAGTACTGTACCACTGAACTCCAGCCTGGGCAACAGCTCCAGCCTTGTCTCAAAACAAATAAATTATGTAGTTAATTAAAATAAAATGAAAATGGGGGAACATATGGTACATTGGTATGAGCATGGCCTTTGGAGTCAAAGACACAGTTGTCAGTTATTCTATAAAATTGACTGAGATACTTAACTTTCCCAGGTGCAAGCAGTTCTCCCTGCCTCAGCCTCTGGGGTAGCTGGGATCACAGGTGCCTGCCACTAAGCCCAGCTAATTTTTGTATTTTTAGTAGAGATAGGGTTTTGCCAGAGTGGTCTCAAACTTCTGATCTCAGGTGACCTGCCCACCTTGACCTCCCAAAGTGCTGGAATTACAGTCATGAGCCACGGCATCCGGCAAGATACTTAACTTATTGAGCTTCTGTTTTCTGATATCTGAAAGGATGATAAGACCCGTTGTAAGGCATGGTTGTCTAGATAATTAAATTTAGATCATACAGATAAAATACCTACTAGACAGTAAGTTCACACTTTATTTTCCTTCTCCCTTCACCCTAATATGTCCCCAAATTTGCTATAATTTGTAGACTGTGGCTTTATCCTTCATAACTTTTGACTTTGAGAGTCTCCTTCGCCCCCCAATATCATGATTATTTTTCCAGAACAGTCATGAAACACTGCATTGCTCCATTTGTTCCAGACTGTAGAAAAACCCTAGTCTTTTGGACACAATCATTTTATTTGACCTTTTCTGCAACTTATTCAGCTTCATTGTATCTTTCCAAAGGAGCCTTGATCAGTCCAAAGAAAACAGCATTCCGATTTATACTCTTGGTTTGTTTATATGCTTAGCACAACTTCTCTATTCTGTTTTCTCTATGCAGAACTGCATTCTGTACGCTTTTTCATCTGCCATCACATATCAGGCCAGCATCTTCAGGAGTGGTCTGCTGGGACTGGTTTACCCCTCACTCAAGTATCTCCTAGAACAAAATCACAATTTACCAAGCACAGCAGGATGAATCTAGACAAGATGCTGGCTTGTAAAGAAGGAATTCAACCACAAGGTGGCACTATTGCAAAACCAATGCTATTGTAAAAAAATAATGAATTGCTTTTAAGACGTGTTTTCTAGGATTTAATCATACACACAAAATAAATATTGGATCAAATTTTATATCGATAAATGAATAAAGAAATGTGTACTCCTGCTCATGATAATTATAGTGGAATTATCATTGTAAAGGTGGACACGTATTTTAAAAGTTCACTATCAGGACAGCACGCTTCTCAATATGCAGACTTGCAGTTAACTATCAGTTGTGGCCAGTTGTAAATATCACAGCCATTTAAGCAAAAAAGGCAAACACTTTTCGGGCTCTCATTATGAGCTGGGAATAGTTCTACATATTTTATACAAAGTCATTTAATTTTTGCAGCATTCTTATGGAATTGGTATTATTGTTAGATGAGCATCTCTATTTTTTTCTAGATGAGGAAACTGAGGCACAGAAATGTTAAGTCACTGGCCCCACGTCACAGAGCTGACAGGTGACAGAGCCAGAACTCAAACCCATCCAGGCTACCTCCACTCTGTGCACTTAACCATGACAGTGTGCAACCTCTCAAAGTTAGAAGGAACTGTAAAGGTCATCATGTCATATTCCCACTGGAAGCAGAAGCCCTTCCTTGGCTACTCTGACAGGACAGTGGACGAATCAACTCTTCAACATGGACACAAATCAGGGATCCATGGGCCAAATCACCCCCACCCACCGCCTCCACTGTGAGCAAGGCTCAATGTAACCTGCAAGACTGGTTCTCCCCTCTCCCTTCTAGCTCTGTAGTAGACCACCTGCTGCCCATCATCACTCTCTTTCCTTCACTTATATTAGCATCACAAATGCAGCGATGCCTGTCTGAATCCCAGTTGTGATCTCCATCACAGGGCCCTGTGTAAACCACTTTTAACTCTAGTATCAAAGTTAAAGGACAAAGGTTCATTGCAGCACAGTTTACAATAGCAAAGACCTGGAACCAACCCAAATACCCATCGATGATAGACTGGACAAGGAAAATGTGACACATATACACCATGGAATACTATGCAGCCATCAAAAAGATGAGTTTGTGACCTTTGTAGGGACACAGATGAACCTGGAAACCATCATTCTCAGCAAACTGACACAAGAACAGAAAATCAAACACCGCATGTTCTCACTCATAGGTGGGTGCCGAACAATAAGAACACGTGGACACAGGGATGGGAGCACTACGCACTGGGGTCTGTTGGGGGGAAATAGGGGAGGGACAGTGGGGGGTGGGGAGTTGGGGAGAGATAGCATGGGGAGAAATGCCAGATATAGGTGATGGGAAGGAAGGCAGCAAATCACACTGCCACGTGTGTACCTATGCAACAATTTTGCATGTTCTTCGCATGTACCCCAAAACCTAAAATGCAATAAAAAAATAAAAATAAAATTTTAAAAAATGTTTAAAAAGGACAAAAGTATTAAGAATAACTATAACCACAAAACCTTGCTCATAGGTACACAATATAAAAATATACTCTGAAATCAATAAGATAACATAGGGGAAGTAAACACATAGAACTTTCACATGCAATTCAAGTCAAGGTGTTAGCATCTCAAAATAGGTTGTTACAACTCTGAGACCCGTATGCAAGCCTCATGACAAGCACAGTCGCATTCCTATACACTCACAACAACCTTTCCAAAAAGGAAAGTAGGAAAACAATCCATACATTTTTCAAGTTCTATTTAATGCCAAACTTTTTTTTTGCATGTTTTTTGAACTTTTGTTGGTAATTGTGCTTTTTAAAATGGCCCCCAAGGAGAAGTGTTGCGTAGCGTTCTTAAGCACAAGAAGACTGTGATGAAAACCCACAGAGAAACTTCATCCAGGTATGAGTTCAGAGCTGTTGGCCTTTACTTCAATATTAGTGAAGCAACAGTATGGTACATCCTGGAAAAGGAATGGAAATTCATCATCCTGTATACAAGGCCACTCCAGAAAGTGCTAGAGTTATGTCTACAGTGTATGATAAACCTGTGTGTGTTAGTTCATTTTCACACTGCTATAATGAACTACCTGAACCTGGGTAATTTATAAAGAAAAGAGGTTTAATTAACTCCCAGTTCCACGTGTCTGGGGAGGCCCCAGGAAACTTACAATCATGGCAGAAGACTAAGAGGAGGCAAAGCACATTTTACATGGTGGCAGGAACTGGGGCAGGAGGAAGTGCCACACTTTTAAGCCATCGCATCTCTTGAGAACAAACTCACTATCATAAGAACAGGATGGAAGAAACTATCCCCATGATCCAATCACCTCCCACCTGGTCCCTCCCTCAACATGTTGGGATTATAATTCAATATGAGATTTGGGTGGGAAGCCAAACCATATCACTACGGAAAACATGGATTGATGAGCTAACCACTGATTTAAAAAGCATGTGGACAGCATTGCTTCCAGGCTGAAAGCCAAAGACATTTATGTTACGTTTCTTAGGAGAAGGAAATGTTCAACCTTTCTTGGCTACTGGCTGGCTCACTCATTTTTCATTCAAAAGGCCAGATGGCATGAGATGTTAAACTTGCAGCCGAGGCAGGGTCTGCAGATTAAGAGGCTGAGGAAGAATTTTTAAAAGCTCTGCTGGAGCATAACAGGGCTGGAGAGGCCATTCTGATTGGGCCACGAGGCCAAAGTGCCTCACTTGGGACTCGATTGGTCTACAGCACTGCTGTCCAGGTTTCCAGCCTCCAGCCTGAGCTCAGACAGTGTCCCAGCTGAGCTGACCAGGACAACCACAACAGTGCAGCTAACCGTCTTCACCAACACACAGGGCGGCTTGCTCTTCTTATTTGTCATTCCCCATCACTACAGGGCCACCACTAATCCCAAGAGGCAGACGTGTGAGTGGGGCTTCTCTGCCCGGGACTCCAGGACACAGCCCGAGGTGAGATGGAAAGTGTGAGGGGCCTTCGCATTTCCCTTCAGTCCTGTCCCCATCACAACACACAAAGCAATGCCACTTGGATTTTTCCAAACAACATTTTTTCCTTATAGTCTCCCCTAACCCTGTGGAACAAGAAGCTGCCATTGATTCAGTCCCAGGATAAGGCTGGGAGCTTATTGACTCCCTCAGTATAAAAGCAAATACCTGCTAAGTGTTACACAGGAAAAGGGTTGTGTGGAAGAGCAGGTTTTGAACACCAGCCTGGCTTGTTTTATAAGGAAATTGACAAACCTACCTAATAGGATGGCATCTCAGTTGACAAAAATGTTTCAGCCAGAAGCTCACAGGACACTTGTCCTGTATTTCCTAGCATAGGAGCTAGGAATGGTTCAGTATTTGCTAATTCAGTGTTTGCTGCAATCTGATAGAATATAACTACCATGACTAACAAGAATTAGCCGTACCTCACTGTCACATTGAACGGGCATGTCCATGTTTTCACCAATGAAATGGAAGCAGAAGGGACATGTCTGACATCGAGGCAGAGTGTTCAGAGCACTGTATCATTCACTATGCCCTGTTTTCCATTAACCACATGGTCGTCTAGCAATTTTTTAGTCTACAGCTGCTCCATGAGCCACAGTCTGGACAGGAGATGTCAGGGAATAAATCACTGCTGAGCATGCTGGAGAGAGCAAACACATGATTGGGAGCCACTGAGATTGGGGGGGTCATTTTGATTGCAACATAACCTAGCCTATCCTGATAAAGAAGGCTCCTATATAATGCAGACAAATCATCATGTTGGCTTGGATGAAAACGTTAGCAGTGGAGGTGATGAAAAGTAATCAGATTCTGAGTGTTTTGGAAGATCGAGCCAACAGGTTTTGCAGATGGATTGGATGGATGGTAAGAGAGTGAGGAGACAAGATTTTTGGCCGGAGCAACTAGAAGCTTAAAAGTTTCCTGCCACTGAGAAGAGGAATACTAGAAGGAAAACATACCTGGGGAAGACAAGCAGTTAAGTTTGGAGAATGTAAAATGTGATATTCTTATTAGACATCCACGTGGAAATATCAAACAGGCAGTTAGAATGTAGGAGAGAGGTTGAACTGGAGACTCACATTTTAGAATCTTCAGGATGCTGATGGTCCTCAGAGCCATGCAGTTAGATTTCATCATAAGTAAGTGTAGGTAGAAAAGAGAAGTGGTTCAAGGACTGAGTCCTAGAGCCTGCTGACATTCAGAGTTCAGAAAAAAAAAAAGGAGGAACTAGCCAAGGAGGCTGAAACTACGAAACAGAAAGACACCAGCAGTGTTCTCAAAACCAAAGACAGTCTGCCGAGGAAGAGGCGATGCTCAGCTGTGTCAAATACTACAAACAATGGCCAATTTAAAAGATGAGTCAGCAGTGTGGAGCCCCTCAAACAGCTTCAAAGCTGAACCTCATCCTGGTAGGTTCTTAAGAAAATTAGAGAAAACACATGACAAAAATGAGCAAAGCGTAACCTTATGTCATCTGGGAAGGGAGACAAGTTTACGGAGTCTAGCTCCAGTATCAAAAGCAGAGCAGAGAGGGTACATTTGAAGAGGAGAGGCGGGAAGCTGTCGACTGGCATGTTGCCCCATGGAATAAAAATATCTTAGGGAAATTTCCCAGTTTTAATTCTCTGTACTGTAGCGCTATACCAGAACTAAGTACCACAAATAAATACGGTTTAGCTCAGTGTTCTCCAAACTTCCTGTTGACAAGAGTCACCCAGGATCTTTGTTTTAAATACAAATTATTATACATTTCTACTAGAGCCTCTGATTCCGTAGGTCTGAAGGAGAACCCCAGGTAAACTGTATTTTAGCAAGAGTGCTGCGTGATTCAGATCTTTGGGCAGGGTTGGAGACACTGGTTGAGGAAATATTTTTCTTAGTATTAGAGTAATAGATATCTGCACATCCTGATTTTAATGTGTGTGTGGAGTCTGTGTGTGCATGTGTAAATGTGAGTATAAGTATTTTATACATTGTATACTATATACACATATTACTATATAATGTAATTTTGTTAAACATTTTGTTTTAAAAATATGCATTCAAAATCTTCAAAAAATCAACTAATAAAAAAAGAGTTTAGTTTTTTATAAAGCCTCTTCTCTTTCCTTCCTACCTTCTCCCTAATTCCTTTTTATATTCCTTAAACCACCCCCAAAACACCTTTAAAAAGCTATATGAATTTATTGGGCATTGGCTCATTCTAAATGAATACTTACAGTCAATTTTAGAAGACTCCAGAGAATTCTGTCTGGCACCCCAAAATGTGATCACCCCAGTTCACATGAATACACATGCAAAGTGATTTTTTTTTGAGCCGGAATTTCGCTCTTGTTGCCCAGGCTGGAGTGCAGTGGCGCAATCTCTGCTCACTGCAACCTCCGCCTCTCAGGTTCAAGCTATTCTCCTACCTCAGCCTCTCCTTACAAGTGCCCGCCACCACAGCCAGCTAAATTTTTTAATTTTTAGTAAAGATGGGGTTTCACCATGTTGGCCAGGCTGGTCTTGAACTCCTGATCTCAGGAAATCCACCCCCCTCAGCCTCCCAAAGTGCTGGGATTACAGGCGTGAGCCACCGCACTAGCCCACAAAGTGATTTTTATAACCAGTTCTCCATTTGTCACTATTTTATTAAAGAAAAAAAGAATAGTGCCGCAAGATCAGACATGTCTGTTGTTTAAAAAATTAGATTCTAGAAACTTGAGGTGATGGAATGTTAAAGCTGACCAGTTTCCATTCTGTTGATTGAGCCTCTACTACATACAGTCACATTCTAATAATAGCAAATAGTTATTAGCACTATGGAAGCTATTTTTTCTCATTTAACTCTTTTTTTTTTTTTTTTTTTTTTTTTAGAGACAGTCTCTCTCTGTCACCCAGGCTAGAGTGCAGTGGCACAATCTCTGCTCACTGAAACCTCTGCCTCCTGGTCCCAAGCCATTCTCATGCCTCAGCCTCCCGAGTAGCTGGGATTACAGGTGTGCACCACCACACCCATTTTTGTATTTTTAGTAAAGATGGGGTTTCACCATGTTGGCGAGGCTGGTCTTGAACTCCTGGTCTCAAGTGATCTGCCTGCCTCAGCCTCCCAAAGTGCTGGGATTGCAGGTGTGAGACACCATGCCCAGTCTCATTTAACTCTTACATAACTTCCAGATTTATGGCAGAGGAAACAGAGGCCTTGCTAAAGGTCAGGTAGCTAATTAGTGGCAGAACTAGACCTGGAAAACAAAACCCTTTAACACGTGGCCAAATGTTTTTGCTACAGTATTGTTGGTTTATCTTGTTCAATCCAGGATGCTGGGATCATCACTGAGATTCACACCTTTAACTGGAATCCTAAACCTAATAAGTATTTCTGGCACTCCAAATGTGGGCAGATGGACAGGTTTTGTGAAATCCCATGCAGGTGCCACACATGACAGCAGTCCCAGTTAGGCAGGTCCAGGCATGAGCCCATTGAGTGAAAGACTACAGGGTAGGAACGACACCTTGAACAATAGCTTCCTTGTCTGATTTCGTCTGTCATCCTCAGCGTGGTTTATTGTCATAGAATTCAGTGAGAGAATGTTTCTGTTGATTAATATACATCAGAAATTGAAGTGAAACAAATACTATGTGCCCTGTTCTAGCGAAAGCTCCTTTAAGAAAAAACTTCAAATGATGTCAAATAAAAATGTCAAATGTAAGGATAGAAAGGAATCACCTGTCAATCTAAAGGTGGAAGCTGATTGACCAGAAGCTCACGCTAAGCCCCCATCACACACTACATACTCATTTGCTCCTTCTCTGCCTCAGATCAGGACTCTACTCCTGGTCCATCGTCTATGGCCCGAAGGTAAGTGGGTTACATTCTTCCTGCCCACTTAGCAGGGACTGTGGGTTGAATGCCTCTAAGGATGGGAATGAAACTTATATAAGCCACATACAGACATTTGACTTTGTCAGAACTAAAGAAAATGAAGATTTTTTATTACCCAAAAGGCTATGTTTTGGAAACAACTGTACTTGCAAGAAAGTATCCATTTCCAGCTTCCCAAGAAATTTAAAAACAAACCCATAGAGTTAAATAAACCGATATATCCAAACAAGTTAATAGTATGCATGATTTAAAAGAAAACAAAAATCTATGTACTAATATTCATCAGGGAATATTGTGAAGCAAAAAACAAAGAAAAAAATAAATTGCAGTGAGTATAGTATACTACAATTTGCATAAAAAAGAAAAGAGGAAATACATACACCATATTCTTTGTATGCATACAACATTTCTGGAAGTCTACATGCCCAATTTAAGTCTACAGAACTTTACACTCTTCAAGCTGCAATGCTTCCTGGCCACTCCTCTCTCTCTATGATACTACAACACATATGTTATCCTGTTTCTGTATTATTTTTCTTTTCACACATAAGAATACCAAAGTAATAAACTTAGAGAGACTATGCAATTAGTAATTACCAAATAGTGTAAATATTTGATATTAAAACAAATTGGGCGAATGCACAAAGATTTGAGAACTTATTCTGAGTTAGAAGTGGTGTGAGACATCATTGGGTATCGCAGAACACAATTCTTTGGCCAGGGAGGACATGGCGTAGCTCAACCACTATTTCTGAAGCACTCTTGCGCTAGGCGGGATACAGTTGGGAAGACAGGACTCTCAGATGACCTGGGGTAGTTGCTGTACAGTTTCCTCTATCCAGAGGGTCATCCATGAGTAGAGGACTCCCACTGTCTGTCTAGCAGTTCACACAAGGACACTAACTGTGGAGGGGGGGCACTTCCTGTTGAAGATGATGCAGGACGCGAGAGCACAAAATTGGGGATTAGCCTGGGAGGATTCTTAGCTTCACATGGGAAAGAATTCCAGGGCAAGCTGGTCATGTTAACAACCTTTTATTGAACAGTACTGCTCCTTGCAGTGCACCCAGAGTGAGTATTATATGGGCTCTTAGCAACTGTGTTTATTCTCACTTATACCCACTTATAATTGCATGCAAATTAAGGGGTGGGTTAATGCAAATTGAGGGTTGGGTTATTTAGAACGTTTTAGGAAAGGGGAGGTAACTTCCAGGTAGTTGCCATGGAAAGAGGTGTAGCTTTTGGGTTGTTGCCATGGCATTTGTGAACTGTCATGGCACTGCTGGGACTGTTTTTATGTTAATGAGCAATGAGGGCAGCTAGGGATCACTTTTGTCATCTGCTGGTTCCTACCAGTCTCTTCATCTCATTCATTGGGACCAGGAAATAAGTCCTGCCAGTGTGTCTCCCACCTCATAGATGCTGCATTACCAATGTTTCACTAGAATGAAAACAAAGTGGGCATCAGTGAGGGTGTGGTGGCAATCAGGACCACCCAAATGTCCAAGTTATTGCTCCTGCCATGGACTGCATATGTGTTCCTTTAAAATTCATGGGTTGAAACCTAATCCCCCAAAGTAATGGTATTTGAAGGTGGAGCCCTCATGAATGGGATTAGCGCCCTTATGAAAGAGGCTCCAGATTCCTCTCTTCCCCCTTCCCGTGAGGACACAGTGAAAAGACAGCTGTCTATGAACCATAAAATGGGCCTTCACCAGACTGCATTTGCCTGCAACTTGCTCTTGGATGTCCCAGCCTCCAAAACTGTGAGAAATAAATTTCTATTATTTATAAGTCACTCTGTTTACGATATTGTGTTATAGTAGCCTGAATGGATTCAGACTGTTCCCATGGGCACTTGATAGAACTGCACTTTCTGTCGCCTTGAACTTGGCCTTGGCCATGAAACTTGCTTTGGTTAATGAAATGTGAGCAGAAGCGATGGAAGCTCTGAAAGCTGATGCATGTTTCCCACGTTCTTGTTTCTCCTGCGTGGTGGCCAGCCACATTCCAGACACTGCAGCACTTCAACCTGGATCCAAGGGTATGACAACTCCGAGCAGAGCTCTCAGCCAACTGGGAGCGGAGATGCTGCATGAGTAGACATGGGCAACGTCTTTTAGCTCACTGGAATCTGGACTCATGTTCTGCCACAGCATAGCCTGGACTATCCTTGATCGACACAGAGGTCCTGTGCGTGGCCACAGAGGATCATTTGGGTGGTCCTGATTGCCATCACAACCTCACTGATGTCCACTTTGTTTTCATTCTGGTGAAAGATTGGTAATGGAGTATCCATGAGGCGGGAGACAGACTGGCAGGACTTATTTCCTGGTTATATACTGAAAGCCAGTTATTTACTGAGAATTCCAGTGACTGTCTCACGGCTGGAGAAGGCAACACAGAGGAGCATAGAATTGGGCCTCTTGCCCAGGATTGAGTTCTCGTCTGTTTTTGCTGCCCACGAAGGGAAGCCCCTGCCTAAGCCCCTGCTCTGTTTCCTCATACATACCACCTGCCTTACACAAATAATCAAGGCCATCTGCCACATCATTCTCTTATGTGTTTAAACCTACAGTCTCCAGTATCCTCTTGAAGTAAATGGATTTACTGTTCTGCCCAGTTTCTACTGGTTCTGCAGAGGGAAGGGTGAGCCTCTGGTCCCTGGGACATTTGTTCAGAGCTGTTGGGGAGAAAGGGAGAAAAGGCAGGTCTGCTCCCACAGATGAGAGGGAAATGGTGAGAGATGTTCACTGTGTTTTGCGAGATATCTGAAATTAAACACATCTTGCCATTCCGAATATTAATTTCCTTTTAAAAGCACCTACTTTTCCTATATGAAAAAATCACGTCTTCTATTTACATAACTTTGGCTCTTTTTTGCGTAAAGTAATAATGCTAGCCCTATTATGTTAAAAGTACATCTGCCCATCTCTGGCTTGGTAAGGCATATTAAAAATTTTCTTGCATTAACTGACAATAAAGAACACCACTTTGATTTTTTTTTTTTTTTTTTTTTTTTTTTTTTAATAATTTTTTTTTTTTTTTTTTTTTTTGTTTTTTTTTTTTTGTTTTTTTTTTTTTTTTTTTTTTTTTTTTTTTTTTTTTTTTTTTTTTTTTTTTTTTTTTAATAATTAATGATTTTTTTTTTTTTTTTGAGATGGAGTCTCACTCAGTCGCCCAGGCTAGAGTGCACTGATGCTATCTCAGCTTACTGCAACTTCCACCTCCTGGATTCAAGCGATTCTCCTGCCTCAGCTTCCCAAGTAGCTGGGATCACAGATACCCCCCATCATACCTGGCTAATTTTTGTAAAGATGGAGTTTCACCATGTTGGCCAAGCTGGTCTTGAACTCCTGACCTCAGGTGATCCAACCACCTCAGCCTCCCAAAGTGCTGGGATTTCAAGTGTGAGCCACTGCATCCAGCCCATTTTTCTTTTGCCTAAAGAATACCTTTAGTATTTATTTATTGCTGCCTTTCTGGTGACACATTGCTTCAGCCTTTTGTCTCTGAAGGTGTCTTGATTACATTTTCATTCCTGAAGAATGTTTTCATTAGCTACAGAATTCTGGGTTGGCAATCATTTTCTTTCAGCCTGGGGGAGCTGTCGACTCACTGTCTCCTGGTTTTCTTCATTTCTGTTGAGAATTCAGTTGTCAATCAATTGCTGCTCCTTTGAAAGTAATATTTTTTCTCTAGCTATTCTTGCCTTTTCATTTCTTTGTTTTTACTATGATGTCCCTAGACATAGATTTTTTAAAATTTATCTTGCTTCAGGGCCATTGGACTTTTTGAATATATAGGCTTTCACCTATTTGGAAAATTTTCATAAATTATCTCTTCAGATATGGCTTCTAAAGCATTTTCTCTCATTTCCTGAAAGCTTGTTAGAACTTCCCCTACTACATCTATTACTCTTTTCGTCTCTTCTGTTTTTCATCCTTTTATTTCTCCAGATACATTTTAGTATTTTCTTCCAATCTATAATTCTCTTTGGCTAAGTGACAGTAACTATGAAACTTATTCACTGAGTTCTTAATTTTGTTTTACTTTTGTATTTTTCAGTTCTAAAATTTCTATTTGGCTCTTTCTAAATGGGCTATGTCTTTTTTAAGTTTCTGATTTTCAGCCCAAATGCTCAACTATATCTTTATCTTCCTGAATGGAGTACATGTAGGTATTTTAAAGTATTTTGCTTCTGCCAGGCAGCACTAGCTGAGTCAGTTTCAGCCTTGGCTACCCATTAGAATAAGGTGGGCAGAAATAAAATACCCCAATGACCAGGTGAAAACCCAGACCAATTAAATCAGAATATCTGGAATTCTGGGAATCTGTGGGCTCAAACAGCAATATTTTTAAGGTTCTCCAGATGATTCCAATGACCATATAACATTGGGAATAATTACCTTGATCCAAGTCAGGACTTAATATTATTTGTAATGTGATATCCCTCTGAGGGCCAGTCTAAGTTTACTTTCAATTCATTCCTACTTGTGGGGTATGGACTTTGCAGTCTCAACCCAAAATATGGGAGGTTTTCCATGACTGTTCCCACTCTTGGCAGGCTCTGGCCTCCACAGGCTCTTGGAAGCCTCTTGAACGCACAGCCCTGGATGCTGTAAAAAAATTCTGTTTCTCAGCTACCTCTTTATGCACTGGCAGAAGTCCTGAAAGGCAAAGCTGTCTCAAATGTTAAGCTTAAGTCTCTGAATTTATGTCTTTTATGTAAATTCTTCACCACCCTGTTAGCTCTCTGATTCTTCAGGAAGGTATCTTTCAAGCAGATATTTTTCATACATTGCCCAGTTTTTTCTCACTTTCACCAGAAGACCTGGTCCAAATTGCTTAGTTTACCATTTTATTACCAGAGGCTCAAGTACCTGGAATTTGATGTTGTATAGTTTAGTTTGTAGATATGTATGTCAGCATAGTGGATATTTGTCACGATTTCTTGGCATCATTGGAAAACCTTCCTATGTTCATAGAATTTCCCACATTGTCAGTCCTGCTCTCCATGTAAGAGAGCAGAACTACTTGATCTCGCAGGCTTCCATACAGCCAAGCACAGCCTACTGACTTAAGCTTTGCTCATCAGGTCGCCCTGACTTTTGGAGTCAGTTCTTTGATAGAAATGGTAACAACGGCTTTTGCCTTTGGGGGGCAGCAGTGGCGAAGCTTTAGGTATCAAACCTGTTTCTTTGGAGTGAGCTATTTTAGTTTCGGTTCCTGGGGGGAGCAGACGGGTTCTAAGGATCAAGGATATACGTTAGTGCCTGCGAGAGGTCAGGTAATCAAGGGTCCACAGGAGGCTGGGAGAGGCATCAGGCCACGATGCAAGTCTGACCCTGGGTAAGGAGGAGAGGCAGAGAAGGCTGAGTGGAAGCGCCCTGGACCACCACGCAGTCCAACTGGTCAAAGTAGGTTGGGGAGTCCTGGAGCCTGAGACAGCCGTCCACCAATTTCCCCACCTCCCGGAACACATCCGCTCTAGCATCCCTCCCGCATCAATCACGGGCTGGGGGCAGCCATGGGAGGTGCGGCCTCGCTGCATTGCTGAGGAAGATTTCAAAGCCCAGCAGCTGCCACGTGTTGGATGCTTTACGCAGTCTCTAGAGTTTACGGAAATTAAATTTTTAAATATTCTCTAAACGATAGGATGCAGCAATAGTTGCAAAGACGATTCATAGACAGCTATTGCCTTCCACTGCACCTGTGCCTTGGATTGCAGCCTCAAAGGGGCAGATGATAGGAAGAATATCTGACTCAGCACTTCGTGTTTTGAACAATGCTGAGTGGGAGAAGCTGCTGCTGTGCGTCCAGCCTATTATTAATACTTTACCCTCCATAACGTGTGGACACCTAGGCCTACTGACCTTGTTTTTTCCTCTCCTCCTATGTCCAAGCCCTTGTTTTATTATTATTATTACAGATTATTCATACGTTTCTCTACTTGTATTCTCTACTTGTTTCCAATATCCAATGAACTGTCACTCAAACTGACAGCATTAGAGATTCCCCCCAGTGAGAATGTCATGAAATCAAAGGAGGAAAACATGTAAGCACATATAATATGCACAATATTTGGCTTGAAGACAAACACTAAATAGCTGTATTGAGTCAAAGTGATTTCAGAGGTTATATAAAATAGTGGGTTTCAAACTGGTACAAAGTTATGGATAGTTTTGAAGAAATCAATTTCTAGATGCCTGAAGTCTACGCTTATCTGCCTGACGGCGTGCCTGGGGTGGAAAGACATGATTCTCTTTTGCACCTATTTCACTGCTGGGTCTCCCAGTTTTTAGGAAAAGGAACACATCCCAAATCCTACTATTATGTATATCACCTGGAGGTGTAATAGTCTCTGGGGCATCAAATAAAGTGACAATTTGAATACTGTCAGTAAAACTATTTAAAATCAAAGCCCAATAACCAATCCTATGTATCTTATTTTAAAATCAAGAACAATTTTTATTAAGACCACAATCAGCAAAAAAAGATACAGCATTTTTGAAACATCCCAGAATCTATTATGAGGAAGAAGGGCTAGGGAACAAACACCAAAGAAAACATAACAGCATATGCTATGCTGTGTGTTAGCTTAAACCACTTTTCACCTGTCTCATTAAATCTGTCTCTTCCAAAGTATAACAGCATATGCTCTGCTGTGTGTTCGGTTAAACCACTTTTCATTTGTCTCATTAAATCCATCTTTTCTCCAATTTAAGCAAAGATTATATAGCAAAATATGACATTTGTCACATGAGTGGTTCTTAAAATGGGAGTTTCAACATAGTTCTGAATTTTGTTCACATCATGTTCTGGGCATATTATGTAATACTTTGATATCCTGATTTTGCTTGTTAAGAATTGATGATTCAATTTTACAAGAGACACAGACATACAAATCTTGTCCTTGTAACTAGTCCTGTCACTAATGGAAGCTGACTTATTTATGCCACACACCTTTTTAAAAGCTGTTTTTTCAATAAAAATTTTTTTGTTCTATAATTTTTAATCAAAGCTTAAGACTTACTCATGTTGTTTTAATCAATTTAGTAATAACTGAAAGATAAACCAAAAGAATAAGTTTAACATTTTTCTTCCAGGAAAATTTTTAAAAATATTTTTATTGCAGATGATAATAAATTATCCATATGCCTCTCCATTATAAATGAGAATTACATTGGGGTAAAATTCTGTATAGAATGGAAAAAAGTTGCAGGAGAAATAGCAAGGTAAAATGTCTCACTGATTTTAAATGTTCAGATATAAATAGTTGATTGTAGGTATCAGTTACATTCAACTGGGTATATTTATATGAAAAAATATTAAAGTTTCATTAAAGAATGACATTTATACTATGCCAGAAATTATATCCTTTATAATGTTTAAAACTTATGACAAATTTAGACTTCATTTTACAACTGTACAAAGGGATACATACTTTAAAAAAAAATGTTTATGGGATATGTAGGCAAAAAAAAAGACATGAAAATCTGGCCCATCACAGTGGCTCGTGCCTATAATTCCAGTACCTCAGGAGGATGAGGTGGGAGGATCACCTAAGGTCAGGAGTTCAAGACCAGCCTGGCCAACATGGGGAAAACCCATCTCTACTAAAAATACAAAAATTAGCTGGGCACGATAGCACATACCTGTAATCCCAGCTACTTGGGAGGCTGCGGCAGAGCCGCCTGAACCTGGGAGGCGGAGGTTGCAGTAACCCAAGATTGTGACACTGCACTCCAGCCTGGGCAACAGAAAAGAAAAATCTAAAGAACATTGTTGCAAAGCAGGCTAATAAAAAGTCTGCCACTTAGGTTTCATAATGAACTGTTCCTTTCCCAATTATTCATTAGGTGATATTCTGGCAAAGGCATGCACACAGTGTGGTAGAACAGACTGAGGAGAGATTGTGAGAAGACAAATCCAGTGTTTTCATTAACCTGTTTTGTAATCCATGACAGTCAGTTCACTTTGTTTCTTCATCTATAAAATGAAGTGACTGGACTATGATTCATTTGAAACTGGGAGTCATTCTATTCTGTCACTATAAGCCCTATACGGAATGTCTTCTGAGTTTGTCATTGTGTTTTCCTTTGCGTTAATTTGAAATTCTTTTCTAGAAGTAATATTAACAGTTGGGAAGAAGAATAAAAAATTAAAACATTCAACTTTTCTCTTTTTCCTCTGCGCTAAAGAGAACATGCTTCTTTCTCTAAGACTTATGGGCTGAATAAATGATCAAGGAATCAGCTGAAACCATTGCACAGCCATGAGAATAATTTTTGAGACTTCATGAAGGATCTCTGAAATTCTGTGGGTTGGAAACCACACGCATAAGGCTTTTCTTTATACCAGGTATTAACTTGGGGCTCATAGACAGAATCCAAGGGCTTCAAAAACTTCTGTAGACAAAAGACATAAACTTATTTTTTTTCCCATCAAGTATAAATATAGGAAATAACCAGGGTAGTATTTGCTGTTATGTTACGAATAAAAAATAGTTCATCATAGTGTTGTTATATCATCTCCAAATAATTATATTCTTCACTATTTTGAAGTTACTAGTTTATCAGCCTTGGTCCTAGCTCCTGTTATGTAATGCAAAAGAAGCACATGTATAACCATATACACACATGTAAGCTATTGCTACATAACAAAATTACCCTTAATATTTCTGTTAACTGTATTTAAACATAATTTATTTCCTTGGTAATCCTATATATTTTAAAATAGTGCTCTGAGAAATAGGCCTCACCAGATTGCCAAAGGGGCTTTGGCACAATAAAAGGCCAAGAGTACCCTTGCATGAGCACAGACATAAAATCATTAGAGGACCACTGATGGCAGGCACTGTGAATTTGGAAAACTACCAATTATGGCTCTAGAATTGAGTGGAAAGCCGTACGGGGCAATCAGAAACTTCAGCGTAAGAAGAAAAAAAAAAATGTTTTTCAGAAATCCCGGAAGCTAAGGATAAGCAAAGAGGATAGGAGGGGCGCATTTCAGTCTCGGGCTTTGTTACTGGCTTACAAAGGCGACGGAACGGCCAACAACCCACTTCCTGTTGACTGAAACTACTGCCGGACCCCACCCTACGGCTCCCCCTCCCCACCCCACTCCCATCAGAAACATAACACATGGGAACCCAAAACCTACACCCGTGAACCTACGACCTTCCAAAATCATGCCCGGTGCTTTCACCAACACCCGCAGGCTCTTAGGAGCTAAGCGTGCTTGCGCCGGCTCCCCTGCGTCAGGTCAGCACCCCGGGGCTGGGGCCCCTGCAGCAGCCGCACCAAAAAGTTTCATCCACAACCTTAAGTTCGGAAACCATCGTTTGCCCAGCGGAGGGTTCCCGCTATTCCTGGCAGGCGGTCCATCTCCTTGCCCGTCTCTCGGAGAGTGTATCGGTCGGGGACATCAGGACTGTTCGCTTGGAGGCCTCCTGCTACCTAAAACTCCCAAACGCCGCCCTCTTTAAGAGCCCAGGTTCGAGAACCGAACCCTCCAGTTTTGTCCTCAGACTCCGCCTCCTTCACTGCAGCCCGGGCAATACACGGGCCCGGCTGCTGAGAGCGGCGCCGTTGGCTTACGTAGCAGCACGTGATTGGCCACGGCGCCCTGGTAGGCTGGGATTGGTGGGCGGCGGGCCGACCCCGCCCCTCGCCCCCGCCTCCGGCCCGAGGCCGCCCGGGTGTCCTCGCGCTGCTAGTCCGCGCGCAGCCTGGCAGTTTGCCGCTTCCTCGCCCTCCATCCTGCGTACATGGCCACCGCTGCGACCGAGGAGCCCTTCCCTTTTCACGGTCTCCTGCCGAAGAAAGAGACCGGAGCCTCCTCCTTCCTCTGCCGCTACCCGGAGTATGACGGGCGTGGGGTGCTCATCGCCGTCCTGGACACGGGGGTCGACCCGGGGGCCCCGGGCATGCAGGTGAGGCAGCCCCCGAGGGCCCGGGCGCGGGGGCGCGGGCGACCGGGGACGCGATCAGGGACGCAGCCTCGGAGCCCGGCAGGCCGAAGCCCCGCTCTGCGGCCGAGCCGGGCCGGGGTGGGCAAAGCCCGGCTGGGCAGAGGTCAGAGCCGGGCGCGGGAGGAACCGGCGCCCGCCAAGGGGACTCAACGGCGCTCGGTGCCAGGGGCGCTGGGCGGGAGCGGGCGGGGACCCCAGGCTGGGCGGTGTTCCCGGCCCAACAAAAGCAGCATGCCCGGCGCGGCTGGCTCGAGGAGCCTGGGTCCGCCTGTGGCCCCAGAGACACCCCTTCCTTCTCGCTTCGGCGCTGCCGGGCCGGCCCCGCCGGGTTGCTTCCCTCCATGCCGCCTTCCTCTGCAGACCCCTGGTGCCTTGAACACCGGTCCCTGCCTGACGTTTTCAAAGAGAATTTTACAATTTTTATCATTGGGGTGAGGTGGAGACATCAGATAGGCAAGTGACATGTGAGAACTTAATGTTCAGGGTTCGAGTGATTTGGTTTGGGGAAGAATAGTTTGTCTGTAAGCACGAAAGCTGGGTTTCCAGAAGATAACCCAGTCGGCTTCCGGCATTGTTTCCTGTGGTAGTTTTGTGTATTCTATTTTTAAAAGATCTTCTGCATCATATTTGCTTAGGGTCATTGAATCTTGTGGCTTAATCTTCGTTTACATAAGGAGAATTCAGTTAGGTTTGGTTTTGGCGAGCTTCTCAGACCTTATGAAATTATGCTTAAAAAAAAAAAAAAAAACCCTGAAAACATAAGACGGTTTTAAAAAATTACTTAGTTTTACCTTAGGCAACTTTAAAATCTTTAGATTCAGGGTATCATACCAGAAGGTAGTTTTTTTTAAGTATGTCGTCTCTCGTTAAAAGCATTCTGTTTAAAGTCTTTAAAGTTTAACTTTCGTACATTTAGCCCTTTACTGAAATCCAGTAATAAAATTTCACCATTGTTCAAGATCTGTCTCCCGGCATCCTTACTAATCCTACTGTATGCTGATCTCTTGTTGATCAGCCCTGCCTGTCTTACCCTCCTTTCTACACTAAACACTCATGTTTCTCTCTTCCTCCTCCACCCCAACGTCCCTTTCCCTCTGGATCCTTTATTGTGCTTTCTGATTATTGAAGTAGCATTTTGGAAGTAATGAATGGGAGTCTGTATGTTTAGAAACCCCTGGGAATCTTAATTGCTGGCGTATGTTCTTCAGCACCACTCTGGAGTACAGCACACCTTTGATGAATTAGAAGAGGAGCAGATAATAAATTCCCTCCCGGTAACTGGAGTTGTATAGTTGCCGTTGTATTAATGAGTCTTTAAGTTGTATTAAGTCTTTAAGTTTAAAGACTTAAAGCAATGACAGCTTTCACCTCACTGAGGCTTTATTACAGAGTAGTAATAATGCTTTCCATTCTGCTGTGTAGTGTGTCTACTTTTTATAGGATGAGTGGGAGGAAAACAGCTGGGATAAGTAGTTCACTGGTTCTTTTGTCAGGATAATAAGAGGGTCAGAAAAGTTTGGAGAAGTGCTGCTTGGTAGAATTTGTTGGTAGAATTTCCAGATCTGTTTCTCACATTCTTCTGTTACTCTCTCTAAAGTAACAATAATTTTCAACCCATAGTGTTGTTGTGAAAATTGATTATAAGAGGACTAATTACATGTGACTTTTTTAAATGCTCAAGAAAAATACTATTTTGGCAATGACATTTATCTTTTTTTTTTTTATGATTTCAACTTTTATTTTAGATTCAGAAGGTAGAAGTGCAGGAGACTGACATGGGGATATTGCCTAATGTTGAGGTTTGGGATATGATTGATCCTGTCACCCAGGTAGTGAGCATAGTACCCATGAGGTAGTGTTTCAGCCTTGTCTCCTCCTCTTCCCTTTGGGATCCCCAGTATCTATCGTTCCTATCTTTGTGTCCATGTGTACCCATTGTTTAGCTCCTACTGTAAGTGAACAATTACTATGGATCTTTCATCACCAACTATTTGGAGGATGAATATATGTTAGATATTTGCACGTAATAAATATTCAGATAATAGCATTGAAATCAAATGAAAGCATTAACTCTTATTGTTAAACAATTAACAGCCTTGACTCAGATACTGGTCTAAACACAACCAGTTAAAAGAAATTGGGTAAGGTGGCTTGCAAACATGAGGGTTTTTTTCTTTTCCTGTACCTTTAACATATTTATTTTGTAGATATATGTGTACATTAAGACTAGAGGATGGATAGAAATAAAAAGGAAAGAATGAAATAGGAGGAAGACGAGGCTGAACTGGCTGTTCGGAAAGCCAGGTGGGGTCTGAGCAAAGGAGTAGAGGCACAAGTGAAAACTTGGAAGAACACTGTGGATTGTGTCAGTCTTTGGTGACTCCCTTGGGCCCGTTTCTTATTTTGACAGCTCTGTGGGGATGATAAAGTAGAGTGTGGGTGGCTGAGAAGAGTAATAATTATGTAAGTGATTTCATATTTCCTCAGCAGATATTCAGGCACCTACCAAGTGCCTAAGTTTGTGTTAAATGATACAGTCTTGTAAACTGTCACTGTCACAGAGATTGACGCAGGTCCTGGGGGAATGGGGCAGGGATTGGGAACAGCACTGGCCAGTGAGAGCTGGACTGGCCAGGTTTCACAGACCAGTTGGAACTTGGACTATACCAGAGATATATATGCAGTGGCCAGGAGGTCTCCCCTTCACCAGTCTTATTTCTCTTTGATCCATCCTTCACATTTCCAGAGTTAATTCCTTAAAAAAAACAAACCTTGTGGCCGGGCAAGATGACTCACCCCTATAATCCCAGCACTTTGGGAGGCTGAGGCCAGTAGATCATGACGTCAAGAGTTCAAGACTATCCTGGTGAACTTGGTGAAACCCCATGTCTACTAAAAAAATAGAAAAATTAGCCGGGAGTGGTGGCAAATGCCTGTAATCCCAGCGACTCAGGAGGCTGAGACAGGAGAATCTCCCGGGAGGCGGAAGTTGCAGTGAGCTGAGATGGTGCCACTGCACTCCAGCTTGGTGACAGAGTGAGACTTCATCTCAAAAAAAAAAAAAAAAACATAAACCTTGTATTACACCCTCATTTAAAACAAAACCATTTTGGAATCTCAATTGCTTTTGTGTAAAAATTTTTTTAAAAATTGAATGGCATATATGAGGCCCTTTGCCATCCAACTCTGGCCTCCTGTGTAGCCTCAGTTTTCGTCATTTCTTATGTCCATAGCCCCTTCATCCCCACGTTTCATCCTGTGCCTCCCCTTGAACATTTCACTCTTTCACTCACTCAGATGTTTCAGATCTTTTTGCCAATACATGCCTTTGCATTTGGCATTTCATGTTCTGTCAGGCTGCTACCATCTATCACCTGTAAACTCCTGCTTCATCCTTTAAGATCCAGTTGGGTCTTGACACCATTACTTTTTGGGAACTGATTTAATTCTCCGCCCCCCCCCC
>NW_016107329.1:1154170-1213110 GCF_001604975.1 Cebus imitator
TCTGTCACCCAAGCTGTAAGACAATTGTACAGTGGCAGGATCACCGCTCATTTCAGCCTCAAACTCCTGGGTTCAAGCAGTCCTCCTGCCTCAGCCTCTGCTGTAGCTGGTACTATAAGTATGTGCCACCACACCCAGCTAATTTTTTAACTTTTTTGTAGAGACAGGCTCTCATTGTGTTACCCAGGCTGGCCTGACCTCTATTATTGTCCTGTTTTGTCATCATCTCTCTACTTATTTTTCTTCCCAGCTGATAGTAAGCTTTCGAAAAGCAAAGATCATCTTATTTATGTTAATCATTACATTCCCAGAATAAAAGTCACTGGTTAACATTTATTAAATCTTTCTCTGCCTAAAAGAATATTTTTAATATCTTTCCTGAAATTTTAAGTAAACTCATTAACTTTGTGTCCTTTAAGATAGATTGCGAACTTCCCACTGTTTGTTCTGGTCCTCTCTGCAAATGTTTGGCAAATCTTCCAACCTTCACTAACTTCTCTACCTTAAGGGTTACAGTCAAGACATACAGTAACTTAGATTCTTGACATTTTTGGGAAAAGCTTTGGGCAATTTCTGTTTTATCCAGCCAACATAGCCCAGTAAGCATTTCCCAGTCTCCTATCCAGGACCCAGGTTTTAGTACCAAAGTTCCACCCGTACTAACTCACGCATGCTTCCAGCCTCCCTTTCCCATGTGAAGCCTCCCCTTTCTCAGAGATGAGGGATATAGTTCCACTGCTAGTAGTTCACCTTCCTTCTTTCCTTTACTTCTCCCAAAACACCATGGCAAAATCGTTAGGGGATTTGCCTTTAAAAAAAAAAAAAAAAAAAACCGTCCTCTGACCCTACATTTCTGTTTTTATCTTTTTCTTTCCAGTGAAGTGGTTTCCTTTAACTAATATTAAAGTAAGAAATTCATGGGTAGAAAAATTGCATGGATAAGAATTTGTAATGAATATTTGTGTGTGTGTGTGAGAGAGATCCTTGTAAGTAAAGTAAGGTTTGGAAATAGGTGACAAATAAGCCATTAAATCCCATTAGACTTTTTTCCTTTGCTCTTACATTGATAATGAGGTTTCTCATGAGAGGGATCTGACTTGTTAGTGCTCCCTTGTTATTCTTCATCTCAAGTCCCCCAAGTTCTCATTGAGGTGAAGATAGGTGATTTGGGTTCTTAGTGCTACTCTATATCTTCAAATTATGTGTTTATTTGGAATACATTTTAAAACAGGTTATTTTCTTATATGATTAGTACATGACCTATCTAGTTTTAATTTTATAGAGTAGTATCAACTGTCTAAAGTTTCCATTTTTATGTTGATAGATTTTCTTACTTTTTTTAAATTATATTTTTGAGACAAATAGCCTATCTCTTCAAAATCAGTATCTTATTTAAGTTTTTTAGTTTTATCAGGGTTTGGCATGGTTCCCACAGTGATTTTTTTTTTTATGAATTATGACTTTGAGCTTTCTGACTATTAGAATTCTCATTTGTTACTATTATAGGACAGTTCCCAAGAAGTAAACATCCTACTTGAGAATTACCATACATGAAAATAACAGCTTTGTCTGGGAGGCCTTTATGGCCCCTTCAGCTCTCAGGCCCTCAGTTGTTCCATGGCAAGAAGACTGAAATGAGATTTGGGGTCCACCAGCCACCCATTTGCTTTGTCTGGTAAAGGAAAAAACATGTATGCCTTTGTTTTCTCCGCATCATGAATTTCTGCCTCCTCCTTTAGGGTATACCTTAATTACAGAGCTTGGAGGATATTGCGGAGGAAACACTTGGTGTTGGGGAAAGGGGCATATTGGTCAGAAAGACCTAGAACAGCGGACATTAGGCCTTGTCTCTTTTTTTTTTTTTTTTTTTTTTTGAGACAGAGTCTTGCTTTGTCACCCAGGCCGGAGGGCAGTGGCGCAATTTCAGCTCACTGCAACCTCTCCGCCCCCTGGGTTCAAATGATTCTCCTGCCTCACCCTCCCAAGTAGCTGGGATTACAGGCACCGGCCAACATGCCCGGCCAATTTTTGTATTTTTAGCAGAGACAGGGTTTCACCATGTTGGTCAGGGTGGTGTCAGTCTCCTGACCTTGTGATCCACACGCCTCTGTCTCCCAAAGTGCTGAGATTACAGGCGTGAACCACCGTGCCCGACCAGCTTTGACTTTTTAAAGAGTGTAAATTCCCCAGGTGGAAATGGAGTCTGAAGACTGTGCTCTTTCATATTACTGACAGTTTTTGTGTTTCTGTTTCTTTCTTGAGGAGGGAGTCTTTTTTTTTTTTTTTCCTCCAGTCTTTGTGTCTCTGTTTTCTGTCTGAGTCCTGCTGGTAACTCAGTACATATCCCCGATTGCAACAAATTCCATTTGGAAAGCTAGCCCAGAAAGAGTCCAAAAATTATTTATCCCACAAAAATGTATAAATATATATGCTGTTACTTGTAGCAGTCGTATTATGGCGCAAATGAAAATTTGTGAACTGGCGACAGATTAAATCTTTGAAAATCAGTCTTACTGATGAGTAACTTGTGCCTTGTAATTCAAAAATTAAATATTCATTGAATGCCTGGCAAGCACTGTGAGGTAGTGGGTATATGTTGCTGAATAAAACAGACATGGCTCTTGACCTCATGGAGCTTCTTATTCTAATGCCGGGGGGACAGATGAAGTATAATTAGAAATAGAATTATGTTCTGTGAAGGAAATGAGGTACAGTGAGAAAGAATGATCAAGTTTAGGATGGCAGCTACTTAATGGAGGTCATCGAGGAGGCCTTTCTGTGGAGTGACTTTAATAGAAAACTGAGAGAAGATGGAATCCTGTGGAACAACTGAAGAGAGAAGGAATTCCAGGCAGAAGGAACCTGTTTAAAAAGTCATGAGGCCGGAAAAAGTTTGGAATGTTTCAGGAATTGAAAGGAGGTTGGTGTGGTTCAAGTCATGAGTATGGGTTTGGCAGGGGTCACATTGTGCGAAGCTTTTTAGGCAAGTATTCTGAGTGCTCCGTGAATACACTGATGGGCTTAAAGAAGAGGACTGATAAAATACAGCTTGTTTTAATACACATTGAGTATCGCAAATTTGAAGTGCTCCAGTGAACATGTCCTCTGAGGTTCATGTCAGCTCTCAAAATGATTTTGGAGCATTTGGGACACTCAGCCTATTATTACTTTTGGTGGGGCCAACGGTGGAAACTGAGGGACTGCTTAGGAAGTGATTGGTCTCAGGAAGGCCAGAGATGATGGTGATTTGGAGAATCAGGATAGTGGTAGTGAAGATGAGATGGATTTGAGCTATCTTCTAGATAAAGAATTAACAAGACTTCCTGATAGCTTGACTGTGACAAGTTAACTGAAGTGAAGAATCAGAGGAGGATTGCTGAGTTTCTGGCATGAGCAGCTGGGTGTGGGGATTCTTGGGATGGCAAAGCCTGGAGAAAATCAGGTGGCAGCGGGTATGTTAAGCTTGAACTTTGGACTCGTTGAGTTTGAGGCACTAGTGTGGCATCCAACAATGGTACCATTAACATTTTTCCCCCTAAAGTTCTATACTTGGTCCAGCCGACAGCTCACCATCTTCAGATCTTTACTCAAATGTTAGCTTCTCAGCAAGGCCTTCCTTGAGCAGCCAGATTTATATTGAAAACCACATACCACCCATCTCCCGTCCCTGCTTAATTTTTCTCCACAGTTAATCTTCATCATCTGACATGTTCCTTTTAATTTTTTCCCTAATGCCCAGGGTGGTAGTACATCTGACATGTTCTTTATTTTACTTTTTTATTAACTGAACTGCATCCTCGCAGTAAGATTGTCAGGGATTTTTGCGTATGGATCACTGCCATATCCCCAGCACCTAAAATAGGGTGTGGCCTATAGTAAATGCTCAGTAAATATTTGTTAACTGAATGTATGAAACCACTTGAAGGATTCTGTGGTGTTTCCACGATTAAATGTCCTTATTAGTATTTTTCCAGGCTTTTGGCTTAAAACAATTCAGTTCTCTTTTTTAAGTGAATGCAGATTTTGTATATACACATAAAAATATGGGTTTGCATTGTTTTCTTTAGGAATAAAAACCTAAAATCTGCAATTTAATTTTCTTAATTTTCAGGTTACAACTGATGGAAAACCAAAAATCGTTGATATCATTGATACAACAGGAAGTGGTGATGTGAATACTGCTACAGAGGTGGAGCCAAAGGATGGCGAAATTGTTGGCCTTTCAGGAAGAGTGCTTAAGGTCAGAGCTTTGGTATTCTTTTGGAATTTTTTTTTTTTTACTGTTGCCTCAAAACATCTAATGTTTTTACCTTACATTTATGCATTGCTACATAACAGATTACCTCAAAACCTCATGATTTAAAATGACAAATATTTATTACCTAGGAGTTCTGTGAGTCAGGAATCTGGGGTGCTTCTAGTTCAGAATCATCCTTGAGGTTGCAGACTGTTAGCCGTGGCTGACTTCATCTGAAGGCTCAGCTTGGGAGAGGAATGGGGAGTTTGTTTCCAAGCTCACTGGCGGGTCACTGACAGATCTTGACTCCTTGCCATGTGGGCCTCTCCACAGCGCTGCTGTATCCAGCAGCGCCTTCCCTGAGAGAGTGATCCGAGGGAGTCCCCATGATGAAAGCCACCGTCTTTCTGTTAAAGTGATTTTGGAAGGGACCACACACATCATTTGACTATGTTCTGCTCGTTGGAAGTGAGTCAATAAATCCAGCACAGGCTTAAGGTTAAGGGATTTTACAAGAAGTGAATCATTGGGACCATTTTAGAAGAAGTCATGATTTTGTTGTTTGATGGAGCACCTAGTTTGGGCTGTATTTTTCAGTGAGGTTGCCCAATTTTATTTTATGTTTTGAATACAAAGATGGAGAAAGTAACCACATGATAGTTTTGCCTTCATCTTTTACTGTCCCTTCATAGTATTCCCAGTGAACTTGACCATGAAGAAATACTTAGGCTATAGTCACTGTTAACTTAAATGGCCAGCTTTATCTTATGCTGTGTCATTCTATGTCCTTGGTAGAAAGGCCTGGGCAAGCTCATAAAAAATAATTATAAAGCAAGCATAGAACAGCTCATGAGCTAAGGAACATGGAGGATGGCAAGAATTTGTGATCCTGTACTCTATTGTTTAAAGCAATAAGCAGAATTAGTTTGGAATATAAAATTATGATTAGTTAACTTTTCCCACCTTTTACTATCTATCTGAATTATACTTAGGCTTTGTCTTTTAGATAAGCCTTTTGTGGCAGCATACTGGTTTTCTGTGCCAGGCAATAAAGCACCACAGACTTAGCAGCCTAAAACCTTGTATATTTCTATATTTATTTATTATACACTGTTTCCATGGGGTAGGTGCCCAGGCATGGCTTTCTATGGGTCTCTGCTCAGGGTCTCACAAGACTGCAGTCAAGGTTAAAGGCTCAGCTGAGGCTCAGGCTTCTTTTCCAAGTTTACATGATGGAAAAATTCATTTCATTGCAGCTGTGAAACTTGTGATAGCTTGCTTCTTCAAGGCCAGTAAGAGAATCTCCAGCTTTGGTGATGACCCCAGTCTCTCTTTCAAAGAACTCACCTGATTAGTTCAGGCCCACTGAGAATCATCTACCTTTTGATTTGCTCAGATTCCTTAATTGCATCTGCAAAATCCCTTTACCTTCTTTACATACCATAATGTAATCATGGGAGTGACATCTCATTATATTCATAGATCCCAACTTCACTTAGCGGAGGAACTATGCAAAGTCTTGGGTCTTCTTAAGAATCTGCCCCTCTTGGACAGCTGGCAGCCATTAATATCCAAGTTATACTTCCTTTTCCGTGTATTATGAACTGAATATCTGTGTCCCCACCCCCAGCTCAAATTCATATGTTGAAGCCCTAACCCTCAGTGTGATGGTATTTGGAGGTTGGGCTTTTGGGAGGTATTTAGGGTTAGATGAGGTTTTGAGTATGTGTCCCCTAGGATAGTATTAGTACCCTTATAAGAAGAGACTCCAGAGAGCTTCCTGTCTCCAGGTCATATGAGGACGTGCAAGAAGGTGGCCTCTGTAAGCCAGGAAGAGGGTTTTCACCTGAACTCAACCATGCTGGCACCCTGATGTTGAGCTTCCAGCCACTAGAACTATGAGAAAATCAGCTTCTGTTGTCAGTCACCCAGTTTACAGTGCGGGTTGAGAATCCCTGTCTGAAACACTTGGGACCAGAATACTTTTTCTTGGGACCAAATTTTTTTCAGATTTTGGAATATTTTCATTGTGTATACCGGTTGAGCCTCCCTTATCCAAAATCGGAAATGCTCCAAAATGAGTGCCAACATGACACTCAAAGGAAATGGTCAATAGAGCATTTCAGATTTTCAGATTAGAAGTGCTCAGCCACCTGAATTACCCTAGCGTTCAGCCCATCTTCCCCCAAGTCAACCTTATGATTAGAATATATTGCAAAGGGAAACTTGGAATTCCTGTGAGTTATGGTACTCTGGGAAACTAAAGAGCATTCCTAGTAAGTCCTGCAGGCTTAGAGCCATATAAAGTATTACTTGATTCTTTATTTATTAACTTATTTTGAGACAGAATCTCACTCTGTCACCCAGGCTGAAGTGCAGTGGCACAATCTTGGGTTACCACAACCTCTGCTTCCTGGGTTCAGGTGATTCTCCTGCCTCAGCCTCCCGAGTAGCTGAGATTACAGGCATGCGCCATGACACCTGGCTAATGCTTTTTTTTTTTTGTATTTTTAGCGGAGATAGTTTTGCCATGTTGGCCAGGCTGGTCTCAAACTCCTGACCTCAAGTGATCCACCTGCCTCAGCCTCCCAGAGTGCTAATATTATAGGCATGAGCCACTACGCCTGGCCTCATTTATTTTTAAACAGCTGTAGTAACCCCTGCTTTAGATAAACCCCATGAACTAATAAGATCACTAGTACTCACAAGTAGAATTATATATGTACCATGTATATTGCTCTTAAAGTCAAAACAATTACAAGGTTCGTCTTTTCTCAGCTTGGCAACATATTTCTTTAATTCTACTGTTAAGTATTCTTAGCCCATCATTGTGGGTTTTTAAACTTAATTTTTAATTGTGTTCAGTATGTTTTAATAGTTTAAAAACACAAATATTTTTACAAGGCTTCTAACAAGAAGAGTTCAATCCCCTGTCCCACCTCTCCCTACTGTTTTCTGCTTCAACATGACCATCAATACATTAAATTATCTTCAAAGTTTAAAATAACATGCTAGTATAGTCTTATGTCTTTATTTGTAGAATTAATATGTGAAAGAAGAGCATTTAACTCTCAAGTCCTTTACTTCCAGGAAATCGGCGTTATCTCTTAGATAACATCCTCTCCATTGTTTTCGCTGTGTTTTTCTGGAACTTTGTAATTGAACATTGGACCTCTTGAATTGATCCTCCAGTTTTTAAATTTTCTTCCACCTTTTCTTCACTGCCTTTATCCTTCACCTTCCTGAGAGATTTCTAGCATTTTCTCAACATTGTAACCCTTGTGTGAGTTTTGTTAAATTTTGCCTATTTTTAATTGTAAAAGCCCCTTCATTTTCACTTGGAACATATTTTTGTATCATGTGTGCAACATTTATCTCTATGAGATACATTTTAATTTTTTTTAATTTCATTGTTTCTTCCCTCCCCTTCCCCCATTCTCCTTTCTTAGTCTCCTGTTCTGCTTCCGCTTCTCCTTTCTCCTTTTTCCTTCACCCTCTCCTTCCTCCTTCACCTCCTCCTCTTCCTTATTCTCTGCTTTTTACTTTAGATATTTTATTTAGGTGTCTAATCATCCCTGGCTGTCTTATTTTAGCAAGTAACAAGAAAAGGTGATTGGAAGCTCTTCTGCTTGTGTAGGTTCTTTTGGTGGGTTTTACTATAGAGTACTGATAACATTTGGGGGGACCCCCATAATATCAACACACTATATTTTTTCCATTGGGATGCCCAGTTACCTGAAAGAAGTCCTTAGCCTATTTGGCCTAGGGTCTAGGGGAGGAGTGAGTGAAAAGTCTGGCTGCAGGTATTCAGGTAGCTACACATGCAAGGGGCCTGGAGCAAAGTCATGCAGACTCATTTTTATGTCTCATCCCTCTTGTATTAGTTCTTTTTCACACTGCCGTGAAGTGTGAGACTGGGGAATTTATGAAGAAAAGAGGTTTAATTGACTCACAGTCTGCAGGCTTAACAGGAAGCGTGACTTGGTAGTCTCAGGAAACATACAATCATGGTGGAAGGTGAAGGGGAAACAAGATATGTCTTCTCATGGTTGAACAGGAGAGAGAGCCAGCAAAGGGCGAAGTGCCACGCTTTTTTTTTTTTTTTTTAGATAGAGTTTTGCCCTTGTAGCCCAGGCTGGAGTTCAGTGGCATGATCTTGGCTCACTGCAACCTCTGCCTCCCAGGTTCAAGCAGTTCTCCTGCCTCAGGCTCCCAAGTAGCTGTGATTACAGGTGCCTGCCACCATGCCCTGCTAATTTTTGTATTTCTAGTAGAGACAGGGTTTTACCATGTTGGCCAGGCTGGTCTTGAACTGCAGACCTCAGGTGATCCACCTGCCTCACCCTCCCAAAGTTCGGGGATTACAGGCGTGAGCCACTGCACCCGACTGCCGCTCATGTTTAAACCATTAGATCTTGTAAGAATTCATCATCACAGGAACAGCAAGGGGGAAATCCATCCCCATGATCCGGTCACCTCCCGCCAGGCCCCTCCCCTGACATGAGAGGATTATAATTCGACATGAGAGGATTATAATTCGACATGAGATTTGGGTAGAGACACAGAGTCAAACCATATGACCTCTTCTTTGCTGTGTTGACAAAGTTGACATTTCAGATTTTCTCTGGAGGGTTACCTGTTGGTGAAGTTTGGGCAGGATGAGGGATGGAGCAATGGGAGTGCTCCTTATACAAATTTTCCGCCAGTCTTCTTAGTTAGAACTGTCTTCTCTATCCATCCATAAAGTGTACTCACACACATGTTCAGTTTAATTTTTTTCAGGGATGTACAGGTGTTTAGATATTTTGCAGTAGTCATTAAAAGGAAGAATTATTAATCACTGGGATTCTCACTAGTTGGATCTCTGCAACTCTTAGTACACAGTTTTCAGAAAGCAACGCAATGAAGTCTTCAAGTTTCTTTGATGTAGTCATGCATTTATTTATTTATTTAAGATGGAGTCATGTTCTTTCGCCCAGGCTGCAATGTAGTGGTGCGATCTCAGCTCACTGCAACCTCTGCCTCCTGGGTTCCAGCAGTTTTCCTGCCTCAGCCTCCCAAGTAGCTGAGATTACAGATGCCTGCCACTGTGCCTGGCTAATTTTTTGTTTTTTTCAATAGAGGTGGGGTTTCACCACGTTGGCCAGGCTGGTCTCAAACTCCTGACATCAGTTGATCCACCCGCCTCAGCCTACCTAAGTGCTGGGATTATAGGTGTGAGCCACCGCACCCTGCTGTCATGCTTTGAAGTGAACTAAATGTTTATAGCCTATTTTTTTCCACTTAGCCCATAAATTACTAACAAACTTATTTTTCTGTCAGTTTAATATCAACTAATAGGTGCTTTGAACACTTCAGTAGTCTCATTCTCAAAGAATGATATTCCTAGGCCTTCTTGAGAAACCAGTGGTAAGTTACTTATGGCCTACGGTACTCCCATGAGCAGATCAAAGTACAAAAGTGAATAGAACTTTAAAACCTTACATTGTAAAATATGCATACTTAAAGTACATAAACCCATTATGTACAGTTTTATGAATCGTTATAGCAGATCAAGATAAAGAACATTGTTGTACCTCAGAAACTTCCTGCATCCTCCTGAATCATAGCCTGTTGCAACTTTTGTGATAATCATTTCTTTGCTTGTTTGTGTGTAGTTTTACCACATTGGTGTGGCTATATAAAATATATTGTTTAGTTTTGGCTAGTTTGAACTTTACACGAAGAGTCTCATTTCATTCATAAAATTTCAGTATATGTTGTTTTTCCCTTGGCATTATGAGATATGAAATTCGTAAGACTTGCTCATGTTGTCACAGGTAGCAATGATTTATTCAGTTTCATTGCTGTGCATATGCCATGGCTTGTACCTAGCACATCCTATCCATTCTATGATGTATGTGTATCCTGTGCTCATGTATGTGGGTACCTCCAGGATGTATGTATAGGAGTAGAATTGCTGAATCATGGAGATACATCACTAGGTCCTGCCAAACAGTTTTTCCAAGTGTGTGTGCGTGCGTTTGTTTTTTTAGTTGGACAGGACATCTCCTTGACGAAGTGTTTGTATTAAAAGACATTTCCAGGCCAGCCGCAGTGGCTCACGCCTCTAATCCCAGCACTTTGGGAGTCAAGAGCAGGTAGATCAGCTGAGGTCAGGAGTTCAAGACCACCCTGACCAACATGGTGAAACTCCCTCTCTACTAAAAATATGAAGATTAGCTGGGCGTGGTGGCATGCACCTGTAATCCCAGCTACTTGGGAGGCTGATGCAGGAGAATCACTTGAGCCTGGGAGGCAGAGAGGCTGCAGTGAGCTGAGATGGCGCCGTTGCACTCCAGCCTGGGTGACAGAGCGAGACACCTTCTCAAAAAAATGTTAAAAAAGACATTTCCATTAGCAGTGTGTAATAGCCGTTTTCTGACCTCATGATCATAGAGATATTCTCCTATATTTCTAAGAAGTTTCACAGCTTTTTTCTTCTGTTTGTTCTAGAATTCACCTGGAATTGATTTTATATGCTTAGTTTGAAAGGAGTTCTATATCTTTTTTTCCATAAGAAGACCCAGTTGTCCCTACACCATGTATTCCACAATTTTCACTCTAATTTTTGGTACCTTCTTTTCACTTGGCACCCTTCAAAATGTGGTGAGCTTCTAAAGTCTCCTTCATGTTTTTCTTTGTCCCTTCCTTTTTGGATGTTTCCTCCACTTCCTTTATTCTAATTTTAGTAGCATTTTGGAAGGAAGCACAGTGCCTTTTTCATTTTACCACATTTAACTTGAAGTCATTTTAAAAATTAATACTTATCCTTAAATATTTTTGGGTTTTAAAAAAAAAAAGATAAATCCAGGCATAATGAATGAGTTGGCCAGATTTAGCATGGTACTTAGATGCAGTGACAGCCAAAGGAAATGGTGTGCGTGTGCACTGGCCTGTGTGATGAGGCTGGCAAGGCTGAAATCATTTTGAAGCAAAAAAAAAGCCTCTAAAAGGGCTTTAATGCATGGCACTATAACACTCAGATGACACTTAGCCTGTTAAGAAAAATGTTCCAATTGTTAGGCATCCTTTCTTTAAGGGAGTCAGAAAAATGAGGTGTAATTGGTAATTACAAAGATTATATATAGCATGACAATCGGTCTTAATACTTGTAGTTACTGTGTAATTGTAATCATTTTTAAGATATCAACTTAAAATGGTCAAATGTAAAGATTTTATTCTTAGAGGTACCAAAATAACTTTTCTTTATGTAGATTACTCAAATATGCAAAGTAAAATTTCATAATTGCCTCATAAAGTTAGCTTTATCTTGGCTAAAGTTAGACCAGATAGCCCTGATTATAATTTTTATCTGATTTTTTTTAGTGTAATTTTTGTAACTAGCCTGCCTTCGCAGTAAGGAAAATATATATAGTTATGAATTGAGAAATGTCTGGTTCTGTGGACTGTGCAGACTTTGATCTCATTTATGATTATAAATTATGTCTATGGGATTATTCTTATTGTACTATATTTCTTTTTAAGTGTGGTTAAATATGACTTAACACCTTTCTATTTTGCAGTTATTTTAATTAGTTTCTTTATTTAATCTTTTGGGATTTTATGATTTTCCATAATGTCTTTGTATAAAGTTGTCACTAGCCAAGGATTACTAAACCACTTGTGTAGTGGGACACAAGTGAATAAATGCTCTGAATTCGAAAGCTGGTGATTACTTCCCTTTTTGTTGCTGCAGTGCTTTCTTATTGCTTTGCCATGGGCTGTTGCAAAAACATTGAAGTTCAGAATTCCTGTTCTCTAAAGAAGGTCCATAAGTTCTGAGTGAAAAGTGCTAACTTGTGTGCCAATGTATTTGAAATTTCACATTCTCCAGACATCCAGTTGATTTGGAAATGATTAATGGCACACAGGCCTTTAAAACGTCACTATTTAGTATTAATAGCTCCTGAAGCTCCGTGAATGATTGTTTTCCTCTAGTTCTGAGGAAATTTCATCCAAAAGTTTTCTGCCTGGGAAGTGGTTGGATGAAAGATGTGCGGATGAGTTAAAGATACTGCGTAAGTGAGGATTGATGAGTCTCCCAGCTCTGGGTGTTTCAGCCTTATCATTTATATATATTTAAAAGCTGGTTTTGATGACCATGGTCCCTATCTTTTCTTGACTGATGATTCAAGTTGATTGATGCTCAATTCACTTTGTTGTTCACAGGAATAAGGTAGAGGTTTTCTTCCTTTTACAGGTAAAGAAGTAGAAGCCTGTGGGTTCCCTCTAGTTAGTGACAGAGTTTGTATTCAGAGCCAGATTTATCTGACTTTAAATCCCATATCCTTCATACAGAATTTTTGGTTTCCATGAGAGAGATAGGTTCCAGTTTTCAACCTTCGTGTCGTTTGGGCAAGTAATTTGATTTCTCTTTCTGCTTTGCTTTCTCTATTTGTAAACTAGGCATCCTGTTTACATCGCTTTACTAAAATTTTAGTGTTTTAAAATACTTCGAGAGTTTAAAAGACTATTACAAGATTTTAGCAGTTTATTGAGATAGTATATATTGAAAGCACTTTTTAAACCATGAAGCATTGTACAAATGGAAGGTATTTTTCTAGTTGAATTGTCTTATTTATGGATGAGAAAAAAGAAGTGATAAAGATATTAAGTGATTGCTTAGAGTATTAAACACATGTTGTCATACATGACCTTTCTTATTAAGCTATTAAAATAGAATTAATATACTTTTTTGCTCAGTAGTCCATCATTGGAATTGGAAAGCGTTTAGTGAATGAACAGGTTACCTTTTTTTTCTTTTCTGTAGATTCCTGCAAGCTGGACAAATCCCTCAGGCAAATATCATATTGGCATCAAAAATGGCTATGACTTCTATCCCAAGGCTCTCAAGGAAAGGATACAGGTAATGTACAATCCGGTACCAATGACTTGTTGTATTCTTCTGACTTGTCTTCTTCCTCAGATTTTATTCCTACTAAAGAAAAATATTTCATAAAATTTCATTAACTCAGGTTTTTTGGGAAGGTTGATGGTTTTTAAACAATAACTGCTTAAGGATTCTGCTCAATGGAATGTCATCCATTTAAAGTGATTCTTAATCTTGGATATATAGCTAAGCTTAGGGAATCTGTGAATACACTGAAGTTATATTCAGATTTTTGTGTTTTTCTGGGAAATGGGATATAGCTTTCACTGGATTTTCGAGAACATTTTTACTTGAAAAAGGCTAAAGACAGTTGATTCAAAGTCCAGACCACCTTTTCGTTTCTGTTCTGTAGTTTCTGTGATATGTCTCGCCCCTGTTGTTTTCGGTTTAACTAGCCTTCTTGCTCCCAGTTAATCATCATTTAGTATTAAGTGTTAATCAGACCTAAAACTGCTGTAGTATAAGAACACCAGTGTGCCGTTAGAAATATGAGTTGTTGGTGGTGGTTTTTTAATTTTTGGGAGACACGGTCTTGCTCTGTCGCTCAGGCCAGAATGCAGCGGCATGATCACAGCTAACTACTGCCTCACCCACCCAGGGTATCTTCCCATGTAGCTGCGACTACAGGTACACGCCACCGCACCCATCTAATTTTTGTATTTTTTGTAGAGATAGGGTTTTGCCATGTTGCCCAGGCCAGTCTCAAACGCCTGGGCTCAAGTGATCCACCTGCCTCATTCTTCCAAAGTGCTGGGACTATAAGTGTGAGCCATTGTATGACTGCATTTTTATACAGTATATTAAATTTAATCTGTGTTGATAAGATACAATTGAATATGCAAATATAGTGTGGTTAAGTTAAAGTGAACCATTCCTTTAGCTGCATTGGGAGGCACTATGAATTAAAGACACTGGAGATAAAGGTTAAAACCGATTTCAATAACATAGAACCTTATCAAGTCAAAGGGGATGTAAAAAAAGAGAGGGAAGAAATTGAGGAAGCCTGCATTGTCTGTTAAAATGCAGCCGTAGTCTTATCTAGTTCTGTGCTTACACTTGGCTTATGGTATTTCCCAATCTTGTATGGGCCCAGAATACCATTTTCTTACTTTTAATGACTGGGAATTTAGTCAGTTTTCTGATGTAATAGTAGATATTCTAGGAGAAGGAAAGGTTTTAAATTGGGCAATATGATACATAAAAATACACCTGGATGTGTCTTGGTAAACTTGTCTTAAAACCTACATGCAATTAATTGACTAACCAGTTTTTGGTAAGTGATCCTGGCTTTTATCTACTTCATTAGAAACTTTTTTTTTTTTTTTTTGGGGGGGACGGAGTTTCGCTCTTGTTACCCAGGCTGGAGTGCAATGGCGTGATCTCGGCTCACCGCAACCTCCGCCTCCTGGGTTCAGGCAATTCTCCTGCCTCAGCCTCCTGAGTAGCTGGGATTACAGGCACCTGCCACCCTCTGTGGCCACCTTTTGTATTTTTAGTAGAGATGGGGTTTCACAATGTTGGCTAGGCAGGTCTCAAACTCCTGACCTCAGGTGATCTGCCCACCTCAGCCTCCCAAAGTGCTGGGATTACAGGCATGAGCCATCGCACCCAGCCAGAAACGATTTTGTAAAACCTCTGTATGAGAATAGTTAGCACCACAATGGTCACAACAAAGTCCACGTATAAATGCCTGTCTAGGTTTACCTGAGTATTTGTCAGCCTAATTATAAAGTAATTTTTCTGTCCTTGCAGAAAGAACGAAAGGAAAAAATCTGGGACCCTGTTCACAGAGTGGCCCTTGCAGAAGCCTGCAGAAAACAGGAAGAATTTGATGTTGCCAACAATGGCTCTTCTCAAGTTGGTGCTAGTCGCTTTCATTTAAACATTACCCTAGAACCATATTCCCATAGAGTTTTTAGAGAACTGATAGACTGTTTTTTTGCAAATTTTCTTTTTTCACAAATTCTCTTTTAGGTTGGTTAATTTTACTAATTTGTCCTTTATTATTTATCCTCAAGTCAATGTACATATGTATGAATTTTTAAAACTTAACATATAATACACATACAGTAAAAGTACATAAATTGTGTTTAGTTATTAATTCTCCCTTGAAAGCTGCACCTGGGAATTTCTCTTGTGCCCCTTCCTCATCACTGCTCCTGTCCTCCTTCCCAAAGACAACCACCATCTTCACTTCTAACACTGCAGATGATTTTGCCTGTTTTGATTTTTGTAAAATGAAACCATATAGTATGTATTATTTTATTTGAATTATATTCACAACATTAAATTACGATATTCATCCATGCTGTGGGGTATTCATTTTCATTATGATATTCAACACAATTTGGATATACCACGGTTTACCCATATCTGCCTGTTTTCCAATTTTTATTATTAAGAATAATGATATTTTAAACATTCGTGTGTGCTTAAAATGCTTGTGTGTTTTAAACATTTGGTAGGTCATACAGTGGTTGTAACAATTTGTATTTCCACAAGAAGTATATGAAAGTTCCCATTGTTTAGCCATTACATTTTTTGGAATTAATTTATCAGATGAAAATAATGTCTTGGTTTATTAAGGAAATAATATGTGCTAGTTGCAGCATCTTTGGACATCGCAAGTGTGAGAAGCCTTCATCATGCCAGCCCCAGGGATGATCACCACAGCTTGGTGTCTGTCCTTCTAAATTGTTCTTTTAATGCATGCATGTTCCTTTTCTTAATCAAAAATCGGACTCTGTCAGTGGTTCTCAGCCCTGATCACATGAAGATCTTTAAAAACTACCGGTACTTGTGTTCTATAGAGGAATGAACTTAAAACCCCGTGGAGGAAATAGGCATTTTTAAAAATTCCTCAGGAGCTTTCATTAACATGAACCTTGAGCTGGGAACTGCTGGTCTATGTGTACCTATAGACAAATTTAACTTTTATTTACTTAATCTACGTATATCATCTGTTTTAAACACCTGTATACTTTTCTGTTAAATCAGAATTTTTACTTTTTCAACTTCATTGCTAAGTACAGTAAATGTAGTATTTCAGGTGTTACATATATACAGCTAACTATGAAGGAGAGTTCTGAATTTCTTTATCCATTTTATTAAATTTTGTATACCAAAAATGCCTATTTGATTGGCTGTTTCTTTTGAGGAGGAGTAAATGTTAAATATATTGAATAAATTAAAATGAAACAAAACAAGATTTTTGGAATATGTGAAAATCAAATTTTTATTCACTAGGACAATTTAGGTGAATATAGAGTATATTATTTCAAAAACTTGGGTTTAAGCATATGAAATTGCCATTTTGGTAGATCAAAAATAGTTGGATAGCAGCAGATTGCATGATTCAATCTAATGTATTCTATATGTGTTGTCACTTTTTTAAAAATGGTTTTCAAAATACTTTATTTTTCACAATGTTTTAGACCTCATGGTCCTTGTTTCAAAACATGGGAAGGTATAGTCTTTGATTCTCATATACTGATTTGTGGAACTGATACAGATGAACTGATTATTTCTAAATTACCTGAATTATTTTAAAAGTAATCAAGATTTCTGGGCTTTATCCCCTAATAATTCTGATGTACTAAGTGGGATAAGACATAGCATCTATCTTTGTGATAGCCCTTTATGTGATTGTGATTTGCAGTGAAATTTAGTAATCATTGGCCAAGATAATAATTTGCTACCCTGCTAGTTTCTGATGTGACAGCCTCAGAAGATTATCGTAAGGACAAAAACTTGCTCAGGATTGCACAGCTAAGTTGCTGAATTGAGATTTGAATCCATATTTCTTCCCTCTATGTTAATACTAATTCCACGCTATAGAAGGCAAATGGATTTTAAGCAATATTAAGTGCTCTTGATCAGAGATGGCTACCTTTTTCAGTAAATTGCCAAATAGTAAATATTTTCAGTACTATCTTATCCTTGTATCATGAAAACATAGGCAATATGTGACTGAACAAGGAAGGCCATGTTCCAGTAAAGCTTCATTTACACAACTATGTCACAGGCTATATTTGACCCATGCACCAAGATTTGTCAACTCCTGCTGGATCTTAATATAGTAACATAGTGAGTCTAGAGATATTATTCGTCTCAATTTCAGTATTTATATGCCTTTCTATTTCACAGATTATTTCTGTTTAAGCCAGTCATTTTCCTAGTTATTTGAGTACCTAACTTATTTATTTATTTTTTTGATACTCTAGGTTAGAGACATATTTTGGAGAGGTAATACATGCTAGTGCCAGTTGTTGTCTAGTTTGTACATAATCTAATATAAAGCACTTGATTTTATTCATGACCACAGAGCTAAAATAAGGTTTCAATTACCTCCATTAAATGTTTCTATTTAACACAGCAAATTCTAAAAGAGATAAGATGATTCATGGGTTTTATTATTTATTTGAGTTCTTAAGAAATAAATTTGAGATAGAAAAGGTCCTGATATAAAAATCTAAAAGTCAATAGATAACCTATTTTGTAGCAGTTTTATTATTAGAGTTGCTTTTGGAAATGAGTTAGACAGATTACAAATATGTTACAAACATGTTTTGGCTAAATGATATCACCAACGTGTAGCACAGTGTCTTTCCCAGAGCGTGCCTAGTGAGTGACTGAGATTAAGTACAATAACTGTTTCTAAAATCTTTACTATGTTATTAGATATCTGCTTCATTGAATTGAATGACAGGTTGCATAGACAGAACAAAATTTTGTTACATTTTTTTCAGGGTAAAATAACTTTACTGTTGATCAACATTGTATCTTTGGTTGTATCCTAATACAACTTTCAGAAGGCCAGAATGTACTTATGTTAGTCAATTTTCCAATTTACTAGGCAAGTAAACTAATCAAGGAGGAGCTTCAGAGTCAAGTGGAATTGCTAAATTCTTTCGAGAAGAAATACAGTGATCCTGGCCCTGTATATGACTGCTTGGTATGGCATGATGGCGAAGTCTGGAGGTAAACTTTATGTATTTTCTAGATCTTCATTCACAAGTGTTTTCTTATCTACTCTGAAAAACATTAAATGCTCAGAGCCACACAGAGTTTTGGTTATGTGATGGTATCACTCAGCAAAACTGTTTGAGGGCCACATTGGCTTCTGGGTAATTTTGGATAAGCCCGTTGAACTTCTGGCTATTACATTTGACCCTAAAGCTGACTTTTATCTGATTTTAAATAAACTTATTAAACAAATAATTTATTAGTATGTTGACCATCCGTATATTTGGAAATGGTTTTAAGTCTGTTTCCTCTTTTGTTAATTGAGATAGTAGTACTTACAGGGCTTTGTGAAAATTAAATTTGATGTTTCTAGATACACTAAGTAGGTAAGCAATGTATGCTATTATTGCTACTGCTGTTTCTATTACTAAAACTACTACTAATAATAATATGGCTTATACCAAGTTACACATCGTGTACATTTTTCAGTTTTTTTACACTGCTTCTGTGCTTCTTGGAGTTGGTTAGGCTGCCTTCTTGAGTTACTATCTGCATGAAAACAGGAAGACATTATTAATACAGATATTTAGCCATATGCATGCTTTAGGACTTCTGCAAAAAAAAAAAAAAAAAAAAAAACAGGGACCATGCCTTAAAACTTGTAGTCAAGAATTACTTGTAGTCTGCGTCCCTGCTTATGTGCAAAGAATTGCTTTATAAGATGGGGCAGATACAGATCATGCCATGACTATTTCATCACAGCTTTCACGATTATTCACCTTCACAGTCCACCCTTCTTAAAGGAGTGGTCTCCTCCAACGTGTGCAGGTACTAACTCATCTTGAATCAGATCAAGGGTATATAAAATGTTCAGTTGAATGAGAAATCTCTGCAGAATTTGGGGATGATGTTAATAAAATATCTGCACATAGCTCTTTCAATCTAGATGATCTTAAATATTAATGCACTTTTGTGTGTATTCATATGTTTTGTTGTGTGTACATGCATACACATTTTGAAAAATTCTTTTCCAGAGGCTTTATACAGAATACTATCTTGTTGCATCCACCACGTGGGGTAACATGACACAGTCACACTCAGTAATAAGCCTTAGGTGCATTTTAGTGTGGGAAAGGAGGCAAGGTTAAATTCAAGGAAAATACTAAATACAAAAATGAGTGTATGTGGGAAAGTATATACTACTACAAAAGGACTTAAAGAAATACCAAAATATTAGCAGGAATTGAGTAGCGAGGCAATAGGTGGTTTCATTTAAAGTGTTTGCTATAGGTCCTGAAAACACTCCAGATTACTTTGTCCTAGGAAAAGGAATTCGGAGTCATTTGTCCAAGGTGCCATTGTATGTTTCCACAAGGTTTCCTTGGTCTTCAAGGTAGTTGATAAAGTGACTTACTTGTAGCAGTTTGTTGACAACTATTCTAAGGGTTTTGTTTAGAACTTCTGAGTTAGAAGTGAAATTTAACATTGCATGAAATAAAATCTGAAATCTCAAGAGTAACATTTTAGGACATTTTATTATAATAAATGAAAAATGTAGCATGATTATACTTTCAGGGGGTACTAGAAATACTGTAACTTTTTTACATAATATAGTATATCCTATGGGGCTTTGATCTCAGAGTTATATCCAAAATTTTTTGAAGAGAACCTTGAAGATCCCAACATACATAAGGCTAATCCAGCTCTGTCTGCAGATGTTATCATTTCACATTTCAAAAATGCCAACCATTTCTGAGGGGGGTAAAGTGACCTATTCTTTAAGTGCCTTGGGTGTTTTGTTTTGTTTGATGAAGAATGTTCAGTCTGTGCTCTCCCTGCCACATTTCTGCTAATTGTTAAGCGTGTATCTCTGCACTTAACGGGTGGCCTCAGATGACTCTGCTCTGAGCATCTGTCAGGACGCAAAACCTCAGACTCACTGTCACTCCAAATGGAGCAAAAACTGGTTGAGAGAAACGGTGTTTACAGAGGATTACATAAAGGAGAAGCTATTAATTGATTTCTTTACAGTGGATTTTGACCTTGCTTATGTCATGTTTCCTTTTAGATTCTTGATGAAAGCTGTAGATTCTTTCCATAGAAAATTGAGAGATGTGTGAAAAGGTCAAGAAATATATAAAACAAAAGCCCTTCCTCCTCATCCTCCCCACTCACATGTACTCTGTTCTATGTATGAACCTCATTTTCGTATTTTTCTTCTCTATTCTAAGTACTTGAATTCACCCAACCAGACCTTCAGAAAGTTATAACCTTGCACTGCATTCACACTTGTCCTCTGTCGAGTTATTTAGGGAAGTCAGTAATAATTTATGTTTTGATGTGATGGTTGTATTATTGAGTCACTCCAATGGTGGTGGTTATAAGAAACTGACCTGTGAATGTGTCACTGTATTTGCTGTGAGAGTATTGTTAAAGATGATGATTTCATTAATTCTTTCATCATGTGGCAGATATTTATTGAGTACCTTCTCTGTACCAGATTGACACTATAGAAGCTACTCCATGGACTCTAGACCCCATGGAAGCAAGTATTGGGAAGATCTGAACCAGTCTAGGAAGCATCAAGAAAGATTTCCCAGAATTATTAATAACATCTTAAATTGAGACTTGAAGGATCATCACAGTTAACTAAGCAGAGAGAGTAGAAAGGGTGGCAAAGGCTTAGGGGAAAGATCCAGAGGATGTGGGAGGAACTGTGAGACATTTGGTGTGGCTACAGAAGGTATGATGGGAGCAGGAGGTGAGGACGGTGAGTAGAGTGATTATGAGGGGCCTTGTCTGGAGTTTCAATGTTGAGAACCATTGGAAGACATGGAAGATTTTATGCAGGAGTGAAAGGTGGAGGCAGGGCAGGCCATCATCAGCTCATCAGGCAACAGAGGTAAGGAAGAGACAGTGGAAATAGGCAAGCACATTTTATGGACATGGGACTGTGTGGTTAGATGGGCTGGGAGAAAGGCAGAGGAGGGCTTCGTAGATGACTTCCAGGATGGACGCTGGCCGATTGCATACATTTTGGAGACAAGTGTGCTACTTTCTGTAGCATATGGAAGATTTGGTGACATGCGTTTTACCAACTAATTTTAAGCCCGATTCTGTTTAATATGTGACTTGTTTGCTCTTGCTTTATTTTCCCTATAAGTGTTTAGCATTTTATACCTTGGTATATTCTCTGTTATTTGAAATGACATCAGTCATATTAGGGTATGCATAAAAACAAATTTTTAAGAATCCTTTTTTCCAAAGTGTTGTAATTTATTAATGAAACATGCTTCAGTGTATTAAGAACATGCTTTGTAAATACTAAATGAAATAGTCTTCCATTAATTTATTTGGCAGTTTTGACTGACATGCATAGCTTGTTAAAACAGTTCTTACAGCTAAAACATACTTACAGCTAAAAACATAATATTGAACTTTTAATGATGTTCATTGATGACTTTTTTAATGTTAAGTGTATTTTATTTTAATCAGGCTGTCTTCTAACGTGTTTGGAATATAATTTAAAAACTAAAATGTTAGTAAAATGGAAAAAACATGAAGGAAGACAACTATAAAATAATGTAGAAAATGCTTTTTGTGAGAAATAAATATGTCTATTGTAACTATAGGACTGAAGTTCAGTAAAATTCACCCAGTTTCAAAGAGCTTGTGTGAGCTGTTAGATTCTTGAAGTCATCACTAAAAGCAGCAGGAAGTTAGACCTAGGCCATGTGTCTGAGCTATCCTAAACTGCTGTAAAACTCTAAGCCAGCTTTTAGCTCTAATTCTCAAAAGGTCAGATGGTTTTCAACCTAGAGTTTTATGAAGGACAGTATTTTTAAAGCACTTTCTGCATGATTTGAGGACTGGTTCCTATAAGCTATGTTACCTAATCTTTACTGCTGACTCTGAAACAGCCTAAATTGGTTCTAGATTGGTCCTAGGCAGTCATTGTATTTGTTATGGTAGAAGTAGTAGTGTAGTAAGACAGCAGAGAGACTATGTTACGTGATCTTTAGAAAGGTAAGAAAATCAATAAATTTTACTGTCTTCATTTCTTTTTAATTAACAGAGCCTGCATTGATTCTAATGAAGATGGGGACTTGAGTAAATCTACTGTACTGAGAAACTACAAAGAAGCCCAAGAATATGGCTCTTTTGGCACAGCTGAGATGTTGAATTACTCTGTTAATATATATGATGATGGAAACCTGCTCTCCATTGTGACCAGTGGAGGTATTCAATTTCACATTGACCAATAAGATATAAATTTATGAGGTGATAAAGTGGTACATTGCTATAGCCCACAGCAGCCTTCTAGAGAATTTTAAGTTCGAGATCCCAGCTAAAGGTCTATGTCTGGAATCATAAATGTGATTCAATTCACCTGGAAGATGTTGTTTCTTAAGGTTATAACCATGTAGGATCCAGTCCAAGAATATAAGTGTATTCAACATCAGAAAATGCATCGGTAGTCTGGGTGTGGTGGCTCACTCCTGTAATACCAGCACTTGAGGCCGAGGCGGGCAGATCACCTGAGGTCGGGAGTTCGAGACCAGCCTGACCAACGTGGAGAAACCCCATCTCTACTGAAAAAACACAAAATTAGCTGGATGTGGTAGCACATGCCTGTAATCCTAGCTACTTAAGAGACTGAGGCAAGAGAATTGCTTGAACCCGGGAGAGGCAGAGGTTGTGGTGAGCCAAGATTGTGTCATTGCACTCCAGCCTGGGCAACAAGAGCAAAATTTGATCTCAAAAAAAAATAAAATAAAATAAATAATCCATCAATAGAATTCTTCTTATGAACAGTAATTTCTTTTTGTAGCCTTAAGTCTTGAGAAATTCACCCATTAGTACAGAGAATCAAATAAAAGGATGCTCACTGTGGCGTTCCGTGTGATTTCAAAAAAGTTAGAAACTAAATACCTATTAACAAAGAAATAGATTTTTTTAAACAACTCTGTGTTATTCTTACTATAAAATACAGTCCTCCTTTGGTATCTGGGGGGATTGGTTCTAGAGTCTCCCTCAGATGCTCAAGTACGTGGTATAAAATGACGTAGTGTTTGTGTATAACCTACACACAAAAACAGTATAAAAAAAAAAGTATATGGTCCCCCGTATACTTTCAGTCATCTCTAGATGACTTCTCATACCTTACACTATGTAAGTGCTGTATAAATAGTTGTTACACTGCAATTCTGTATTATTTATATTTTTGATCTGCATCTGGTTAAATTCCTTCTGGCTGGTGCAGAAACTGTGGATACAGAGGGCTGAATGTATTATATATCAATCAAAATGCTATGTATATAAACCCCTAATACATAAATAATAATGAAAAAACATATATTGCTGGTAAAACATGTAAAACTCTAAAACATGCCAAATAGTACTATGCAGTGTTTATGCATATGTGTGTTTGTATGGTGAAAATGTTAAATATATAGATGGAATGATTACGCACACCAGCTCCAGGATGGTGGCTACTTCTGGGGGAAGTTCTCCCTCTGTGGGTGGGGAGAAAAAGGAGAATAAAGTGGGATGACTTTCTTTAACTCTTTAACACCCTCATCCTACTTCCCAGCTTATTGAGATATAGCTTAAGTACAGTAAACTTCACATACATACATATATGTCATTTGATAAGCTTTTATGTAAATATGTAAATATACCCAGGAAACCACCACAATGAAGATAATGAACATACTCATCACCCCCAAAAGTTTGCTTTCTTCTTCATCCAGCCTCTCTCCACCCACATCCCGGGGAGCCACTGTTCTGTTCTCTGTCACTCCAAATTATTTCACACTTTCCAGAATTTTATGTAAGTGGAATAAAAAATAAGATTTTCTTTCTTTTTTTTCTTTCTTTCACTCAGCATAATGATTTTGAGATTCATTCATGTTGCAATTATAAAGTTGGCTCCTTATTTCTGAGTAATAGTTCTTTATATAGATACACACACCACAGTTTATCCCGCTTCCCATTGATGGACGTTTAGATTGTTTTGGCATTTGTGTACAAGTGTGTGGTCATATATTTTTATTTATTTTGGGGCTGATAGCTGAGAGAAACAGTTGGAGATAGTAAATATGTACTCAACTTTTTCTTTTTTTTCTTTTTTTTTTTTTTTTTTTTTTGTGAGACTGAGTCTCACTCTGTCACCCATGCTGGAGTGCAGTGGCACAATCTCAGCTCACTGCAATCTCCGCCTCCTGGGTTCAGGCGATTCTCCTGCCTTAGCCTCTGGAGTAGCTGGGATTACAGGCATGCACCACCACGCCCGGCTAATTTTTGTATTTTTAGTAGAGACAGGGTTTCACCATGTTTGCCAGGCTGGTCTTGAACTCCTGACCTCTTGATCCACCCACCTCGGCCTCCCAAAGTGCTACCCCTAGCCACTTAACCTTTTAAGAAACTTCAAGCCATTATCTAAAGGGGCTGTACCCTTTTCACTTTCACCGAAGTGTATGAGAATTCCAGGTGCTCTGTATCCTCAGTAACACTTGCTGTGGTCATTCTTAATAGTGGTCATTCTAACTGATGTAAAGTGTTTGCTTTCCCAATTTTATTTGGGGGAAAAAATGAGAAAGCCAGAATTGGCAACATTGGGTGCATGTTTTCTTACATGACAGCAGCTGGCTAGAGCAGAGGAGTCTCAGCATTGCCACAGACCCTGTATAAAGCCACAAAGAGATGCCTGCCTGCTTCTCCCGGAGCTCCAACTCACTAGAGTCCCCAAACATTAAGGTCCAGTGCCAGTTGTCATTTATTACTGTGCTGGTGTGGTTGTTTTTGTAACAGTAGTGGCGTATTTCTCTATATTCATGTCTTTTAAGAGACAATTTTTTTTAAAGTCTTATAAAAATAGTTTTTTGTTTTAGTATTACTTTATATATAACATGTATAAAAACATGTACTAATCACAAGTTGTACAACTATTTGAATTACCATAAAGTGAACCCTTCATTATAGCTGTGACTCAGGTCGTGAATTAAAACATTATGAAGCCCATCATGCTCCTTCCTAATCAGTAACCTACCCTCCCACGTCCTACAGTTAATTACTATCCTGATCTCCATTGGCACATTAGTTCCGACCATATGGTATTGCTGTTTTTATGATCCAAAATGATAAAATAGTGGCAGTTTCACATGGTTCAGCCTTTTTCATTTATATGAAAGTTAATTCAATATGTATCCATTTTTGTATGACTTCTTTAGTTCATCCTTATTTTTGTGAGCTTTATCTCATAGTACATAGTAGTAGTTTATATTAATTGCTGTATAATTCTCACTTCTATTAATTGATATACCATGTAACCATTTACTATTGATGGATCTTGAGGTTATTAACGGATTTTGAATTTTACAAACAGTGCTGCCATGAACATTTTTGTGGGTGTCTTGGGTGCGTTTGCACAAATTTTGTATTCTAGGTAGCTAGAGGTAAGATGGCTGGCTCATAGGCTGTGGCAGTGTTCAGCTTTCACTCCAGCCAGCAGTGTGTGATATGTACTTCCATCCACACTTGGTTTTGTCACCATTAACATTTTGGGAATTCCAAAAGGGATGTAGAAGCATCTTTTTGTGGCTTTAATTTGCATTTCCTAGATGACAAATGAAATTAAACATCTTTTCATGTGTTTATTTGCCATTTGGATATCTTCTTTTATAAAATGCTTTTTCAAATGTTTGAAAGGGGTAGATTCTCTTTTTCTTTTCTTTTGAATTTGAAAGATTTTTATATATTCTGGATATAAGCTCTTTGTCAGCCAATAGCTATGTTGCAAATACTTTTCCTTTGTGACTTGAGTTCTTGCTCTCAATGAACACAGTAGCAGAGTAATGTGTAACATTTTTATCATGATTAATAATATGCAAATTGAATTGAATGAACTTTCAGTCTGTGAGTATGTTTTGTCGTTTCCCGACCTTTGTGCTTCCAGGAGCTCACGGGACACATGTAGCTAGTATAGCAGCTGGACACTTTCCAGAAGAACCTGAACGGAATGGGGTAGCTCCGGGTGCTCAGATTCTTTCTATCAAGATCGGTGATACAAGACTGAGCACAATGGAAACAGGCACAGGCCTCATAAGAGCTGTGAGTGTTTGTGAGTTGTTGATTCAGAAGATTAACGATTAATGATTCTGCATATTTTTAGGTGTATAAGTGCTCCTGCTGTACCAAGAATACCTTGAACTCTGCGGTATACAGGACTTTGTTTCACAAAGCCAAAATCTTTACTAATTTGTTTTTAAATTATTAAATATTGCTAGGATAAGTTATTTGGCCTAGACTTTGTGAAAAAATTACTTACTTTATACTTCTCATTTTTAGCAAATCTCCTAACAAGCAATTTTGAGATATTTAAAAAAAAAAAAAAAAAAAAAGCCCTCTTGACCAGCTTGCTCCATCAGCCTAAGAGAAATTTAAAACCTCAACTAATATGCCATACTTCATTTTTACATGGGAAAGTATATTTAGCTTTAGTGATTTTTTTTTTTTTAACCTAGGAGGGACCATTCCATTCCCTCTACCGCTCTCCCCTTCTAGCCCCACTCTTTTCTGGAAATGCTAGTTTTATTTTTTATTTACCACCTTACTGTATTATGTGTCTCCTCCTACCTTTTTGTGTTTGTTTATGTGCTTATATGTCCAGGCATATGGTGATATGCCTGGAGGTAATTATAAATTAGAATATGGTTGGCTAAGGAACTATAGGATTATACCTACCCTTATTTTACTGGCTAATCTGTTTCTATGAATTGTTGCCTAAATTAGACTCTTATCTTTCTAATAGATGATAGAAGTTATAAATCATAAGTGTGATCTTGTCAACTACAGTTACGGAGAAGCGACTCACTGGCCAAATTCTGGGTGAGTGTTCCTTGACAGTTGTTAGCCATAGAACCTTAGCCAGCGCAGAGTATTAGATGTTTTTCGTAAGTGGATTGAATGTCACAGTGGAAAAAAGAACTCGTGCAGTGGTTAGATGGTAATTGTGTGTCTCTTAGGCCTCGGGTCCCCATTCTTACGGTCACATTCATTGCACCATGCCTGAAGTCTCAATTCTGACATTCCTGTGCTGTCCTTTTTGGCTGTTCCATGGTTAGATCTCCCTCACGGTTTTTCTGAGATGTGCAACCCACTGACTCCGCTGGTGTTCTCTCACTGTCAGATGTACTGCATCCTCACTTCTTTTCCCAGGCAGTTTAGATCTGCCAGTGTGTTTATCATTCTAGTGACTACTTCCACAAGCACTCTGAAGCTATCCTCAGTTGTACCTACATACCTGACAGACCCTCAGACTTGCCGAAACCTTGCTTTTCTCCTTAGTGACTTGCATCTCATCTGCAAAACTTACTGTTGGTTGTGTGTATTCACAGACTCATTCAGTTTTCACATCTCCTGAATCCATTCTAGTATGTCTAGAATGCACCCCAACTCCCCTCCTTCCTCGTTGCCTTCATTGTCGTTTGCTACTGAATCCAGAGTCATGGCCTTGACCTTATGTTATTGTGCCTTTTTTCTTCATAGTAATAGCTATTTGAAACTACCTTGAGTACTTAATTACTTATTGATCATCTCTTCCACATTCCCATCACCAAGCTATCATCTGGTTTTTGAGGCTCTTTATTTAAAGTCCTACCAAAATGGAAATTTTATCAAGCTCGGCTCTAGTTTTCTGTTACCAAATAACTTAGTTTTATCAAATACCTGGTTCCAAGTTTCATTGGGAGACATCACTTTACTGCTCTTATAACATGCAGCCTATTATCATCAGTCTTTTCATTCTTCCCTCTTCTCTCACTTCACTATCTTCCTTACCTAAGTGTATTTCTTTCTCTACTTTAACTTTCATCCTCTTGAAGTCCTCTTTTGCTAGTGTTCTTTCCTATCTCAGATATTGACGCTTAACAACTTCAAAGGGTCCTTTGCATGGCCCTGTACTGTTTTAATGTTAACTTCATTTTCTTCATGGTCTAATTTCATCTCCTTTACTTAATGTCAGTAAATTTTTCTTGCTTGCTATCAAGCTCTAAACAGATTTCTTACACTTTAAAATCTTGCTCTTAAGTTCTTCCTAGTGCCTTAGTTACCTTTGCCAGAAAAGATGCTAGTTCTTTTGGGCAAACAGTTTCTACTCATAGTAGTATGTACGAATCTTCTGAGATGTGTCTTCAGGAATATGTGAAGTGGGGGATGGAAGTAGAACCACCTGTTGCCCCAGTCACTACTAATATTTTACTACTTCATAGCATATTTTCCCTTATATATTGTTTTGCATCTAGCATTTTTGCCACATTTAATTTGGCTTTATAACTGCTTCCCTACCCTAAAGCCCAAGTAGGGTGTATCACTTAGAATGGCTGTATCATGTTTGACTAAGGGTAGATGCACCACAATTTATGTAGCCATATATTCAAACAGGGTTTTAGGACTTTGTACACTTTGGGAATACAGGTTGATTATATGTTCAAAGGAATTCTGTCTTTTTCAGGAGAATCTGTGAAGTAATTAATGAAGCAGTATGGAAGCATAACATAATTTATGTTTCAAGTGCTGGAAATAATGGTCCGTGCCTGTCTACAGTTGGTTGTCCAGGTGGAACTACATCAAGTGTGATAGGTTAGTTTCCGGTTTTAGAAACAAGCAAACAAAAAACAATAGTTAATCAAATGTTACCTTTATTGCTACTACATGTAAGACACTATACACTTTAAGTGTGTCCTCAGGAAACTTACAGTCTAGTAGAGGGACCAGCACATCTAGAATTGAATGTAATTTAAAGTGGACTGAAGTAAGTGGTTTCATAGAAATACAGATGCATGCTTTTAGGTGTATTAGCATATTTAATCTGTAAAATAATCCTGGGAGATAGGTATTTTATATCCAAAAGCAAAGTTCTTAGTAGAATGTCTGGTACATAGTACACTTTCCTTGTTTCCTTATTAAATTTTATTCTTCCGTATTTATAAGAGAGGGGACTGGTGTTGAGAGATGAGGCAGTTTCCTCAACTGAACAGTGGATTTAGAATTAGGATCCACCTTTGTTTTCTTTTCTTAATGATTAAATCCATCCCACAGGTGTTGGTGCTTATGTTTCTCCTGATATGATGGTTGCTGAGTATTCACTGAGAGAGAAATTACCTGCAAATCAATATACTTGGTCTTCTAGAGGACCTAGGTAGGTGCAGGTAGAACATGGGACCATTACGTTTATTTGATTAAACTTTACATGGTTGAGAAGGGCAGAATTATAGATAAGTTTGTTAGTTTTTTTCTGTTGATTTTTACTTTTCTCAGTATTTTCATTTTGATTAACAATCTCATCTCAGGGACAGATAATTAAAAGAAATGATATCATTTCATTGCTAAATGGAGAACATACCTACTCTGAGTATAAATTCTTATTCTCATATTTATAATCCTTCATTTACGAGAATCTAAAGAAAAAGTAGGGACTTGGATATCTTTAAATAGTAGTGATAGCCTTGTTTTAAATAATTTTTGGTACTTAAACTTTGGTGAAACAAAAGCCCTAAGCTTTTGTAAAGCTTCACAGTTATAGGGCCCGCATACCTGTGGCTTATGTTTTTGAAGTTATAACTTACTTTGAGCAATTTTAGGTGAGATCCATAAGTAAACAAATTCTGATTGAGAAATGAAGTTTATCTCTTTTGGTTCCCTGAAGCCCTCTGAGCTATATTTATCTGATTCTGGGAACTGGTTTTTCTCAAGAGGTATATGAAGTCCTAATTTAAGTAATTCATCACTATAACATGAATGAATGCATGCCCCTTCTGAAAAATGAAGCCTATTTTCATTCATCTCCACCTCTTTGGAGTTAATTTATAAAGAGAACAAATAGACTTTGAATTCAGTTCAGCAAATACCTTAGTGCCTACAGTGGGCAAGGCATAAATGAACAGTTTGTGATCTGAGTTTCAAATGCCATTTTAGGATAATGGGACTCCAAAGGTGGGAGCAATCACGTGAACCCTTCATAGAGGAGATGGTATTGGAGTTGGCCTTTAAGGATGGATAGGATGTTGAGAGACAGAAGAAAGGATTTCTGTATGCCAAGAATAACATAAACCCAAAGATGAGCAGATTTTAGTGTAAAGTTTTTGAGGAAATAACTAGTAATTGAGTATGTTTGAAGTATAAGATTAGTGGGGAATATTGGAAGATAAGATTAGAAAATTGATTGTGATTAGGTCAGCTGTGATCATGTTCTATTCGTTGAGTTACAGATATCTTCCTAATTTTCTCTAGGTAATTTTCTCTTTAAAAAATAAACTTATCTTAGTAGCTTATTATAAAATGTCATTGAAAACAGCCAGGCTATGGACATCCACATGGATCAGAAAGCTTCGCTTTGCACTGTCATTGTGCAATGCCCCTGCCAGCCTAGCTAAAGACACTCAGAAAGAGTGACTAAGGATAAAAGCCAAAAGTCAGCAAAGCTTGATGTATTTCATGTTCATTTAATAAAAGTGAAAAATTATTAAACTTATTTTCTTCTAAAACTGATTTTGGAATTTTAAGTTTTATCTTATTGTCAATGTAAAAACAAAGTATTAGAGAATGTTTAAACCAGCTTTTGCCAATGTTCACCATAGAGCATTTAAATAATTGTTTTAAGAAAACACCAAGGAGTTCATGATTTATGGGGGAAGCTTGGATTAAAGTAGATGTTGATTCACAAACCAGATGTTCTAAGAATTGAATTTCTTTCATTTTTCATAATAAACATGAAATATTAGAAATAATTTGGTTTAATTATTACGTTAGATGGTACAAAATCTAAAACATTGACTAATGGTCACTGAGCAGAGCATGTTCTGTAACCTTTGAAAAAACACTACCTCTGCATTGACTGAGACACACAGCATCTACTGACTTCCAGGTATTTGCACGTGTGGCATATTTCTTAAAGATTTATTACCAGATGTCTGGGCTGGGCAGGTGGCTCACACCTGTAATCCCATCACTGAGATAGACACTGTACACCGCTTTAACAGGCTACTGGAAAATAAAGAGCAATAAGTAATCAGAATTCATGACTCTTTCCACTTATTTTTTCCAATGCTATAAAATATCCAATACTCATTTTGAACAGCATTAGGCAACACAGTACAAACGTGAAGGTAAAAACTCACCCTGAAACTTATCTGTGACATGTACAGGTGACATTTTGGTGAACATCCTTTTAGTCATTCTCCCGTGCGTCAGTAGGAGATGACACTCTTCAGGCACTTTTGTAGCCTTTGTCATTCAGTATTACATTGTGAACATCTTTACAGGTCAACAGAAAATCATCTTATAGTAATTGCTCTAAGATATTTCCTAAAAGAGGTGCTGTCAGCCCATTTTAGGAGGAACATATACATATTGCTTTCAGTTCTCTATAAAAATGCAAAGCCAAATTCCCCTAGTATTTCTAGCCCAGAATAAAAATAGTTCACTCATTTTGGGGGAGAATGGTATAAGGAGAGTCTGGCACCCTCTGTGGGGAATGTATGGCCACTTTGCCAGGGAGGTGGAAGTAGTGTACCATTCTGTGCCATTCCTTCTTTACTTGGGGCAGAGGACAGAGCTTTGTTGGATGATAATGTGCTCATGAACTCTAACGGCTTTAACTCATCAGACTTTGCTTGGTTGAAGCCCTCAGCTGGGCAGTCCTGTTAGACTTGAGCTGTCCAGTATGGCAGCCGTCAGGGATATGAGGTTTGTCTGTGTTAACATGTGCTGTAAGTATAAAATGTATAACAGATTTCAAAGACTTGGTACCAAAAAAAATGTAAACTAATTTTTCTTTTTTTCTATTAATTACATGTTGAAATGCTAACATTTTTGCTATGTCTAGTTAAACATATTAAAATTAATTACACAAATACCTTGTTAGCTTTTTTATAAGTGTGGCTTATAGAAAATGGTAATTTACCTATATGACCTACATTATATTTCTATTGTACAGTGTTATATTAGACCTTAAACAAAGGGAAAGCTTCTTGTTACAGATAAGAGAGAATGACATTCAGCGAAGATTCAGAACAGTGACATTTATTTTCTCTCACTAAATGTACCTGACCCTATGGCCTGTCACCCATGCCCAGATACGTACATACACAGAGTGATTTCTGTACACATATAAGGAAAAAATAAATGCTGCCTGTGGGAAAATGGCTATGCTGGGTGTGTTTCCCCATTGATTCTTCATAATAATATCTTTGTCATTATTTGTAATGAGTGCAGTTAGTACATAGTGTTACACTGTTGGGTTTAGTCAGTGGCTGTCTTAAAGATGCCCATGTATGTTCAACTTTCACCATTTTAAGCAAAGTTCAATGGCTTTCCATTTAGTGCTGACGGGGCCCTTGGTGTGAGTATCAGTGCACCAGGAGGAGCCATTGCTTCTGTTCCTAACTGGACATTGAGAGGGACGCAGCTAATGAATGGAACATCTATGTCTTCCCCCAACGCATGTGGAGGCATTGCCCTGATCCTTTCAGGTAAGCCTGTACCTTATTGCTCTTATATTATTGCACACTGATATTTTTGTTTTCTGAACTTCTTATGGTAAGGACATGCGGTAAGATTGATAATTCCCCGGGCACAAAGTAGATTTAAGGTAACTAATAACTTATGTGATAATGATAATTTGAATGTGTATTTATTCATTCAGCAGTGTATTTGTTGGCTGTCTGCTGTTAACGCCTATCAAGCAGTATTTCAGCCCTGGGGCTAAATTAGTGAACAAAGCATCAAAAATACCTGCCTATGTGGAGTTTATATCATAATTGGGAGTGGAGTTTATATCATAGTTAGGAGAAACAGACTTTGAACAAAATCAAAAACTATTGATATTGCACAGTTGATGGATGCTGTGAGCAAAATGAGGTAGAAAGAGAAGTAGGGATTTCTAGAGTGGTGCACAAGACTAAATAGAGTGAGTGGCACTGAGTTCAGCCAGGACTCACGCTTCAGGTGGCCAGGCTGCTATGAAGCTCCACCTCAGAAACGTCCCTCCGTAAGTTCTCTCTCTCTGCCTCCTTTCTTCATCCCTTTTCTGACCCACACCACAGTCTTCTGCCCACCACATCTCCTTAGCATGGCCCGTCCACACTGGTGCCAGAGCACTACCAGGATAAGCCTGTGATGATTGATGTGCCACTGTCAGTGCCACATCCTTTTCTAGGTTGAAGCCCACACTCTTAGGATGGATCCTAACATGACTCGACCCTCATTTCTATTCTGTTCAGCCTCACCAAGTATGTCAAGGCCTCTTGGCCTTCTTCTTTGGGTGTACTGCACTCAGCCTGAAAGTCCTCTCTGCCACGTTGTGGCCTTGCAGACTCCTGTACATTTTCTAAGAGGTGGCATCTGTCAGTTCCTCTGCAGCTTCATCTTTTTTGGATTCTCACTGACAAAACTGGTCACTTCCTTGATTTGCTGTTACAACATCATCATGTTTCCATGCTTGTGTTGTTTCTGATAATATCATAAGTATTTATGTTTGGTGAGCTCTGGAGAGGACAAGAATGATACACCACTCGTCTTATCAATTGGTAGCCTCCGTGTTCTTTCCGTAAAACACTAATTCCCAACCTGGCTGCACCCTAGAATCATCTGAGAGGTGTTTAATATATAGCAATCTCTGGGACAATCCTCAGAGATTCTGATTTAATTGGTCTGTCATGCGACCTCAGCAGATTTTTGCTTGAGTCCCCCTGGGGTTTGTAACATACAGTTGGGTTGAATACCATAGTCAGTAGCCATCTTGTTTGACCCAGCAGTGTTTTAAAGAAAATGTCATTCACATGCCGTTAGGTATCTGCTTTGTACATTTATACTGTGCTGCAAAACCTGCATTAATGCCACTCCATAATGAGCACACAGTGATTTTTGTGGAATGAAGCCTTCGTATGATGCAAGCAGTTTGAGTCAGACTGTTTAGTTCAGGTCTTCAAAAAAGATTTTAAAATGAGTGTTAAAACACAAGACATTAAAACCAGAGAGTCTACAGGTGATCATACTGGTGGGAAGCTAAGGTTTCAGACAGTGAGTACTACGCTACTTGTTTTTGTTTCTTAATTTTAGGTCTGAAAGCTAATAACATTGACTACACAGTTCATTCGGTCAGAAGAGCTCTAGAAAACACTGCAGTGAAGGCTGACAATATAGAAGTATTTGCTCAAGGACATGGTATTATTCAGGTATTGTTGCCTATATCAAAAATGGATTGTAAAGCATCATTAAGATATCTTAGATATTACTGGATAATATTTTGTTTTATGAGAGTAATTAGTATATCTGAGTTATGGATTATATGACCATAGCAGAGCTAAGCAAAAAGGATACAAAAACAAATTTTGTAGTTAAGACAAATGTGTTACACTAAGATAGAGAAATATAATAGATAGAGGCCATGTAGAGGTTAGAAATGCAAAGCAAAGAAATCAAGGTCAAAAGCTGGCCAATCATAGTGGCATAGGGATTAGTTCCTAAATTTGGTCACTTGAGAATAGCAGTGTGAATAGAGTGGAGTGGAATATGTGACTAGTTTTGTTTGTAAAAATGTAGAATTTTCCTCTTAGTTGGGATACTAGATAGTTTTGAGAAATGAATACAGACACTTTTTGTTTTACAACTGAAATGAAATTGGTTGGTAATTTGCAACAAAATATTCTCTTTCCCCAACCATTTATATCTTACTGTGTACATTCTTTTCATTAGGTTGATAAAGCCTATGACTACCTCGTTCAGAATACATCATTTGCTAATAAATTAGGTTTTACTGTTACTGTTGGAAATAACCGTGGCATCTACCTCCGAGATCCTGTTCAGGTGGCTGCACCTTCAGATCATGGCGTTGGCATTGAACCTGTATTTCCAGAGAACACAGGTCAGTAATAGGTTAACAGTAGCTGAAGTATTCACATTTGCAATTCGAATGGATAGTATCATAATAAAGAATTGTGGTTTGGGCCAGTGTTATGAAGAGAATACACAAATTGACAGTATGATTATTTTAAATCTCATAGACATAAGAGAAAATATTAGCGTAATTTGGGGTCCTTGTACAATGGCAATTTACTTAGCATTTTAAACTACCAACAAAAACCACAGAATGAGCCTTCAGTGACCCACAGTTTTATTAAATTGTGGATCATAAAACATCAAATTTTTTTCCACTTTACCTACTTGCAGTTGAAGAATGGGAAATAGAAGCAGTCAGGGGAAACTGCAGCTCAATTCGGTGTGGATAAAAATAGTCCTCACTATTATCTGGCTGTCATCATTTCAGTTGACTACTATTACCTGCGTGCAGTACTGAAAAACACACTAAAACTTTTTATTTTAAGATATACCAGTGCTTGGTGAAAGTACAAATGGATCATGAGTATACTAAAACGTGAGGAAGATTATTTGACTTTTATTTAATCTGTGTTTTAGATACATTTACATCCAGCCAAACTAAGTGGCTGCATTTTTTTTTTTTTTTTTTGAAAGATATCACATTGTTGAATGGAAAAAAGGAAAAATACTCATCTTTAATTTTTGGTGTTTTTCATGCCAGAAAACTCTGAAAAAATATCCCTTCAGCTTCATTTAGCTCTCACTTCAAATTCATCTTGGGTTCAGTGTCCCAGCCATTTGGAACTCATGAATCAATGTCGACACATAAACATACGTGTGGATCCCAGGGGCTTAAGAGAAGGATTGCATTATACAGAGGTATTGATGTATCTTCATTTTTACTCTTTAAAATGTTTAAAAGGTAAAAAACATAACAAAAATCCCAAGTATATTTGCAACGTATTGCTTTCTTGCTAAGAAATAACTAGACCTAGCCACTTGCCAGATTATACAGTTCTTCTGGTGTGCCTGTATTCATTTAAACACTGAAGTTTTTAAAGAATCCTCTTTTGACCTTGTATGAATAAGTAAAAGGAAAGAAGAGGTACAGCAGAACCTTTCAATTAGGTCTCCCTGTAACTGGTCTTTTGTTAGCTAAACATAGCTGCAGTTACCTGTTGTTGTTGTCTTAAGAGACAGAGTCTTGTCTTGCTCTGTTGCCCAGGCTGGAATACAGTGGTGTGACTGTAGTTCACTGCAGCCTTGAACTCTTGGGTTCAAGCAATACTCCCACCTTAGCCTCCTGAGTAGCTAGGACTACAGGCATGCACCACCAAGCCTGGCTAAATTCTTTTATTTTTGTAGAGACAGTATCTTTCTATGTTGCCCAGGCTGATCTTGAACTCCTGGCCTCAAGTGATCCTCCTGCCTTGGCTTCCCAGAGCATTGGGATTACAGGTGTGAACCACCACACCCAGCCAGTTACCTTTTAATACTCAGATGAAGAAAGCATCTGTTAAACAAATAGTTATAAACCAGGTATACAATAGTATCACAATAGTATCTCTACGTCCAAAGTTGTCTGTAATACTAGTTTAAGTTCATTTTCAGTTGGGGGTAATTAAAATTCGCCTGTTTTGTACTTGATGTCTCATTTTCCCATTTGAACTGGTCAAATGTTGCCATATGTTTGTTTGGGCTGTTTGCTATTAATTATGTGACCTTGTGTCAGGAAATTGGTGTCAATTTGTGGTTAAGACCTTGACATATTAAGAATAGAATGATTTATTCTGTTAATAGTTTAGACCTTTTTCCCCTCTTTTAAACTTTTGTTTATGGATATTGAAGTTTATCAATTCTTTTTTCAAGGTATGTGGCTATGATATAGCATCCCCAAACGCAGGTCCTCTCTTCAGAGTTCCAATCACTGCAGTTATAGCAGCAAAGTAAGTAACAGGTCATTCAAAGCTTACTGTTACATCTAAGGTTTTAATGGCTATTCATGGAGGCTTGTGGACTTTTAAAGGATCACTAATCCAGAACCAGGTAATGAGGATTTCATCTTAGTTCTGCTCCCAGCTAACATTTTTAGGTGTCATGTGGTCAGCTATGCTGTCTCCCATGCACTCTGGGAATAACTGATGGCACCTGGCATCTTCCCTGCCTCTGCATCAAAACTACTTTCACCAGAGTCACTTGTGAGCTCTGCATTGCCCAGGGCAGAGGATAACTCAGCCTTTGTCTTACCCGATCCCACTGCAGTATTTGACAATATTACTTCACTCCCATCCATTCCTGCCTTTTTAGTCTCCCTCGTGTTTGGGATTTATTCTCTTCTCTTAATGCTTGCACTTTTCTAGTTACCTACTATAGAAACAGACTCTTAACTTTTCATCTTATTCCCCTGGAACCAAGGAAGAAATCAGATGATTATATTACTTCCTGGTTAAAATGTATCAGTGGCACCTTCAAGGATCAAGTTCAAGCTCCTTAAAATAGCAGACAATGCTCCCTCACAATTATCGCCCTAGTCAGTGTTTGCTGTCATTTCCTACACCAAATCACATATTTTGGCCAAATCGCTGATTTCGACACTCCAGGTTTCTCAGGATTTGTGCGTGTGCACAGCTGATAACTTGGTTTCAGTTTCCTGTCCCTTAAGTTAATGACCAGGCGCATTCCTGATCATTTCTGGGTGAACAGAGTCCCTTCTTTCTGCTTTGTGGCACATTTTACATGCCCCTGGAGAGACTTTAGCCAATATGTTATAATTTTTTATTTAATTTACACCATTTGACTGTCAGCCCCCTGAAGGCATGGATTACTGTTATACAGGATGTACAAAATAAATTGTCTAGTGGGTGAAGGTGAGTGTTAAAAGTGGTATACACGTGGATAAAATGTACAAACACTTAAATTCTCAGCCATATATTCCCTAGAAGTCCAGTAGGAATTTAGACAAGGTAATGTGTAAGACCTTCCAGAGTCAGCTGCCATGCAATCTCCTTCAGGAGGCTTCCCAGGCTCCCTAACTCTTCCTGTCTATCTGGAGCATCTTATGTTAAATGTTTCTGAGATGATTTTCTCCCTGCCAGATTTTCTAGGGCAAAGAATCATATTTTCTTCTTTGTGATGTGTCTAGCTTCTAATAACAGTGCCTCACATATAGTATGCACTCATTTAAGTGTCTGTCACACTGACAAGAATTTGTCTTTAGCATAACATTTCTTTCCATAGCAGGTAGTTATACATTTGAACTTTATGTTTCACAGATTTCTTACAAAAATGCTTTGAAAGTAGTTTGCCTTTCTTTTCTATTTTACGTCATGGGAGTGTTTTGAAGCTACAGGGGGAGCTTAATTTAACACCAACCTCACAGCTGTAATATCAGTGACATAAAACTTTACCTTTAATCTAGGACTCACTGTAGTTTGGAATCTGGTAATTGGAAAATTCTGTGAATGTTGTAGAATACCTTTAACAAAAAAAGAGAGTGTTTTTTTAATAGTGTGTGTGAACGTATCTTAAAATCATGAAATAGACAAAAAGCAGAATCATCTATACTCTGCTATTTAGAGGTTATCTCTGCTAACCTACTGCAAAAATTGGATAATATTGCACCTCCTGTTTTGTAACCAGCTTTTAAGTCCCTGTGTTTATTTCTAATGAACTGTTATTTTGCATTTATCCAATAAAATCTAGAGTTTCTGTGGTTTTTATTATAAATATAAAACTTTTAAAAGAGTGTTACATTTATTTACTTTTATTAATTTTCAGAGTAAATGAGTCATCACATTATGATCTAGCCTTTACAGATGTACACTTTAAACCTGGTCAGATTCGAAGGCATTTTATTGAGGTTCCTGAGGGTGCAACATGGGCTGGTAGGTAAAGTTAAAATCTGCGTGATCACTTATCTGTTTACATTCTAATGACTATAACTATGTGAGGTTCATTTATGTGTAACATATATTTCCCTGATACTACTATATGTATTTGGGCACCTTAGATTTTCTATAAAGTTCAAAACGTTTTAAGATCTAGTACTATTTTGCATTGGCTCATACAGCAAATTAGGGCATCAAGATTTTTTTAATATTTAAGATTTGAGCTTAATTTAGAATAATGCCTTATCAGGTAATGATTTTTAAAATACTACAAATTAGTTTAAATCCAGCTGTTGCTTAAACCTCAAACCGTTAAACTCTTAGAATATTAGAAATAGAGCTTTAATCTTCAAAGCTCTATAATCAAATTAGAAGTTTATAAAAGATTTTCACTTCAGTGTCTGAAATTTTGAGGGTAAATGATTGCCTAAAACAATGCTCTTGAATTAACATGTTACAGTCCTATGAGAGTGCTCATGTCATTCTTTTATGCGAGAGCTGTGGGTAATACCATATTTTCCTTCACAATTTATATGTCCTAAATTTACAATTTAGCAGTCAGTATGGTGGGGGGAGGGGGGCGGGATGGTATGTCAACTGTCAAAGCTCACTCAAAGGAGGCAAATATGGGCAGTCAAGAAAGTGTCACCCTTGCCCAAATTTAAATTAGTAGCCAGCATCGTTGATACTTCTTAGATTTGGCCCCTCTGCTAAGCACTTTATAGAGAGTATCTTGTCTAGTCTCAGCAGAACCCTATAAGATAAGTAGGTGTTAGTAAAAATGGCTTATATTTCACTTAGGAGTGTGTTTTCTATACTATTATGAAAGTACAGATATGTTTACATCTAATACTTGATTGAAAATGAAATACTGGAATCACACGTGTGACCTGGTTTGGGAATTGCTGGTTGTATTTGGTTCTTCATACCGTCTTCTGCTCATCTATCTGTATGCAGTCTGTCTGTCACCTGGTATCACAGGAAATGCAAGACTTTTCTTGTTTTATGGAACTAGGTAAGGGCAAAATAATGGCAAAAGCTGAGGGCTAAAGCAATGAATTATACAGCACTCAATATAGCCTGTTAATTTGCACACTGGGTTACAATGAAGCTATTGCAGCATTGAGAGGCTTCTGAGGATTATCAGGGGTTGTACTAGACTCATTCATTAAGCATCTGTTTCTGTACCATCTGTATGCCAGGACCTTTTCAGTGGGCTAAGGTGGTGGGCTGCTTAAACAAGGACCTTGCTTCCAGAGGCCTTAGGAGCATCTAGTCCAAGATACTGAGTTAAGAAAATTGGATTGGAAGGAGGCAGCATGGAGTAGTAGCAAGGCACAGGCTTTGGAAACTGAGAAGTCCGGGTTCAGATCCACACTCTGCCATACACTAATGTTTACCTGGGGCAGGTTTCTAAACGATGTGAACTTCTATTTCAACTATAAATATAGTTTTTAGCCTGTTGTAAGGATTAGAGATGTTATAGAGTACTTGGTACATAGCTTGTCTTCTTTGGGATTATACTCAAATTTGACAGTACTTTTGGTGGGGTGGAGTCAAGAGTTGCTGCGTTGAACAGTTCTGGGGTACCAGTCTCATGGGGTCCCTTGGAGTTATACAGCTCCAGGCTCTTGTAAAATGTGCACTGTAAATTAAAGAATACAAAGCTATGGTTAATTAATACCGAATTGGGTATTTGTTTAGTGATAAATGGCAGTCATTATAATGCCCTGATTATGATTGGTTTAGGTTGGTACTGAAAATAATTTATTTTTTAAATAAAAATTATCAAATGAGCCTAATGCAAGTAGTTCAGAGCATTTAGCAGTCTTAGTTTTATTTCAAATAATTAGAAATATTGTCATAACACTAGATTTTGTATTTTTGGCAACTGGCTGGGTTCTGAGAGCTCTGTGCCCACTTGGTTTTGTGCACCGTGGGATTGATCCTTGCTTTAGTTCCCTTGTATTCGTTTGGATGTTCTTTAGAGTAACTTCCAGTCTGGCACTGCAGTGATTGTGACTTACCTCCGCGCTGCCTCAGAGTCAAGTTAAGCATGCGTAGTCCTGTCAGGCTTTCAGAAGCACACAGCACACAAGTAGACCAAAAGGAGAGAATAGGAAAAGTTACCAATGAGGAACTGAGGCATGATAACAAATAGAGGTTTCCAAAAATACAACCTTCCTTACTTTATCAGGAATTGATAGGTTTTCAGCTAAAACGAGAGATTTTAAAAGGTACCGATTAATGTAATTGCTGTTTCTTGGTGTTCACAGCATCATAGTGGTTCTTTTTAACAGTTTCTTTTCTTTCTCATAGAAAATCTGCTGCCCTTCTAACTTTATTAATATTTTGTTGATTGTTTGTTTTTAAGGAAATATATGCAGATTTCATTTGAGTATATCATTTTATTTTGATCCCTGTTAATTCCCTAAATGGGAATTATTCAAGCCACTTTATGTCAATTTTAGTCTTACAAGTTTAAAGCTTTGCTTCTTTCCTTCCTATTTTAGAAGTGACAGTGTGTTCATGTTCTTCTGAGGTGTCAGCAAAGTTTGTTCTTCATGCAGTCCAGCTTGTGAAGCAAAGAGCATATCGAAGCCATGAATTCTATAAGTTTTGTTCTCTTCCAGAGAAAGGAACACTGACTGAAGCTTTTCCTGTCCTAGTAAGTTTAATTACAGTTATAATCCTAAAACAATTTATTTACCTTTTCTGCATGAGCTAAGACTAGGTATTTGTATTTGATTTTATAGTTTGTATTTAGCACATTGGAATTGTGTATTTTTTTAATGCTACAAAAATGAAGTAGGAAGATAGAAAATCTAATTAGGGTACTTGAAACCAAGTTGGAGGTAAATATTCATCTCTTTAATTCTTGAATAGTGTAGTCAAAGAAACATACTAGTCTGGTAGATTCTGGTGCCTTGTAGTTTGGATCCTGATTTAGATTATTCCTTGAAGACTTGTTTGCATGTCATTTAATTTAATTTACTAATGCCAGGTTGTTAAGAAGCTATGAGGCTAATTTGCATTATAGGGAAACTGCTACTGCTTCATGTCTGAGTTATCTCAAATGATGGCAGATCTGCATTCTTGTCTGTGGTGTTGGAAATGACTAGCCCTTCTTCCATGGAAGGTGAAAGTGCTGCTGTTCTTCCTTCAATTTGCTCCTTTGTGTTTTCAGATGATTGTGGGATTTTCCCAGTATCTCTTTGTTTCTGGTTATTTTCATTTGTGTTCTTCCATGGATCAGTGTTACATGATCCATCTTTTTAAACTTTTAAATTCACTGATTACTAGAAAACTTAATTAAAAACTCAATGCTAACAGCAGGTTTTTTCCCCCTTTTCTTATGTTTATTTTTTAAAAGGAAGAAAGATGTAAATGACTGTAACATCAGTTTGTTTTGGTTGCCAGGCAGCTGTGAGCCCAAACTCAACTGTGCCTATTGAATATGACTTACAAAGTTGTATCTTTCTTATGTCATTATTCTTGATTATTTTTCTTTTGGTCCTAATTTTTTATTCCACTTTGAAATAAGAAAAGCACATTTACTTTTATCTGCTTTCAGAAGCTGCCTAGGATCTTTTATGATAAGAAGCATAGGATTATGAGTAAATAACTATGTATATTTAAATACCTGCACCATATCTGCAAATGATTTGTCTGACTCAGCATAGCTGTTAAAAGGTTTTCGAGTTTTCTTGCTACAAACAGGAAAAGTTTGAAAACATAGAATTGCTCTGAAACAGCTAGTATTTATATTCTGTAATTTGAGAAAAAAAGAGATATGTTTTATTTACTTTTACTTTTATTTGCAGGGTGGAAAAGCAATTGAATTTTGCATTGCTCGTTGGTGGGCAAGTCTCAGTGATGTCAACATTGATTATACCATTTCTTTCCATGGGATAGTGTGTACTGCTCCTCAGTTAAACATTGTAAGTTACACAATATTTTCCATGATTTTTAATGTCCGTTACTTGTGTTACTGAAGAATAATTTCATTGGTGAGATTTAAACTTTAATAAGGGGAAATTACCTATGGTTCTGAAAATAACAGCAGTCTTTGTGTGTGGGTACTTATAAACTTTATATTGAACACATTTATTTTAGGTACAAAATATTGCTTAATTTTAGTAAAGTTTGAGAAAGTAATTTGATAAATATCTTTTGTAGCATGCATCGGAAGGAATCAACCGTTTTGATGTTCAGTCCTCCTTGAAATACGAAGATCTGGCTCCCTGCATAACTTTGAAGAGCTGGGTCCAAACACTACGGTATCATTCAATGTTTTAGGGGCTACCAATATTGAATATAGATGGGGGGATCTCTTACCCTCTTATAAAAGAGACTTTTTTTAAAAAAATCAACCAGCATGCTAGTGGTAAGAATTTTATCCTTGCAGATCTCTGCAAGGCAGCCCCAGTATCAGCTTCTAGCCTCACTGTCCCACCTGACCAGCAAAGTCAAAGATGGTGGATAGCCCATCCCAGTCATGACTATTTAGGATCACTGGATATTATACCTTTTTATTTCTTGCCATAAAGTAGCAAGTTAACATTCTTTCTGATTATTTTGTGTATCCTAATGCAATCATTTTTAGAAGCTGCAATACTGACGTTTTTATTGAGTGGTAGGAACTTAAGTACTATAGTCTGCTGTTTGTGCCTCAGCATGTCCCCTTAGAAAACCAGGGCACCTTGACTTGTGTTCACACACACATTGTGTCGTAAAGATACCTGCTTTCTATTGTTTAGTCTGACCCTAATTCATCAGCATGAAGCCTAACACTGCATGTAAGCTCCCATTAGAAAAGCAGGGCACCTTGACCTGTGTTCACACACTCACTGGGCCATAAAGATGCCTGCTTTCTATTGTTTCGTCTGACTTTACTCATCAGCGTGATGCCTAGTCATAAGTGCATTAAAATAACCAATTAGGGACAATAGTCAGTGACACGGTAATGCCTAGCGATATACTGCCTCCTAGAATTATCAATACAAATTAAAACCTCCAGCTTTTGAAGGTATATCCAATTTATATCATCTTAATGTCTTCTTCCCAAATCTCAAAAATTGGAGCTAAATTTAAAGGAGTAGACTATGTTTCACTGAAATTTTAAACTATATTTAAAACTTACTCTTCAGTGTCTGTTTTTTTCCCTTTATAAAAACTGTATGTTAGTAACTTGCTTCAGAGGACTACTAAAAATATGAAATAGCATTCCGTCGGCCAGGAGGAGGGCTGAGTGTGGCCATTGCTCCGCTGTGGTGAGCATCAGGGACCTGGGGTGGCCCGTGCTGTGCACAGTCCAGCACTGTCAGCAGTTTGCACAAGGGGCCCAAATCACAACCTGTCCTGCAACGCTTTTAGAGTTGTCGCCCTAGTGTTGGGATTTGGTTGTGTTAAGAGCTATTTGTTGACATTTGAAAATGTTTTTGTCATGAAAAGATTGCCTTTGTAATATTTATTGCAATATTTAAACTATGTATTGATACGATTCAATCAAAGAATTATGTAAGTTAAGGAATAAAATATTGTAGAATATACTGAAAAGGATAGCTCTCAGGAAGGTTCATCTATCACTTTTTGCAATATGTTACAAATTTTGTTGCTTATGGTTTCGTCTCATTTAATGAACTCTTGAATCAAATCAGTTATGTAGTTTTCTCCTTACAGTCCAGTGAGTGCAAAAACAAAACCTTTAGGATCAAGAGATGTTTTGCCAAATAACCGTCAACTGTATGAGATGGTCCTGACATATAACTTTCATCAAGTAAGTGTTTGCCTAGAAAATTACACCCTTAGGATGAACTTTTCTGTTTTATTTATGATTCATAAAGTCAAAATGGAAGGATAGTGTATATGGTATATATGTGAAACAGAACCAATTAACATTGGTTAATTTGAAATTACTCTTTAGGAAATTATAATTTGTAGGTTAGTACCATTGAGTTGTAAAGTCTTAAAATGTAATTGAGTGGTGACCAAGCCTTGAGCCTTAGTTTATAAAATCACTGATAGCTGTCCAGTGGTGACCCAGGGGTTATTAGATGCCTCAGAAATACCATCTGCCTTCTGATGGTGGTAAGAGAGCACTGAATTTTATGAGTGCCAAAATACTATATGTTCTGTATTTTCAAAAAAATTTACCACAACTATTTTTAATGCTTTTTATATGAAAGTCTCATGTCAATAGCAATATTAAAAATTTGTATCAGAAATTATATGCAAATCATGCCAAGTACTTTTTTTTTTTATAGCCCAAGAGTGGGGAAGTAACTCCAAGCTGCCCATTACTTTGTGAACTATTATATGAATCTGAATTTGACAGCCAACTGTGGATTATTTTTGACCAGAACAAAAGACAGATGGGTTCAGGCGACGCCTATCCACATCAGGTATAAAATTGTTGGTGATTTTTAGAATTAACAGTAGCTGTTTTCTTAACTAACAAAATCCTGGTTTCTTGTTATACTTAAAAAAAAAAACCTCCATAACTTTGCATTTAGTACTTTTGCAAACCGTGAGAAGCTGTTGTTTGTTGTAGTTGGTGAAGAACAGGTTGCGTCAACTTTTTCACCACATAGTTGTGCTGAATTAGAGGACAAGCGTGAAGCTTGCAGACACTGGTCAGCATAGCTTCTTCTAGTGTGTAGTGTTTCTCCTTCCTACACACTGAGTCTACCTATCTGAAGGGAAAATCATCAAAGCATACATCAAAGATAGGTGAGTCTCTTGAAACGATCCTAAGTCTGAGAGGGCTGAAGAGAGCCCTGCAGCAGTGGCCAGGGCCTTTGTCTTCAGTTCATTTGTACTTTTAAATTTACTTCGTCATTGGACAACACTGTAATGAGCACTTACTACATACACTATGCTTTGTGCTGTTTCATTGAAAGGGAAAAAATCACATAATTTATAGACATTTCATCCCTTAGATATTACTACAAAGAAATGAGATCTTTCCTGTAACATTTACAATTTTATGCTGAAAAATGAAAATAATTTATGGAGATTTTTTTCAGTTAATTGTTAAAGGAATATCTTTTTTCCTCTAAGCAAATAGCAGTCACATCTCGTTACAGACTGGCTTACTGTAGTGCTATTACTTTGGTTACTTTGGCTGACACAGGATACAGCATCTTACCCTCTTGAACCTGTTAACTGGGTAATAGATTTGTATTCCTTGATCTTTATTGGTTTCCTGCTTTTCCTGTCTGTAATAAAGAGGTGACATTTTGGTTGTAATTTGAAGATCAGTTAGATATGGTGGCACATGCCTGTGGTCCCATCTACTCAGGAAGCTGAGAGGGGAAGAGCACCTGAGCCCTGGAGCCCTAGGCCATGGTGTACTATGACTGCACCAGGTAACAGCCACTGTACTTCAGCCTGGGCACCATAGTGAGTCCCTGTCTCTAAAAGTAAATAAGGATTACCAGAAATCATATGTTACACATATGTGTGTGCATTTGTTCTACATATTCTATGGTGCCTTAATTTTGCTAATTTTTTTGGTGTTTCTTATCTGTCTTGGAGGGACCCAGGAACTAGAAAATCATTGCTTTTGTCATTCTCCAACAAACACTGAGTTTTGCTAAAAATGTGGGAGTATTCTGTTATTCTGGAAAGAATGAGGACTTTGGAGTCAGATTTGACCTCAGCTGTCTTATACTTTACTATTGTATGACATTAGGCAAGTCATTTGATGTCCCTCATCCTGTCTGCTCACCAGCATACCAGGGACTTTGTGTGTATGTGAACGTCTGGATGGTGACTTATACCTTACCTCACATATTAGGAGCAAGTCTGTAAATGGTGACTTTCACTTTATACTCTTTCTGTAATTTTAGTTGACTTAGTTAAACTTACTTTTCCCAAATGTTTTCTTTTTTAGTATTCTTTGAAACTGGAGAAAGGAGATTATACAGTTCGACTGCAGATTCGCCATGAGCAAATCAGTGACTTGGAACGCCTTAAAGACCTTCCATTTATTGTTTCTCATAGATTATCTAATACCTTGAGCTTAGATATTCATGAAAATCATAGTTTTGCACTTCTAGGGAAGAAGAAATCAAGCAGTTTGACACTACCACCCAAATATAACCAGCCATTCTTTGTTACTTCCTTACCTGACGATAAGTAAGTGATAACATTGTTTATACTTTCTGCACATCTTATACACTGTAGTCCTTTTAATGCAAGTTTATGACATCCAGGCTAAATTTAGAGTAAGTTGTAACTTATCATTTTGGCTGAAGTTATTTCTTCCTTTGATTTTTGAAGTCTTAGCTATGGGAATGAACTCAATGTGGAATTGTTTTCATGTTTTTCCCCTTACTTGTCTTTGTGAAACTTTCTCTTTTGTTGCTTTTTTTCTCTTTGAATTCTCTTATTTAGAATACCTAAAGGGGCAGGACCTGGATGCTATCTTGCAGGATCCTTAACGTTGTCAAAGACTGAACTAGGAAAGAAAGCTGTAAGTATCAGTTTTTTTTAACACTGAAATTACCTATTTCAAAATTTCCATTTCTTTAAAGATAGGACTTAATTCCATATTTCAGAATGGGTAAAAGAGAAGATTCTCTGGGAAAAAACATTTTAATTATTTTTTCCCAGGTTACTAGTGAAGGTCAGTTAATGTTTGGTTGTCTTTTAAAATGTATCCTACTTTTGAAATATTTAGGCTTCTTTTTCAAAAGCCTATGTTCTCAGGCCCTTGAACTTCCTGTGAAACATGTAAATACAGATAAAACTTGGCTTAAATAAATGGGATGTTTAAGATTAGAACATGTTATAGAAATTTAACCAATATCAGATTATGGACATAGGAATAAATCAGATTATCTTAGGGTGCTTTTAAAAAGTAGTCAGAACAAGTATTACTCTAAGTGTATTTCGTCACACTAACACAGACCTTTCTTGTTGGAATTTCACTTGGTTAACTAGGAAAATATGAGATCTCTCTTTTGGTATTGCCTTTTAGTTTCAAAATTATGCTTTTTGTCAGAAATTTTTCTGGTTGTTGTAGTTTAGAGATAAATGTTAAAATTTTACAGTTACCTACCTGTTTTTGTTTTTTCCTTCTGTGTTTTCATTACAAATTTATTATGAGAATGGTATTTATATAGATTATCACCTTTTGTCATAATAATCGTTTCGGCTCAGTGCCAGTAGAAGTTGTCATTCTTAACAGTTTTGCATTTGTCTTTAGTGTTCTTACAAAGCTAAGTAAGCCTGCTGCATAACTGCTGTTCTCAAAATGAGTAGATCTCATACCTCTTAAGAATTATACATATTTCTTGCCACTATCAAACCAAAGGCCATTTATTTACTGTCATTGAAGCATAATGGGGGAAATTTGTGCTTAGAAAAAGTTGCCTATCCTGACATTTCTTGGATCTCATTTCAGTTTATACTGTTTATACATACATAGTTTAGTATAATTTGAAGTAAATCAGTTGTTAATGATTTGTAGTTAATACATGCACTGATTTGAGAAATCCTGGTAGTGTTTTTTGTAGATTTCATTTCATGGGAAGCATAGCTGCTTCAGCTTTTGAGCTTCAGCTATGGATTTTTGTTCAGATGACACTTCTGAAGAGTTCGCTTACTTGTGAAGAGTATCACAGAAAAGCGGTGTTAGTAAAAGTGCTCTTTTAGCAGTTCAAAAATAGTTACTACTTCCTGGCTATATTGTTTCAGGAGATAATTGTGAAATTAAATTATAAATGTGTGGTGTTAACCATGGTTGCTCTTTATCAAGGGAGACTTTCCTGGGGGAAAGCAGTAACCTAAAGCTGTTGAGTTAATTATAACTCCATCACATTGTTTATGTAATCTTTTCTCAGTAGTTTAGCATTTCTTGTTTTTTGGTAGTTGGGAAGGTAACTTTTACTTCACTTTGACTTTCATAGTTTATAAGAATGCATAGGCTGTGGGATTGTTGTGGTACCCTTTAATCAGACTCTAGACCATCAACTAAATTTACTATTTTAAGAAATGTTTTCATAACTAATGGATTTTGATCTACTAAATTTTTCAATAAGAAGTTGGCTTGTACTCTTAGTAATAACGTATTTGAGTACTCTTTTTATTTAAGAAATGAAAGTGGCAATGTTGCTTTCTTTAAAAGCATGCCATCTTGATCACAGACCTGAGCCTTCTGAGTGCTGTACCACAGGTGGAACATAAACTGAAAGACAATGCCTCCATCCTGTGTAGATTATGCATGTTTTCTTACAGAATGTCGTTCTAACTCCCAGGGGCAGTCTGCAGCAAAACGACAAGGAAAATTTAAAAAGGTACTGATTGTCAGTTCTTAAAAAAGCTGTCTTAAAGCCTTATTTGCATAGTAAACTTTTTTCTGTCACTATTATAAGCCTTTTTTTAATAAGTCTCCCTTAGTTTCCTTCCTTTGCATTCTGCAGTATAGTGCTCTTAGCTGTACTTAAAAGCATTGTTGACATACTGCTTTTCTAAAGGTTTTTTTTTCCCCACCATGAATTCCTGCAACACTCTTCTTCTCTGTGTATACAAAAATTTTAATGCCATTCATTTTTTGCTACAGATATAACAAGTAACATTTGAAATTTTTCATATTTAAAATTTTATAGAGAAGAATGTGATTATTTTTAGCCATATAAGCTAAAGCACTTAATTATTTTAAAAGCACTTTTCAGTTGGATGATTTGATTAATAAAATGTTCCACCTTTTTAAAGTGGACTTTATTTCCTGCTCTTGCATCCATTCTGGTTCTGAAAGAGCGGAAACAATAAAAAGCAGTGGACATAGCAGGAACAGAAATAAGGACTGTTCACTGACAATTAAAGCTTACGCCAAGACTACAAACAGATTTTAAGGCCATCGCTACTGAGTGGTCTGATCAGCCTCCCTGCAGCATGTTAAGCAATCTTTGATTTACTGCTGGGGCCAGATTTAACTCAGAAAAGAAAATTTCTACTATAAATGTATTTTAGGGCCAGGCACAGTGACTCAAGTCTATAATCCCAGCACTTTGGAGCTCAGGGGTTCGAGACCAGCCTGGGCAATGTGGTGAAACCCCATCTCTGCAAAAAATACAAAAATTAACCAGGTGTAATGGCACACGCTTATAGTCCCAGCTACTCTATGGGAGGCTGAAGTGGAAAGATCGCTTGAGCCTGGGAGGCAGAGGTTGCAGTGAGCCGAGATCGTACCACTTCACTCCAGTCTGGACAACAGAGACCCACCCTGTCTCAAAATAAAACAAGCAAGCGTGTATATATATATATATATATATATATGAAAAGGACCACATATTTAATAAGCTTTCTGGTGAAGATCCGCTGTGACATTCATCATTTTCATGATTTCTTTTTAAATAAAAAGAATTACAGTGGGAAAATCAGTAATGTCCTAATGTATAAACAAAAGATAACTTTATATTTCTCAATTCATAGTGATATGGAACTGGAAATCACCATTCTATAATAGCTTAAATTCCTTTATTAAAATGTCTTCTGAAATGTCCATATTATTATGTAATAGTAAACAATTTGTCCAAACAAAATACAAATACTAGGAATCATCTTTCTGGATAAAGACCTAAAGGTTAGTATTTCTCAGCCAGGTGTCTTGACCAATTTTGGTAGCCAAATAATGGGATACAAACAGCTTTTTTAAAAAACTAGGAAATGTCAGTTCATCAGACTCATAAAACTGTAATTTCATTTTATGTATTAATGATTAGTGTATGTCTTTGGGACATTGTGAAAATAGTTTGCAAGTCACTACTTTAGAGAACAAGGAAAAGGTATTCTAGGAATCCGTTAAAAATAGATGGCCCTTATGACAAAGGCCATAGCCAATTATTTTTCTTCTTCTTTTGGTTGACCTTTTGCAAGTTTTGGTGGATTTTGTTTGAATTATGTTGTATAGTTAGAAAAACATAAATAGGAAGGCATTTACTTGATGATTAGTAAAGCTTCATTTGAAGAACTTGGCAGCTAGAGTTATCTCTGCTTGTTCCTTTCTATCATCAATGCAAGTACACAATAAAACCCTTATTTTAGAAATAATTAGTATTAAAGTTTTATGGTCACATTACAAAGAAAAAAATACATGTATAATTTGCAGTTGATGAAGATAAATAGCATTTTGTATACAATTCGTAATACATTTGTTCTCTGGGTTTCAGTGACTTAATTTAAAAAGGTATGACACCCTCTTTTAAAATTCCTTATAAAATGCAATAATATAGTTACTTTTTTTTTTTTTTTTTTTTTTTTTCGAAACAGAGTCTCACTCTATAGTCTCATGCTATAGTACAATGGCATGATCATAGCTCACTGTTGCCTCCAGCTCCTGGGCTCAAGCGATCCCCCCACCTCAGTCTCTCTAGAGTAGCTGGGACTACAGGCATATGCCACTATGCCTGGCTAATTTTTACTCTTTATAGAGAGAGGTCTCACTTGTGTTGCCCAAGGTGGTCTAAAACTCCTGGCCTCAGGCAATCCTCCTGCCTCAGCCTCTCAAACTGCTGGGATTACAGGCATAAGCCACTGCACCCAGCCTGAATATTGTCACCTTTAACATCATAAATAGCACTCAAATATTATATAAATCTTCAAAATAGTTGTGTGATACTTTTAAAATTTTGAATATACAGTTACTAATAATTTAAGGACTAAAGAAATTGCTATTTTGGACCACAGTTGAAATCATAGTGCATTATGTTGCCTAAAGGGCAGTTATTGGTTTGGCAGGTGAGTTTGACTTTCTAGATAGTACTGTTCAGTTGAACACTGTTGAAATATTTCATGTTTTCTAGATGGAGAATCATGTCTGTTAAAAAAAAAAAAAAAGAAGTACTTCATGAATAGCTGGAATATTTTTTTAAACTTACCATTAAATATGTACCGTAGAGAAATCTTCATAGCATTTCTGCTCTGAAGATTCTTCTTGACTGTCTTTTTAAACCATAATCAATATTTCTCAAGATTAAAGATACAAAATTATTTCTGTTAAATTGATACTATGTTAAACCCTTGAGAACTGTCAGAAAAATATTAATACTTACTGACACAAAGAACAAATTACTGTGATACAGCAAGTGAAAAATAGGGCCATTTTTCTTTTGCTTAGAAATTAAAGCTGCCAAGTTTATAATTTTTACTAGTAAAAAATTCCTATCCTGAAACATTTTGTAGGATTATACTAGCATTTATAATTGTTAATTTGATATATTTAATACATAAAATGCTGGTTACAAAACCTCGATTTTTGTTTCCCTAAGATAATTCATCATAAACTTTCCTTGTCTCTTTTTTGCTTTTAATGATAGTTTAAGGTTGCTAGGATGTCTTTTTTTCTACTTTTTGTGGGTCTTTGTTAGTATTAATTGTAAATCCTAAATTAATTTTAATAGACTGCTCATTTTAAATTAAATTCTCTTTTCTCTTGTCTATACTAAAACAGTAGCAAATGCCTCTGAGTCTGAGGAGGAAATGCCTCACAACACATAGGCTGCCTACCTAAGAGCAGCGTACCTTTGTCCCAGATATGGCGAGGAGGTGTGGGAAGCTCGGGGAGGAAGACTGGAGACCGCTCATTCCAGCACACTGGGTGGCAAAGAAGCTCGATTCCAAGGAGAATGGAGCTATATTAACAGAAAGTCAATATTGGAGACCAGTTAGCCCTTTAATTCCTAGATGAGTTGTCTTTGCTGTACGGACGACACTGATGCAGTCTGTTTCCATAAGAACTTGGTGGTAGGTCAGCTCAGGTGTTGCCCTTACCTTGACTTTGATCAGGGCAGTGCCCACCCAGAGAGTGAACCTCAAGAAGGAGAAGAGAAGGACAGGCAGCCGGGTCCTGAAAGAGCTAGCCCAAGTAGTCGACTTGTTTCCTTTTCCCAGCCTCATGCTTCACATAAGGCCTTTGTTTACAGGTTCTGGCTCCCTGACCCTAAAGGGAGAATGACAACCAATGGCTTCAAGTGGATTTATGTGGTTATCTAACAGCAGAGTGGTTTTCTGTGCTTTAAATGAGTCAAGGGATAGGAGTTATTATTTTGTATTGGCATACTGTTAGAACTACAACCGTAGTTCCTGTTGTTTACTGCTATATCATTTTATACCTCCAAATTGAGTTTAATTGTGCAAAGTGTTAAAATGGGAATATTTGTGTAGTATATACACGTAAAAAATCCAATTTGGGGGGAGGTGTGGACTTGCAGTATTATTTTTTTACTCAACCTATGTAAAGCTTTTTCAGTGAATGTCTTTTTGGTAGCATTTATTTCAATTTTACAAACTTTGTTAATTAAAATGAATATAGTATTTTAATTTAGCAGCATTTTAAATACAACTCCGAAGATAGAATTTGAGGAACAGACTTAATAAATAATGATTTAATTAAGGACACCCCGTTATTGTTTCAAAAACAAATCTAGCAGGTATAGCATGTGATTTCATTTCCTATATAATGCTTTACTTTTCACAAGTCAAGACTTATCTGCGAATAAAATAGATGCAGTTACTCTCCATTTCTCTGCTGTTGTCTTCAAAGCAAAACTTCTCAGAAGAAGCACAGGCATGCTGACTTCCATTCTCTCTCTCTTCATCTCTGTCTTCTCCAGCCTGTGCTGCTCCACTGTCCTTGTCCACGGCATCAGCAGGCTGTGCTGCCAGGTTTTCGCTTACTTACTTTTACGTCATCTGCTGCCTCTCAGCTAAGTGGGCAGTTGATCATTTTCTTGATCTTTTTTCATGGTGGTTTTTCCTCAGGGCTTCCATGATCCTAGATGCTTTTTGCTTTCTCTTTCTCACTCACACAGCTTCTTTTTCCATCCCCCATTCCCAACTGACCTCATTCATCCACATACTTTTCAACATTGTCAGCAAACACATTGGTTCGACCTTTAAAGAAGATCTCAGATCTATTCATTTTCTCCCATTTCTATGACCTGTTTTTTAGTCCAGTGCGGTGTAGGGTTTCCTATAATCTGTTCTCCAGAAAGAATACGAACCAAAATTTTAATCCATACAGGATCTAGAGTCATTACAAAAAAAAGCAGAAGTCTTTAGTGTCACAATCTTTCATAAAACTCTTCTGGTATGCTTCTTAGTGCACATAGAACATATATACAGAGAGAGAGAAGGAGAGTTTTTTCTTTTCTTTTTTAAACTGTATTCTATCAAGCCATGCTTAAGTTGGCTGCTGCCCACCTTCTCAGAAGGTACAGCTGTGCTTGCTTTTACCAAGCTCAGGTCTTTGCACTTGCTCATCTTGTTCATTTAGGGTTGTTTGCATCAGATATTACCTCTTTAGAGTGACTTTCTGTAACCACTTTGTGTACATCAGCTCCCCCTCATTACCTGACAGTCAGTCTATCCTTTTATTCTGTTTTGTTTTCTTCATATCGAATGTCAGCCTCTGGTCTGTTCTTTACCTATTCGAGCATTACCTGGCACATCACAGGGACTCAGTAAGTCCTGTTGGTTGAATGAAGGTGTAAATGTCCCCTTAAATTTACTTAGAAAGAGGATCTTTTCTTAGTTTGAACCTTATTCCTTCCCTTCTCAGATTTAAAATGTGAAAGGTCAGTGTACTTTTGTCATCAGTCTGCCAAGTAAAGCCAAGAATGCCAAATATACTCAAATGGAGAAAAGGTGTGTCCTTATCTCTTTTATTTTAAAGGTGGTATTTGAGGTATCATTACTCAGCATCAGTTTGTGAGAAACTTACTGTGATTAGAGATTAGAATTTTTGATGTATTGTGACCCTTAGAATCTAGAATACAGCGTAGTACAACTCAGGTGCAGCTCATGTTACATGAGATGTAGCTATTGAAGATGATTTTGATGTATGTAAAATTAAGCATATTAATCTAAGAATCTCTCTCCACATTTATAGGATGTAATCCCTGTTCATTACTACCTAATACCTCCACCAACAAAGACTAAGAATGGCAACAAAGATAAAGAAAAAGATTTAGAAAAAGAGAAAGATTTAAAAGAAGAGTTTACTGAAGCATTACGAGATCTTAAAATTCAGTGGATGACAAAGTAGGTTTTTAAGTATATTTTAATTCTTTAAATGTTTAGTTCTATTTTCCCAACTATGACAATATTGTGTACATATGTATAGATTATACTTAAAAATATTAACAGTAGGATAACAGGTAGAATTATAGATGCTTTTAAATTTTTATTTATATAAATGTGTAATTTATATAAATTATAAATTCATAATTTTGTGATTAAATGTTTTTATTTTAATCACTATAATTTGTTCTTGGAAGATAATTGTATTGGCAAATATAAAAAAAAATCACTTTGCTCCACAGTCCAAAAATAGTCATTTTCCTCATATTATTTTTTTCCTCTATGTTTGTACATGTAATAGTGTGAATAAAATTAGTTTCCATTTTTCAGTTACTTTTTTATTATTTAACAGCCCTATAAAATCCATTTTTAATGTCTGTGTTTATATGGTTCTGTGGATGCAATATAATCTATTTAAACATTTTATTTTGCATATATATGTTTATAGGTTTTCTTCATGATGCTGTGATAAACCTTTTTTACATAAAGGTGATTTCTTAAAATTTCCATCATATTGCATCTTAAAAGTAAAAATCATCTTGCTGTGTTTTACCAAATTGCTTTCTGGGATGAGTATAATAATTTACACTTCATCTAGCCACGTGTGTGTGCTACTACACAATGCAAAAACCGGCCATTATTGCTGTCTTCAATTACATCTCTAGTTATTATTAAAGGAGAGCTTTTTAGATGTTATCATTCGTTATTAGTATAGCTTCTGGCAATCGAGCATATTCTTCACCTTTCTTTCTATTCAGACATTAGATGTTTCTTATTAATTAAAACTTTTTATATAAAAGATACTAATGCTTTTCTCTATTTGCCACAGATTTTACTCTAGCTTACTCTGACTTTGGGCTTACTTTTTACTTGAAATTTATTCTATATAGTCAAGTCAGTTGCTTTTTCCACCTGTTACACAATATTTATTTTATTGCTGATATTCTGTGGGAGTCCTCTTTAGCTTATTATGTATGCATCTTTGCAGTTATATGGTTTTAGAGGAGATAGAAGTCATCATGATGTGAAAATATTTCCCAAAGATTGAACCATTGTAATGTCAGTTTACATGCAAATATACCTTTCCCACTTAAAACTAAGTTGTATCGCCACTAGAAGTCAAAGTCTTCAGGTCTGTCTCTGCCTGATTTTAGGATGTCCTAAACAGTTGACAGTACAATATAAATTCTTCAAAAGTGAAACTGCAGAAATTGTCTTCTGGCATGACAGCCTGAAGAGACTCATGATGCTGGTCCCCAGTAAAACTAGTGAAAATAATTTTTTTTTATAAAAACAACTTTTAAAAGCCTCTGGAAATGGTCCAAAGGACATACAGCAAATGAAAAAATATTTATTCAAAAATGTCTACAAAAATTGGGTAAGAAAAGCGAGAGTCTGTGATATTTGAAACAAGACCACTGCCTCCCTTTTCCCTCCCAGTTCAGTGAGCCAGAAACTTCAGATTTTGCCTTCACAAGCTCCATCTCATGGGGGAGGGAAGGCTTTCCTCCTGGGAGGAGCAGAACGTCATCATTTCTCATCCTGCCCCACTGCCAGTTGTGGAGGCTTACTTCCAGCTGAGTGCTGTCAAGAGGTGGGGACTCCCTTCTGCTAAACCCTTACTTGTAAAGTACTGTTGGGAACACTGGGGGCCCCAAAGCCCAGGAGCCTGTGGTTTCACATCACACGAGGCAAGCTGAGAAGACCATAGGAGAGTGCTAAGCTCCTGAAGTGTGGGTGTTAACTCAAAGTAAAACATGCCATTCTTCCACCCTCTGTTCCAGAGCTTGGGCTTAGCGATTTTGCCAGTGGGGCCTAAGGAGTTGATAAAACTGATGGCTTCTAATTCCTTCCTGAAGGAATTGACTTATTTTGCGACAGAAGATGTAGAAGTTCATGTGCCTAAGGCCTCTCTCAAAAACTGTGGGGAAAAAAGGAATGAAAAATATGAACAGAGCCTCAGAGAAATGTGGGACACTATTAATGCACCAAAATCCATGAAGCAGTAGTACCAGGAGAGCAGAGAGAAAGCAAAAATATATTTAGTGAAATAATGGCTGGAAACACCCTGTATTTATTGAAAGACATTAAGCTACATATCCAGGGAACCCTGTGAATGCCAGGTAAAATAAATGCAAAGAAATCCACAAATAGACATAGCATGTTAAAAATACTGAAGGTCAAAGAGAAGGAGAAGATCTTGAAAGGAGCAAGACAAAAACTCCTCATCACTTACAAGGAAACACTAGAAAGGTTAACAACTGACTTCTGAGCAGAAACAGTACATGTCAGAAAGCAGTGGGGTAATATATTCACAGTGCTCAAAAATCTTAACCCATAATCCTATATCCAGCAAAACTATCATTTAAAAATGAAAATGAAATAAAAAATTCCCAGATAAACAAAAACAGAATTTGTTGCTACCAAACCCACCTTATAAGAAATACTAAAAGAAGTTCTTAAACCTGAAAGCAGGTGACCTCAGGCAGTAGTCTGAATCCACATTGGTGAAAATGGGGAAAAAAACACTGGTAAAGTTAATTATTATGGAATTATAAAAGACAGCATAAAGTTCTCATTTTTTTCTGTTAACTAATTTTAAAACAGTTCTATAAATACTGTGTATATATTAGGCCTATATAATATTTAAATGTAATATTCTGTAATACGTATTTGCTAATAGCACAAAGGAACAAAACTGTATTGGGCTAAAGAAATGACTGCAGATAGTAAAGTAATTGTTGTAACAGTTAAATGATATATAACAGTAATAAATACTAGAATAATAACATGACAAAAGGGAGGAGAAGGGAATAGAGCTATAAAGGCATAACATTTCTATACCTCACTGAAATTAAGCTAGGAAAAATCTGAAGCGATGGATATATAAAGTAAGCCTTAGATCAACCGTTACTAAACAAACTGAAGTTGAAAAAAACATTAAATAAAGCGCTCATTTAAAAATATTCACTTAATATAAAAGAAAGCAGTAAAGGAGGAATAGAGGAACAAAAAAGACAGGATACATCAAAAATAAAAAAATCGAAGACATAAGTCAAAAATATGTCAATAATTTAAAGTTAACAGGAAATTAAGAGAATTCCATTTACGATAATAGTGAAATAAAATTGTAGGAATATGTTTAACAAAAGAGATGCAAAACTTAATACGTCAAAACTACAAAACATTGTTGAAAGAAGTTAAAAAGACCTGAGTAAATGGAAAAGGTATTCCATGTCTGTGGACTAGAAGACCTAATATCATTACAGTATTCTTCATATTGATCAAACAATTGAATTGAATCCCCATCAGAATCCTTGAAGACTTCTTGTCGAAATTAACAAGCTGATTCTAGAAGTTATATGTAATTGCATGAGACTCAGAATAGCCGGTCTTGAAAATGAAGAACAAAGTTGGGCTCACACTTCTGATTCCAAAACTTAAATACAAAGCAACAGTAAACAAGGCAGTGTTATACTGGCACAAGGATAAGACATATATAGATCAATGGAATAGAATTAAGAGTCCAGAAATAAAACCATGTGTCTATGGTAGCTAATTTTCATTTTTGGCAAGAGTGCTGATGCAAAGACCATTTAATGAGGAAAGGATAGTACTTTCAGGAAAAGGTGCTGGGACTGGATAGCCATATGGAAAAAGAATGAAGTTGGACCCTTGCCTCACATCATATATACAAGTTAACTCAAAATGTATCAAAGAGCTAAATCTATAAAACTCCTTAATGAGGTTATAGTGGTAAACTTTCATGACCTTTCATTGGGCAAATGATTTTTAAAGATACCAAAAGCACAAGTAATGTAAGAAGAAAATAATTTGGATTTCATCAAGATTAAAAACTTTTGTGCATCAAAGCGTAGCATCAAGAAAGTGAAAAAAACAGCCTATTTACAAATTACATATTTTTAAGGAGCTTGTATGCAGAATATATAAA
>NW_016107329.1:1213129-1219335 GCF_001604975.1 Cebus imitator
TCAGACAGGGTCTCTCACTCTACCACCCAGGCTGGACTGTAGTGGCGTGATCATAGCTCACTGCAGCCTCAAACCCCTGGGCTCAAGGGATCCTCCCACTTCAGCCTCCCAGGTAGCTAGGACTACAAGTACATGCCACCGTGCCCAGCTAATTTTTTAAGAGATAGGATCTCACTATGTTGCGCAGGCTAGTCTAGAACTCCTGGCCTCAAGTAATCCTCCTGCTTCAGCTTCCCATAGTGTTGGGATTACAGGCATGAGCCACCACCACGTCCAGTCCCCAGAATATAGAAATAATTCCTACAGTTTCGTAATACAAAGGCAAATGACCCAATTTTTTAAATGGGTGAAGAACCTGAATAGATATTTCTATGAAGATATACAAATGACCACTAAGTACATGAAAAAATGCTCAAAATCGTTAGTCTTCAGGGAAATGTACATCAAATAAAATATAACTTCACACTTACTAGGATGGCTAGAATCACAAAGTCAAATGATGAGTTTTGGCAAGTATGTGGACAAAGCAGAATCCTCAGACATTGATGGTAAGAATACAAAAATGATACAGACTTTTTGGAAAACAATCTGACTGTTCTTCAAATGATTAAGCTTAGTTTCCGTTATCACACAGCAGTTCCACTCCCAGGTATATACCCAAGAAAATTAAAAACCTGTATTCACACAAAAACATGTCATGACAGTTTATGACAGCATTATTCATAATGTCCAACAGGTGGACTGTCCAAACAAAATGTGATGTATCCATACAGGGGACTCCACTTCAGCCATGAATAGGATTAATGCTCCAACATGAATGAACCTTGAAAATAGTATGCTGAGTGGAAGTAGCCAGTCACAAAAAGACCATATATTATATGATTATATTAAATGTCCAGAATGAGGAAATCTATAGAGACAGAATGTAGATTAGTGGTTGCTTAGAGCTGGGGAAGCTGGGGAGATCTGAGTGCCAAAGGGTACGGGGTTTTTTTTTGTGTTGATGAAAATGTTTTAAAGTTGACTTTCAATAGTTGCATATATCTGTCACTATGCTAAAAACCATGAAATTTACACTTAAAATTGCTAAATTGTAGGTATGAGGAATATGTGTTTTTAAAAGGTGAAATTGCAGATCCTTGTAAAACATGCAGACTTTAAGGAAATTGATGCAAATGAAGTTAAAGAACTAAACAAATTATTCTAAAGCCATAACAAATGTTGTTAAGACTATTCAGAAACTTGAAGGAGAAAAAATTGAAAAGGTCGTTTACCCATTAAGTGTTTTAGAAGAAAACAGCAAAAATATTATTAGCATTCTCTTGCAGAACTTAAAAAACCCTTAGAATATTTTTTTGGAAAAAAAAAACAAAAACCTTCTTTATAATTAAGGTGCAGTAGTTTAATACGTAAAATGAAAGTGTTGGTTTTGCCCTTGCGTAATGTTTTGAGAGGGAAAAGGGAAAAACAGGGCTTAATTTTTTTTATTGTCCTAAGAATTAGTATAAATTTTGTTGTCTACAAGTTAAATTTATTTTCACAGAAAGTTATAGTATCAAAATCCCAGTCAGCCATATTTTTATACTACTGTGAGGTTTTGTTAATTTATTAAGTGACTTTAGGTTACCCACCTCTGGTGATACTTAACCATTTGTATGTTAATTTGTTTTTATCCTGATACATTTAATCAGGAAGAATTGAGAATTGTATGCAGCTTCCCCATCTGGGAACATAGAGTAGCTCTTCATTTATTCAAGACTTTAGAATTTTCAGAAAAGTTTAAACTTTTATTTTTTCTTAATAATTTTCAGAAAAGTTTAATAGATCTTAGACATTTTTAAATCTTTTAATCTTTCCAGGTATTTGTGAATGTGCTTTTCTTTTAAATAAATCTAATAATAGCTGGTATGTAAGAAAGCTATTGATACATATTTTTATTTGGGTATCTTATGGAACTCAATTGAAATAATATTCAGTTTGATTTATTTTTGTTTTCCAGGTAAGCGTTCATACTGCCTGTCAATAATGATAATCCTTGCCAGTGACTACACTTGTATTTCAAATTAATGACTTATTTTATCAACTTAAACTTCCAAACAATGTTAAATAATAGGGAAGACAGAAATATACTTTTTAAAAGAAAAAAAGTAAATGTTTCTCTCCTTCTTACACACATAGGTTGGATTCTAGTGACATTTATAACGAATTGAAAGAAACGTATCCTAATTATCTTCCTCTGTATGTTGCACGACTTCATCAATTGGATGCTGAAAAGGTTAGACATGTTCATTCTAATATATCTTATTTTGTTTGTAATTAGATAAGGTTTGCATTTTGAGGAAAAGCGCATTATTATCTTTCTCTTCTGTTCTTGCTAACTCAAACATGTTTTTTGCAAATTGAATGTTGTATTAAGCTGTTTTCATGAAGGTTATTGTAAGACCTGGCCACTACTGTGAGTTTAGTTTAGGATTCTTGCTCATGCTTGGTCAGTGAGATTAGCAATAGATACCCTAAGGATTGCTTTCAGGACGTTAACCTAAAGGGCAAGGAGCAGAATGTAATAGTCCTGGCCAGTTGGAAATCTAAACACCTTCACTAAAATAATTTCTTTGTATTAACTTTCTTAATGATTCTCATTTGTGAGAATTGGCCATAGTTCTAGTCTGTCATGAGATGGACCAGTTCTCATTAGTAATCGTAGCAGTAGGAAAGTGCTATCCTAATCAGTTAAAAATCATCAAGGGTTTAGAGTGAACTAGAGGGTGTTTAAAGGAGATTCCTTAAAAGACTTTAACAAGAGAGAAGCAAATTAGCAAATTGTTGAGAACATCATGGTAATCACAGTTAGACTCTGTTGATTATAATGTTTACTCTCAGCTTTGTGTTTTTCATGATGGATCACAACTGGTTTTATCAGCTAGGGTTTTTTTTTTTTTCCCTAACTTCTGTTTTCTGGTGGTGTGCAGCTAGAGTAATAGTAGCCATTATTCAATAATAATAATTCTGAAATCTTAAGAAATATAGAAAAGGAGTTGCCTTTGTTTAAAAAAAAAAACTTTACATTTATATGAACTTTATATTTTGCTTACTCTCACCGTGGTACTCCAACAGGGAATGTAAATAAGATATTTTTATTCTATACCTGAGCTTAAGTTTTATAGAGATACCAGCAATTAGAAATCACAATAGGAGATAGCACTGAGCCCCTGGGCTACAAGTCAATTACATAGTTCACTCATATTCCAGTTGTAGCTCTCAAGGTTGAGACAGCAGAAGTGAAATTGCTTTCGTACTGATTGATCTACGTATTTTTATTATTTCTTTTTTCCTCTCCAGGAACGAATGAAAAGACTTAATGAAATTGTTGATGCGGCAAATGCTGTTATTTCTCATATAGATCAAACAGCCCTAGCAGTTTATATTGCAATGAAGACTGATCCCAGGCCTGATGCAGCTACTATAAAAAAGTACCTAGCCAGTAAATAATCTTTCTTGCATCTCATTTCTTAGTTAACTTGTTTATAAAGTAGGGACTAATATTATAGAGGATACTGCTTTTCTGATGTTTGGTTATATCCTTACAATGGGTATTATCACTGTTTGGATACTCCCTCCTTAGAAATTTTAAAATAATTTTGTCCAATCTTTTTAAGACTAAGCCCAAGAGAAGTAGTTTGCCTTCTGTACCGTTAAGTGCTGTCAATGTGGAGGGATCTGAATAGCTGTGATGAGGCGGTCCAGCTACTTGAGGGTTTATGTGAATTGGATCATATCAGGAAGACAAAAATTAACTCTCTATAAAATTAATTTTAAAATTCTTTATTGTCCAGTAACATGAAAAACCTAGTATTTGGTTTGTAGTGAAATATACGATAAAAAATAAACTTAGGTTAAAACTATCTGGCAACTTTTATGAAACTGGCTTTATAGTATGACTTGGAGAGAATAGGGAGGAGAGAATTTATAGTTTAGCCTTTGTCAAACCTAATGCTGTATGTAAGTAGAGAAGCTTCCCTGGGTTTATGAGTGGTTGGTATGGTTCTTTCCATGTAGGAGTGTGATTTCCATATGTTGGTGTGATGGTCCAGTGACTCTGAACCAAGCTGCCATTTGGTCACTTTCACCCTTCCATGAACTCTTAAACCATCACCTCATGGTAGCTCTCCCAATATCAGTTACTTGCTTATCACTTCTGTTTATTTTCAACTTAGGAGATCATTAACTTACAAGGGTAGAAATATCCTGATTCTTTTGTGGTTATTATTACAAATAACCAAAACTGTTCAGGCTGCCTGAAAATACTATAATTTTTCTTTAAAAATTTATGAGTGTCAGTATTTTTTTCTACATAACATTTGGATTCCGAACTGCTAGAATTCTTTCCATTCCATCATTTGTATTCATACTACGGGATCTTATGACTCTTACAAGCGATAATTTTCAAGTGTGATAGAATGTATTTAAAGTTGGTTTGTTGGCCACTGTTAGTACCTTTTCATAGTTTTCAGAGGAATAGTCTCAAAACATTGCCATTTTGTTGTTGTTGTTAATACTAATAGAAAATATGGCCACCATTTATTAAGTGCTGATTGTGTGCAAGGGACTATTAAGGGCATTTTAAATACATTGTCTTATTTAAATTTAGTCTTCCAAACAACATGAAAAGCAGGGCCGTTTGTATCCCCCTTTTAAAGGAAGAGAAAACTGGAGTTCAGAGAGGTTAGCTGACATGGCTCAGGTGCCACTGCTGGGAAGTGGGAAAGCCCATAGTCAAATCAGGATCTGCCTCCACAGCCCGTGCCCTTTCTTTTCTCTGTAAAGGTTAACATAACTCATTGTTATCTCACAGAAAAATGAGCTCTGTCTGCCTCCCACCCATCCTCATTGTGTTCCTTTCTTTCTCGGGTTGATCACTGTTAATCTTATTACAAGAGGTGTCTGGCCTTGGTCACTTTAAAACTGCCTTCCGCAGATCACCAGTGATAACCAGTTGCTAAAAAGAATGGCCCATTTTGAGTCTTCTTGAACTCTCTACAGCAACTGACGTTAACTATCCCCTATGTTTTCTAGCATTTATTTTTTATACTTTGTGAAAATGATATGTTTTCTCAAACTCAGGTATTACGTGAAATCACACGTGGCTCATTTTGAAATTTCACTAAATACTAAGGTCTATGTTTTCCCAATTTAACCATTCACAGAGAAAACTCAATCTCAGATTACAGGGAGCCATAAACTAACACAATATTAGTTTTGTTTTCTTTTTGATGTTTTTTTCTCACTGTTTTTAATCTCTTTTTTAAAAAAATTTCTGCTCTTTGGAGATTACTAGACACTGACTGTCATGGCTACTGGAAATAAACTGAGATAAAACTAGGAAGAAGCCATAAAACTTTGTAAAAATGCTAAGAGTGGAGCTGCTTTAAGTTTTTAGCAACACTCGGTCAACTTGCCTATCCTTGTAATTAAAGAATTTTTCTCCAGGCCTTTGCTTTGGCCTGACTGAAATAGACTTTGACCAGCTTGTGTTTGGACAGAAGGCTATATTCAGACTTGAAATAGTACACAAGGTGTTATCAGGAAATATTTAATATTTCTTACAGATGTCATCTATGGGCAGGTAGCAGCCAACTTAAGCATTAATTTCTCATTTCCATGCAAAATTGATTTTAAGTCACATCAAAAATTGTAAGATAGCCATTTTCTAATCTTAAAAATGATGTCAACTTTTTGTTAATATCATGTTTTAGTTAAATTTAAACTGCACTTATTTAGACATTGGAATACTGATTCAAATTAAATTGCTTACTAAAATGTAGCTGTTATCTTGATGGATACCTAACTAGATTGGATTTCAAGGTGTTTATTGAGCAAATACTTTATGTAAGGCATCACTGACTGGGACTTAAAAAATGAATGAAATAAGCTGGGCCTGGTGGCTCACACCTGTAATCCCAGCACTTTGGGAGGCTGAGGCGGGTAGATCACAAGTTCAGGAGTTAAAGACCAGCCTGGCCAATATGGTGAAAACCACTAAAAATACAAAAGTTAGCCAGACATGGTGGCAGATTCCTGTAGTCCCAGCTACTCAGAAGGCTGAGGCAAGAGAATTGCTTGAACCCGGGAAGCAGAGGTTGCAGTGAGCTGAGATCACGCCATTGCACTACAGCCTGGTGACAGAGTGAGACTCTGTCTCAAAAAAA
>NW_016107329.1:1219814-1221663 GCF_001604975.1 Cebus imitator
GTATTCAGTCTGAGCCAGTCAGTACAAAGCCTAAGGAACGGAAAGGAATACTCCAGATATGTAGAATTTAGATATGTGATCAGAAGATGCTAAGATACAAAGAGGATTGTACAGCTAATTTCACCCAGGTCTGACAAATGCAGATTACCTGTGTCGCCCCCTGATTTCTGCATCATTCCAGCTCTTCCCTGAGCAGCCAGGACCCATCAGTCAGCATTGGCCTGGGTATGGAAACCTGCCTCATCAACCATTTCTGTTCAAGCCCCCTTTCTCCTTCACAAAATCAGGATAGTAGTTGTGCCTGACACCTAGGGTTGCTGGAAGGCATAAGTAAAGGACTGCCTAGAAGACATTTAAGGATAGCGCCTAGCATCTAAGAGAACGGGAAGGAGGGTGGCTCAGGCCATGCAGATGCCCCACAGCTTAGAAGTTCCTAAAGGCTACTCATAAATCCTTTTCTTAAGTCCAAAGTAAGCAAGCAGTACCCAGACACATCTCCACATAAAAAGGGTGAAAGTTGGTTCTTTAAGCTTTGAAACTGAGCTGAGAAGCACTGAGGCATCTTTTAGGCATAGTTTCATTTACATTGCAAATGTGTTGAGATTGGTAACCTGCCCTCTTTGATGAACTCTGCTGGTGTGAAGGAATTTCTCAACAGCTCTGCTACCCACGTTGCCTCCCTGCTCACTTTCAAGGTATCGGATCAAATGGGCTTTGAACCTCTGAGAATACCCTAGTCTTGGGCAACGTTTCAGCAGCAGCATTTTCCATGGTACTTAGCCTTCATGTTCCCTGTCATGCGACCTCTTTAATTAACAGGACTGCTTGGTGCGCAGGATTAGTGTGTGTGAGCCCTTGAGCCCTCAAGTTGTTGGGTTGATGGCTGTCTTTGCTACTGATGATGCTTATTGGTGGTATAGTCCCGGCAGATTACACATGCTACACGTTTTACTCTGAGTCTTTCAGAGTCACTCTTAGCTGTTAGTTTGTTCCACAGCTAAATGCCTCATCATCATTTTCTCAATACTTTTAGTCCTTATTGTTTTCACATGTATCTGACATGAGTTGGACAGAATGCCTCAAATAAGCACACATTCTGGAGACTCACACTTTTCCCTGGCATGTATGTAGGTGGTTGTTGTATTTCATTCAGCAATGATTTATTGAGTGTCCATTCTGTGCCAGGCATTGTCCTAGGCACTTGGAATGCATTGAAGAAAACAAAGATGGCTTCCCTGGATCAAGGTAGTGTGCCATAGTGATTAAGAGCACAGATTACAGATCCCCACTGCTAAGCTTAGAAGCCTGGATCTGCCAATTCCTAACTGGAGGAACTTGAACAAATTGCATAGTCTCTTTGGGCCTCAGTTTCCTCCTTTGCAACATGGTGGTAATTAATAGTATCTCACTCAGAATTGTTTTGAATGTGAATGAATTAATATGTTAAAATGCTAGGACAGTTGCTGGCACTTTCAGAGTATAGCATTATATTTGTTTGCTCTAGCCATGAATGAAAGTTTTAAGACATAACCTGTGTATACACATACACAAATGTATAGTCATTGCTATTTATAAGAAATCTAAAAACTCAAAAGACATTGGCCTGATTAAGAGTTGTATAGGTGGCCGGGCGCAGTGGCTCAAGCCTGTAATCCCAGCACTTTGGGAGGCCGAGGCGGGTGGATCACGAGGTCAAGAGATCGAGACCATCCTGGTCAACATGATGAAACCCCGTCTCTACTAAAAATACAAAAACATTAGCTGGGCATGGTGGCGCGTGCCTGTAATCCCAGCTACTCAGGAGGCTGAGGCAGGAGAATTGCCTGAACCCAGGAGGCGGAGGTTGCGG
>NW_016107329.1:1221753-1262634 GCF_001604975.1 Cebus imitator
AAAAAAAAAAAAAAAAGAGTTGTATAGCTAACAGAATTTAGAATAGTAATTAACCTTTTGAGTCTGTTGCTTCTGGCATTCTGTTTCAACAAGGTGCAGCTACCCTAACTCATTTAATCTATATGTGTAATATAGTAGCTCATTTGATATTTATTAATAAGGCATTTGATATACAATACAAACATATGTACCTGAATATACAGTATTTCTGCATTACAAATCTTAGGCAAAAGAATACATGAGTTTAAGCTCAGATAAGACTTTAAAGACATTTTACTGATATCTGAAATATTTTTAAATTTGCTGTACAGTGACATGGACAAACAAAAATCCACCCTCGTAGATGCCCTTTGTAGGAAAGGTTGTGCCCTGGCAGACCATCTTCTTCACACCCAGGCCCAAGATGGAGCCATTTCCACTGATGCAGAAGGAAAGGAGGAGGAGGGAGAAAGTCCTTTGGATTCTCTGGCAGAAACATTTTGGGAAACTACAAAATGGACTGATCTTTTTGACAATAAGGTAACCTTTCTGCTTCTTGTTTCAGCAGAGTTTTGGGGGTTACCTCACAGACCTCTCTTGTGCCCATTGCTGGTTTTAAAAGAGTGAAGGTAAAGGGAAGGAGGCTAAGCTGAGCTCTGAATATGACCTTATGTGTAGCCTAGTACTTCATGTTTGTCTCGCCTTTTTTAAAAACCAGTTTGAGAATGTATGTAGTCGGTTTTTATTTAAACCAGTTATGTATGTAGCTAAATTAAGCAAGTCTTCTAGAAAATGTCTTCATTCCTACCCATCTCTATTTATGTGCCAATTTGTTGGTGGTAGGAGATTGGTTGAGGGGGCATACTGGTTAGTTTAGATGTTGCTTATTTTCCTCAAGACCCTCGAATCTTCTTTTCCTGTGGAAATAAAGTAAATGGAGTCAGTGGGATTCCCCTCACAGACCATCCTTTTGTTTTAGTAGACAAGTGCATGTTCTCAGGATTAACTGGTAATTTGCAGTAAAGAACCCTGGAAGTGGGAAGAAAAATTCTTCTGTGCTTCAGATTTTGCCAGCACAGTGCAGTGGTACACTTATAGAAGGTACTCAGTTATATTTGGGAAACTGAAGGAGCCAGTATTGCAGCAGAGGTTAGGAATTTGAATCTGAAATTAGACCCCTTGAGTCTTGAGTTTGGCTCCTGCCTCTGCCACTTTTATATGTGACCTTAGGTAAGTTACTAAATTTTGATACCTTAGTTTCTTATCTACACGACCTTCCATAGGCTGTGATGAATGAGTATTAAGTACGTGCAAGGTCCCCAACCATACTTGCTGTTATTGCGAACAATTATTGAAGGCCTACTGTGTGCCAAACACTACTTAGTACTGGAAACATGAAGATGAATAAGAACCTGGTTTCTTCTTTGAGAAATGTACAGAGATTGGAAAACACTTGATGACCATCATAATAAAATTGTTATAGATCATTCTATTTTTGCAATAATGCTACTGTATTAGGGGCTATGCATTCTATTACCTGTCTGTTTACTGTGTTTGTGGAAGCAATTGTTGAACACTTTAGTTGGCTTTAGAATACAAATCAATGTCATAGAACTTTCTTTGAGTACATTCCCCACATTCCAAAGTAAAGACCAAATATATATATAAATGACTACAAGTATATTTGACAGATGCAATAATTACAAGTAAAATTTGTACCAAAGAAACTATGTTTATATAATCTAATACTTGTTTTTTGAATTCTATCCTCATTTGCAATTTTGGCAGTTTATACTGACTCTACATTTTTGTATTTCTATCCTGATTTGCATCTTTGTAATTAATGTTAGCTCTGATTTCTTATGCATGCAGAGGTATTTTTAAATGAATTTCCACAGCTAATAATTTCAAATATTAGTTTTCTTCCCCCCAAAAAACATAGTTCCATCTATGGAATACTAATTTTAAAGATTTTTTAAAATTGTACTTGATGTACCATATTTATTTCAAAAGCTACACTTCTGTTAAAGCCTTAATTTTATTGTTAAAGCTAATGCCTTAAAATGTAAATTATTTTATAAACAAGCTTTATCATGTTTTATATTATAGGTTTTGACATTTGCATATAAGCATGCATTAGTAAATAAAATGTATGGGAGAGGCCTTAAATTTGCAACTAAACTTGTGGAAGAAAAACCAACAAAAGAAAACTGGAAAAATTGTATTCAAGTAAGTGGTATTTACAGTGTCACTGTTAAGCATCACTTTGATATTGCATAGTGACAAGATAAGTAGAAAGGATTAGGGTTGGGACACAACAATGCTGGTTTTATTGTGACCAGTTATTACACTAATAAGAGTAATGTGAACTATAGAATAAATATGCTATTTACATTTTAAAAACACTGTTCGCTGCTATCCAAAAAACTGATATTAGCCTTAAATGTTTTCAACAAGGGCAAAATGCATTGTGAATTTTGTAAAAGTAGAAGCCAGTTTTTCTTCATGAAGGAAACAATTCCTTTTGGAGTTTATATTTGATTTTATTCTTCATTTGAGATGGTAGGCATTTTTAAAATTATTTTACCATATGTCATATTATGTGCAGAGAATTTCTATAGTTGAGCCTTCTGCACAAGTTAGTTGTCACGTAAAAAAATTTAACTTAATTCTACAGAAGTTATTTTAGTCTGACCTCGTCTTTGTACATGCATAATTGGTTTATACCTGAAGGATACGTGAAGGCAGGGGAGTTTGGTAGTGCCAGAGGGGTAAGCGTAGGTCAGTTGTACTTTATATGTAAGGCATGCTTTGAACTTTACAAACCGACCAGTAGAAAATGTTTGATAATTAGAGTAAGCTATAGTTCATATTTACTCTGAGAGCTTTTTGTTAACCTTCACCAGTCAGTCCAAATTGTAAGATATTTTAAATAAGCTCCTTCAGATCTTTGACTAGATTGAGAGAACCCTTTCTGGAACCAGGTGTTGATGTGTCTAATGTGGTTCTCATCACGTGGAACCTGATCCCTGAGCGCTTAGGTTTGTAAAGCCAGTGATCTCTGCAGACTTTCACATCAGGGAGTGTTTCATAACTTGCCTACCCTCCACTCTGCCCCCTGCTGCCTGTCCTGCACACAGCATCTGGAAAAAATGCCTTTTGTCCCCTACTGTTGAATCTCCATCACATTTGGAATAAAATCCAAACACTCCTCTGTGGCCCATAAGCCCCCTGCCTACCTCTCCAGCTTTATTTCTTATCGTACTTACTCGTATAAACTCTGCTTCTGCCACACCAGCATCTCTGCTTGGCAGAAACAGCCATACCTGTTACTACCAGAGGACCTTAGCGCTAACTGCTCTGGCCAGATGGAATGTCTTTCCCAGATTTTCACACAGATTTCTTGTCATTCAAACTCAACTTAAGTGTCACCTCCATAGAGATCCTTTCTTAACCATCTGACTCCCCACTTAGTTTATATTATATCAAATATTATTTCTACTGTATACCTGATAAATATCTTGTTTACTCATCTATTTATTAATTTGCCTATTCTTTGTTTTCCCTAAAAATGAGAGGTGAATTTGTTCAGCGCTGTTTTCCCAATGTTTGACATGATAGTTAACTCAGAAAATATGAATGAAAGGAAGTTAGGTAGGTAGGAAGTAAAGGAACTAGTAAATTAAGTTGAAAGGAAGAAGACAGGTTAATAGGAAAGAGGGAAAGAGGGATAATAATGAGAATTGGTTGGCTGGTTGGAAAGTTGGTTGATAGTAAGAAAAGTTCGTTGCTGGAAAGGAAGATCAATGGGTCGGTAACAGTGGGTTCGTGGAAGGAAGGCTCTATATGCTACTACCTTATTGTTACGAAATATTTAATACAGAATTAATTCTAAATATTGAGCTTTAAACCGTCACTTTTTTAAAAATAATATTATTTTGTTGTAGCTGATGAAGTTACTTGGATGGACCCATTGTGCATCTTTCACTGAAAACTGGCTCCCCATCATGTATCCTCCCGATTATTGTGTATTCTAAAATAGGAAACAAGACTTTCAATTTTAAAAAAGAACGTTTTATAGTGAATGGATATAAAAACAATTTGTGGCATTTTTAGTCTAATGCATGTTTTCATCCACTATCCAATACTGATTATTAAAATGACGTGTATTTATCAGAGAATTCACTGACGTGTGGCTTAATACATGTAAATCTAGACCTCTGACATCATGGTGTTTTCTTAATGCCTCACATTGCTGGCACAGGGATGTGCCCTGCCTGCTGGCACCTAGGCCTTGGAGTTGGGTTGCAGCTTATTACATGCATGACAGGTTTTGAAAGGTAACTTTTAACTGCAAACCTGTAAAGTTCTATTTTTTATTTTATAAATGAACAGGGTTTTAACATACTCAACTTTAGTTTTTTTCAATCGTGTGAAGGCCTTAAAAAAACTACATTAAATGTAGCTAAAATTATTTATTGGACTAAAAATTAACAGAACTTCATTTCCAGATTTTTTTTTTTTTTTTTTTTTTTGGCAAATGTTTACATTCAATTAAGGGGAAAAAATAGAACCAGCACAAATGAGTGGCAATTGCTGGAGCACAACTGCTTCAATAGATCTTTACCTTGGGGTAATTACAGGCAAGTCATTTTCACATCCTCTTGAAGTGCAAAGCATCAGAATGAACTCTGTGAATACATGCGTAAGTGCCAGACAGCTGAATCTTTATCAGGTATTGTAAAGATACACATATGATATGTTTATTAAAATTGAAATAATGTAAAACACGTGAATAAATGTGCAAAACCAAGATCACAGTACACCATATGCACTCTGGTACCTGAATTTTTTTTTTTTTTTTTAAATAATAAAAGTGAATATTGAAGCTTCTTAAACTTTGCCTTAATTTTTCATAAATAATATTTGGGGTTATAAAAGAATACATTAAGTACATAGACAAAAAATGTTAAACATAAGGTAATCTATTTTACAGTGTTTCTTATAGGCTTGCAGTTATTTTAGTATATTTCCAATTGTTATTGTGTGTGATTAACTTTTGTGTACATCTAACTTTTGACTACTACACGTGCATCTCTCATCACTCTTCCACCGAATAAACAGACACAAGTAGTATTAAAAAGGTTATAATCCCTTATCTAATGGCAAATTGTGTGTGTGTGTGTGTGTGTGTGTGTGTGTGTGTATGATTTTTTAATCTTGTTCTTTTAAAATTTACCCCTGCAAAAGGCCTACCAGCAACCCTGTCTAGTCATTTATAACTGTTTTTGCTTTATCTCATGAAATTGTTAGAGCCTTTATGAAAAAAATAAATACATGTATACGCATATTGTACACAACTTCTGGGATATCTAGGGTCTAAATTCTATCCATGAACAGCTGCATGCATGTTCTGTCTCATGCATTCATGGACTTTCACCTGTACAAACATACAGGTCCCCATTTGTATAGATTTAGTCCAGTAAGAGAATGGAGAAGCTCAGTAAAGGTAGGATGACTTCCCAAGGTCATACTGCCGACTGACTGACTGGTAATTAATTACAGACCTTGTTTTATAACCCAGGTTTTGCTATTTCAAGTTAGTACTACATACAGCAGGAATCAGTAACGTTTGGCCCTTTAACCCAAACTGGACTGCTGCCTGTTTTTGTAAATAAAGTTTTATTGCAACAGAGCCATGCCTATTCATTTATGACTCCTGTAACTGGAGGCAGTTACACGAAGCTGCCACGTTAGCTCCTGCTTCCTGTCTGAATCATTCTGCATTTCTGTGGTGAAAGTGGACCCAAGTAAGTTCTAGATGTCCTCAGTAAAATCATTACTGTTTCTATGTGATTACATTAAAAATAACGCAAGGAATAGGATGGTACTTTAAAAAGTCAAGCAGTTTTCCTGTTTCTGATCACAATAGCCAATGTTTGTGCACACCCACTGAAAACAACTGAAAAAAAAACTAGGTAAAAATAATGTTTTAAAGAAGTACTAGAGATAGTACAGAGTGTGTGCCCAGTATTAGTTCTGTGGCCCCTTTCCGATGGTAAAAGGCAGGTCCCATCTCATGGGATTTCTTTCCTTCCTCATATTAGCCTGCTTCCTGGGAGAACTTCTCTTTACCCCAGAAGAGCCCCGCCTACTCCTCCTCTTAGGCACCACAAATCTCAAACTCTTTCTCCCTCTACCCCCAGCTCTAATGAAATGTGCAGGGGCTGGATGACTAGAAGCCGCAGCCTGGGTCTCTTCTGACAAGGCAAATCGCTTGACCCCCGTGAATCTCCTTAAGAAAATTAACGGTGTTGATTCAATGTGTCTGTAACAACTAAAAAATTATTTCATTTGAATTAACTGAGTCTTTTCCTCCACTGTGTTTCCTTCTCTGTCTTCCCAACAACCCAGCATTCAGAATACATGTGTCTTTGTCTTTCCTTGTAGGATTTAAATCAGAGAAGCCTGCATAGGGAGATAAATAAGAGGTATCCTTGCCATCTCCCCTAAAGTGGGAAGGGAGGAAACCTTGAATGGGGAAAAGTTTTTGAGGAATAAATTGGGAAACTGAACTTCATGAGTCTGAGTCTGAACGTAGTAAACCAGGGGGAGAAAAATGTATCAGTAGTCATGGGTGGTAAACTAAAAAAGGGAAGCCGACTAAGTAAAATCCTGGAAACTACAATGGAAAGATGTAAGTGCTGCTCTAACATGAAGGGTTCTTGGGCATCCATCCCATCAGCAGAATCTCCACCTGCCCTCCTGATACCCTGAGAGAGCCAGGTCAGGATGTGATGGTGCAGCACCTGCCAGCACTTTGCTGTAAAATGCCTCTGCACTCAGTTCTGCAAATATAGTGCTTTAGTTTAAAACCCCTGCTTTTGTGAGAGGATTTCAAACAACAGTGAATTCAAGCTGAGTCCTCTCAAGGGACAAACATACAGAACTACAGTCTCAATGTCAGTGCCAAGGGTCAGGTTTTCACTGTGCAGCTGGGGCTGCCTGCATACCCAGACACGTAAACCAGATTCACTCTAGAATCAGCCAGGTCTTACCCAAAATGCGAATAGAAGAAAAAGCAACTAAAAATGTATTTTGTAATTTCATTTTGTGTGTGATTTTAAGCCACCTCAGAACTCAGCTGTCTACAATAATTTATTTTCACTAGTAAGTCATATGCCTGGAATTTGGCAGATCTAAACTGGACTTGGGCTAGATGGTTCCAAGCCTGAGTCATTAAGATGTGCAATTTACAGAAACAACAGAGGCTAGAGGAACAAGTTAAAGGACACTCTTAATGATGCAGTCTGCATAATGCAGTAGTATGAAATTCTACAAAAAACTAAGATGAAGGGAGGATCAGATTTCAGAGACATACTAGTTAATCCAATTAGGACCTCATTGGGTTCTGATTGAAACTAAAAATAAATGTCGTAACACTTTGAGACAATAGAACATTTGAACACTACATTACTTAATAATATAAAATACTTTAGATGTGATAGTATTATGGTTATGTATCTTGTATAGATAGAAGCTGAATTTACAGAAGGAATGATTTTTCTGATTCAAATCAATAGGGGAACAGAGAAAGGAATGGTTTAAATTAAGCATGATTTTCCATAAGTTGAAATGTACTTATTTAGCGGAATATTGGCCTACAGTTGCCATATAATAAACTACACGTATTTAAAATGTGCAATTAGCCTACTTTCCTCTATTTAAAAATTTCTGGAATCGTTTAAAGAAAAAGGACATCAATTCAGCCATTCTAAAAGAACACTTCATTTACAAAATAAGCATAAGATCATATTCCTTTGCCCTGGAAATGTGAAAAGTCTGAGAAGAGATTTAAGGGATTGAGTTTCATTGCTGTAATTTTCTTAATAGATTCCACTGCATTGTGTATTTGAAAGGTAGAGGATTTGAAAGAAAATTTGTATAACATTTGGGACAAACCAGAGTTGTTTTTTTTTTAACAGCTTTATTGAAGTGTAATGTACATATCATAGAGTTTAACCATGTCAACTGTGCAGTCTAATGTCTAGAATGCAGCCATCAGCACAATCTGGGTTTTTAGCACTTGGCCAGTCATCTGGAAGAATTCCCTCAAGCTCATTTGTAGCCAGTCTACATTCCCACCCCTAGCTCCAGACAGCCAGTGATCAGCTTTCTAATTCTGTAGTTTTTCTAGAAATTTCATATGCATGGAATCATACAATATGTAATTTTTTGTGTCTTTCACTTAGCGTAGTGTTCTTGAGTTTCAGCCACTTTAGGTGTATCTGTTCACTCTCTGTTGCTGCTGCATATACTGCATTGTGAGATGTACCACATTTTGTTCATTCACCAGTTGATGGATGTTTGGATTGTTTATATTTGAGGCCATTATGAATAATGCTGCTGTACTGCTGTGAACGTTTGTTTACAAGTCTTTGTGTGGACATATCTTTTAAAGTAATGTAGGGTAGTTATCTAGGAATGAAATTACTGAGATTATTTCTTTTTACATTGTAAGAAACTAGCAGACCATTTTCAAAATGTGTACCATTTGACATTCCCACTAGCAATATGTGAGACTTGTAAGCTTTGCACATCCTCAGCAACACTTGATGAATCACCAAATTTACCTTAGAGACTCATAGACTCATATTCTCAGTAGGCAATATCAATAAAGAAAATAGAGACAAATATTTGGAATTATGGCTAGAATATCCATTTGTTCCTTAAACTTACAGGTACTTCTTGTTTTACAGGCAGATTTAAAGATCACTAAGAAATACCAATATGTATGAACATCAGTAAATCATACTAATTGCTGTCTCAGTTATTGCCTCTTTAAAGTACTACTTCTTGTGAATCAGATCTTCCCACCAGGCTCTTGAGGAGTGTCTTGATTCTTCTTGACCTTTTTATTTTCACATGATTTTAGAATTAGCTTGACAAATTCCACAGGAAAGTATATTGGGATTTTTACAATGATTTCACATAGGCTGTTGATCAATTTGGAGAAAACTGACATATTTACAGTGTCTCCTAATGCACAAACTTGATGTCTCCCCATTTAGGTTAGTTTTAATTTGCCTCAATAATGCTAGATACATTTGCATGCACTTCTTGCTTTGTTAGATTTAATCCTAAGTATTCAATATTGCAATTGTAAGTGGTATCTTTATTTAAATTTCATTTTCTATTTGTAGTTGGAATTTACAAATAAAATTGAGCTTTCAATATTGACATTTGGCCACCTTGCTAAACTCTTACAAATTCCAGTATCAATGTGGATTGCCTGCAGTTCCAGAGGTTGGCAAACTATGCGCTGTGAGCCAAATTTAACAGGCTAAAAAGGTTCTTACCTTTTCATAAATGGTTGTAAAAGAAAAAAAAGAAAAAGAATTTGATGTAGAACAGTATGTGACCTGTGCCCTGGAGAGTCTAAAATATTTATTGTTAAAAGAAAAAAAAGCAGACAATACAGAAATTAACTAGAAATTATTAAAGATAATTGACACGGAGGGAGAGTATTTGTAAATTATCTTAAGAAGTTCCTAAAACAACATCCATTTTCTCATTTTAGCAGTTTTTATTTTTAAGCCTATTAACTTTTCTATCACTCAATATCCTTTTTTTTTTTTTTTGCTGCAGTTAAAAAATCTGTAAAAATAGATTCTTCAAACTTAAATATAGTGACCCTGTCAAGCCCAGTTTCAAAAAGCATGTGACAATATATTGAGAAGTTTAAAAATGTGCTATAGCAGAAATAGGGAAGAAATTTACTTAGTAATTTATCCATGTAAGATTTATTAAAGATGTAACCAAGACTTTGGAACCAACAAAGCTACTTTCATATTTTTATGGTATTCTTTCTAGATATTTAGATTAACCAGATCCTCTTAAATAAGTTACTTGAGAAAGTTTCTGCAGTATTGTTACATTTGTTCTAAGTATACAAGTTGTTTCTCTGTACTACCTTCTCAATCCTATAAAAGAAGTCTTTATTACCAAAGCAATTTCTAACACATTACTCAAAAGATTGGATTTAGTCCCATTTTAGTATCCCCTTAAAAAGTTTGACTGATGACTCTGGATATTCAGCCAACAGTGTTGTGTCAAAAACTTGCTTGAATTTATCTAAAAATTCATAGTCGGTGCTGAATCTGAACTTGTTTGCCCAAAGCAGCACCGTCCCTGGCTGGGAAAGGTACACCATGGTGGTGAGCAGCTTGTCCAGGAAGTAGTGATGGTAGACCACATCCGAGGCTAGGACATAATCATAGTAAAAAGCTGACTTGGGAAAGTTTTTTTCTAGGTCTTCACCCCATACCAGTTCTTTCACTTCAGGCAGATGTGCTGTACATTGTAGTGTGTTTTTTAGAAGATTGTATTGAAGGTTTCCCAGGACATCAGGCAAATCCGTTGCTGTGACTTGAGCTCCTAAGAGAAAAAGAAAAATTGCAATAATGATCTGGAAACAGTTGGGCAGCCACAGTGTACATATACCCAGGGAGAAACACGAGAAACAACTGGATTCCTTAGCCTTGGCTCTACTGGGTGGGCTGAACACGTGTGACTCAATGCGGGCTGGCTAAAGTTTCTCATGAGCAGTCTTGCCCTGTGCACTGTAAGACGGTGAGCAGCCTCCCTGGCCTCCAACCACCTCACCCTCCCCCGGGCTTGACAACAGAGATTCAGAGTCACGCCTCTGGACTCAACTTTGTCCCATGGAAACTGGGTGATTAGAGATTAACCTCCCTGAGACTTGATAATCTCTGTGGATAATAGTAATTCCTGCCACATGGCATTTGGGGAAGATTCACTGAGAGAAGTCAGGGCCAGGCACCTAAACCACAGCCTGTCATATAGTAAGCACTTGCTATCGCGGTTACAGTAAAGTTCTGGGCACTAGGTCAGGAATAAACAAACAAACCTAAAATACTGGCCACAGTGGAAACAAGGCCTGGTCCGGCACCAATTTCAAGTATTTTTGCATCTTGGAAATTCAGTTCCTCAGCATGTTCCTCCAAATATTGACACAAAGCCATAGCCTAAAAGAAATAATTATAACTTTTCATGTGGGCATTGGAACATTGGAAACCAGTAGCAACCCTTTCTGGCACTCAAATTTAAATACTAAAAGACACGTTATTAAATATGTTCAGTTTATGTTCATAAGAACCCAAATGTATGCTCAATGCCATATTTAGACCTCTGAAATAGAGAAGTTATAGTAAATTGCTTCTATCTAAGGAACTGGGGAAGCAGATTTGTTAAATTGCCTCCATCAGATTTGCTCAATTTCCAAAGAACAGGAAGAACAGCAGATCAGCTTAGCTATTTCCAATCAGGACAATGTTGGGCTAAAGAAACAGCAATTTCTTCCTCTGGTTTAATCATGTCGGGTCTCCAACTCCTTTAAGAATGTTGTTTTATATTAGAATTCTTTCTTGTAAGAGAGTTTTTTTAATTATAGAAATAATTTTTTAATGTCATTTTATAAACTTGAACACCTCTTTCTTGACTCCTTTACCAAAATTCAGGTTGGCTAATGCATTGGCGTCTAGAGCAACGGGGCAGTGACTTTTTAAGTGGTTCATCTAAGAAACAGGCTGTTGAGAAACTGCTTCTCAGACTCCAGGGTGCAAACAAATCCCTTGGGTAGCTTGTTATAGATGCAGATCCTCATTCAGTAGGTTGAGAATGGGGCTCAAGAGGCTGCACGTCTAAACAAGCCCCGACATGGTGCTCATCTGCTGGCCCACGGACCGCACTTTGAGTAGCAGCAAGGAGATTTTTTTAAATGTTTTATATATGAAAAATCTTTTTTTTTAATACAGGAAATCAAACATCCCTTTCTTCTTTATACCTTCCCTTCTGCCTCCACCTTCCCCTAACCCTTCTACAAAGGAGTAAAGAGTATTTGATTTGCATTGATTGATGAGATGTTTACATTTATGGCAATGAGGCATCAACTAGCAGTGCCCTGGATTTGAGAGATTAGGAAGATGACATAGTTGCTTCAATTTGCGTATGAATAGCCTAGAGTCAGGAATGTGAACACTGTGATTTAAAAAAACAATGAACTCTATAATTTACTTACACATTTAGGCCCTAGCTAAAGATATGCCCCATCTTCCTCGGGACTCTACTTTCTATTTGGGGCCCAGTTGGAGTGGGGCAGCCAGGATGGCTGGAGACGCGCCACTCTTAGGATTACCAACGGTAGGCTTAGTTGCCAACTTGACCCTGTAAGCCACTCCATTTCATCCTCATCTGTTCATATTGAACTTCCACAGGCAACGATGAACATGACACAGTCACCTCGACTGTCTGGGAACTCAGGGGTGGGGCTGGGGGACCAGGTAAGCCAAATACAAACTGCGTTCCGGGCAGGTAAGTGCTGGAGAGGAGGCATACAGCAGGGTGAGGGGAGAGGGGTCTCCACGGAGCCGCCGAGGCTTCGGGGCCAACTTCCAGCACCAACCGCAGCACGCTGCAAGGAGCTCCAGAGTTTACAAGGGAAGTTTTGGAGAAAAGAGTTCTTTGGTCCTTACGGAGAGAAGCTAAGTATCTGCTGTGGGGGCTGGGGGAAAGGAGTCAGTATCAGGAAGAGAGTGTCACCTAGAGCCATCTAGAGGGCAGCTCTGAGGAACTTCCTGCAGATAGCCGCAGGCCTCCTTCCAGGTGCCCTGCCATGGGAGGGGCTGGCCCCAGGGGTGTCATCTGGAGATAAAGGTTTTCTTGGGGACAGCCATGTCTTTTGACATTGCAAACATTCCCCCCAGCCCCTAGTCCTGTTAGCAAACTCTGAAGGGATCTTTTCACAGAGCTGCACCTGAAGTCACATGGAAAGGGCACTGTCTCATTTTAGATAACCTTTTGTGTGGCTTTCAGGAAACAGGTTTCATGAGAGGCTGATGTTTGGTGCATGAATCATGCCTTGTTCAAAATGAAACAGGTGGGCAAATACTCTTTTTTCTGATCTCTTTCTAAATTTTTTTCTTTTTTTAAGAGAGATGGGGGTCTCACTGTGCTGCCCAGACTGGTCTCAAACTCCTGAACTCAAGCACTCCTCTTGCCTCAGCCTCACAGTGCTGGGGTGACAGGTGTAAGCCACATGCCGGCCTCTGATCTCTTGTCACTACACCACTTTGTCACTACACCACTGCTGTTGTCTATTTGCCTAATGTATTATAATAGAAAGCTGTGAGTTGTTTGGTGATTTTCAAACTTGTTTTCAAGGCAAAGAAAAGCCTTTGGTTGAAACAAATTATATGCATAAGGTGTAAAAATAGAGCTTCCTGTTGGAGAGTGGGTGAAGGTGGACCCCCTAAGAGCCTGGAGCCCTTCTGCTACCCTTCTCCCCATGCTGTGTCATCCACAGGGTTCCTGAGGGAGCCCCAAGGAACTGATAACCAGGACTACTCAATACGGGGGCCGTGGTGCAACAGATGTGCATCACGTGGGAACGTGTAAGAACTGCGCCCCACCCCAGACCTCCTGAATCAGAATCTGCATTTGAACAAGACTGCAGATTGAGAAGTTCTGATCTGGAGCCTCTCTAAGTATTGACAATGTCTGCAATGGGAAAAGCGATGGCGCTGGCTCCAAGGGCCACTGCCCAGCTTGGCTCTGCCCTGCACCCCAGTCAGGAGCTTTACCACACCAGCGGACTGGCCTGCGTCCCCATTTCCTCAACTGAAAGGTGGAAAGAAAGAATATTACATTAATGACGACAGCTCATGTGAGCTTACACTAGGACTTCATTTAATCTCACAACCTAAAATTAATTCTTGTAATTCTGAGCATCATGTCAGGAGTGCTGTAGGCATTACCACTACCCTAGTTTTAAAAATGGTAATGAAGGCAAACAGAGGTGAGGTGAACGTTTGCGACCACCCAGGCTGGAAATGAAAGCTTTTCCTACTCAAAATCCAGAGGACTGCCCCATTTCAGCACCATGCTCTCAAGGCTGTGGCAGCGGTGACATGTCATGAAGTCATGCCTCCTAAATCCCTACCAACACGGCCCAGGTGGAAAAGAGAAGAATGGCTGGCTGGGTGCGTTGGCTCATGCCTGTAATCCCAGCATTTTGGGAGGCCGAGGAGGGAGGATCACTTAAGGTCAGGAGTTCGAGACCAGCCTGGTCAATATGGTGAAACCCTGTCTCTACTAAAAATACAAAAATTAGCCAGGTGTGGTGGCAGGTACCTGTAGTCCCGGCTACTTGGGAGGCTGAGGCAGAAGAATCGCTTAAACCAGGGAGGTGGAGGTTGCAGTGAGCCAATATGATGTCACTGCACTCCAGCCTGGGCGACAGAGCGAGACTCTGTCTCAACAAAAAAGAGATGGATGGCTGAGGGTCGGTGGGAGTGGCTGGGAGATGCCCACTGCAAAGTCTAAACTCTAAACCCCTGAGTTTTTTCTTAACAGTTCATATAAATTTTGCATTCACCTCCTCATATAGCTGAGTTTGTTTAATATAAAAATATTTCAAGAAACAGAGCTTAAGGCAAAACCAGTGCTTCTGAAAAAATACTGTTTTGCTGATCACAAGCACACCACCAACATCCCCCAGGGCACGAGCAATTGAACCTCAAATTGAGAGACACAGGATATGAAGGAACTTGACATATTGTCCAAGGCAACTCCGAAGTATGCAATTGTTATCTGCAGAAATCCTGACATCACAAACGTGACAGTTCTCTCACCCCTGGCCACACCACCGCTCCGTAACTCTCTATGGATTCCTGGATGACAATCTCCTTTCCTGCAAACCGATAATGCTCCTGAGTGTAGCTGGCATAATCTGTAGGAACAAATTTCTGGAGGCTATGAAGAGATTGTTCTATCTTGTTGGAATCTGTGAAGCAGAAAAATAAAATGGGGTTTATAATTTGTTAAAATCCTGTGCAAAGACACACTTGGTACAATTGCTAAGACGGCATTAGATTCAGCGATCTTCCTTAGGAACAGAGAGGATAATGCTGCGCAGGAGAATGGCTGTAAACTGGCATAAAATTGAATTTTATGAGGCAATGGGGACAGGAAATTTGAATGTGACATTTTTATAGGATGACAAAATGCCAAAAGATGCTCTGGGCCTTTCCTTATTTAGGGAAGGACAGAAGAGGTATGGATTCGCTCCCAACCTATGTTTTTCTGATGGAAAAATGGCAAACTTACCAGCAAAATGGCACGAATGAGCTGTCTGGATACAGAGGAACTAGGTAAACACAGACTTGCCTTTATTTATTTATTTAGAGTCGGAGTCTTGCTCTGTCACTCGGGCTGGAGTGCAGTGGCATTATCTCAGCTCACTGCAACCTCCACCTCCCGGGTTCAAGTGATTCTCCTGCCTCAGCCACGTGAGTAGCTGGGATTACAGGCATGCGCCACCACACACGGCTAATTTTTGTATTTTTAACAGAGACAGGGTTTCACCATGTTGACCAGGCTCGACTCGAACACCTGACCACGTGATCCACCTGCCTCAGCCTCCCAAAGTCCTGGCGTAAGCCACCGCGCCCAGACAGACCTGCCTATTTTTAGGTCTTGAAGTGAGGTAACATTCCCACATGTTGGCTGGAGCCTGTTCCTTCAACCTTTCCTACAATTGCTGCTCAAAAGGTAGAGGCCACCCAAGCCCAGCCAGCCCCACAGCCCTGGGGGAAGTTGGCAGCTGAGCTCTGGCTATTAAGTTACTACTGCTTTAAATACTCCTTTAAACCCATGACACACACTAGCAGCTCTCAAATGGCATATAAAATGAGAGGAAAAGAGCACCTGATCGGGCTGACATGGGATCACAAGTGTTTGCAGGTTTCCCAGAGTGTTGGAATAAAAAGAGCAGTGAGTCAAAGTGTGGGGAAGAAGGATCAGGAGCAGGGGAGAAGGTGTTGGTCCCAGCGGTGGCAAAGAATTACCAGTGTGGAGACTGTCGGCGGTGGTGGGGTGGGGGGCGGGCAGGGAAGAATGTCACTTCTGTTTGCATGAAACCTGCCTTTGTGGCCTGAGATATGACTGGAAAATTTTTAACTGGGGGTAAAATATGAGCTTTGAAAAAATCCGGAAGGGGCAGCCGGCGAACATTGGAAGTGTTTTAATCTGAAATAGACACTCCGGGTGGAAGGCAGAAGGAGGTGAATGAGAGGCGAAGGGAAGCGGGCCCTGGAAGAAACGCGGTCGGCAGGGCGTTCCCCAGGTCGGGGACGGGCCCCGCAGGTGTCGGACGTCTCACTCATGCCATACACACTGGAACCGTTCCTTGCCACCGCTCTGCAAAGCCTGCTGACAGCTCCACAGTAAGTAGAGGAATTTGGAGGGAGCCTTTAGAAATAGTCACAACCATTTGACAATGTCTGTTGAATTTAATTAAGAACAAAACCTGGAGCTTGTATTTTATATGTTTGTATATATTTTCATTTAGTTTCCCTAGAAATTCATTTTTGTTTTATATTACAAAAGTATCAGTGTGCAGCACACTAAAAAATATATGAATGAAGTGACTCATTTGTAAATGAGCATCACAGGTGCCTTCCACTCTTCGGAGTGTTGTTTTTGGCTGTGATTTTGATTTAGTATGTCCTACCACTTTGAAGGAGAATTCTCTGCCCTGACAAAAAGGTGAGCTTCCAGAAACCTGGGACCTCAGTGAACTTGCAAGACCCCTCTATAAAAGGTAGCCAATTCAGTCCTGAGACCGTGTCCTTTCTGTCACCTGCCCCGGTAGGAGGTTGTAGGGAGATCGTAGGGGAAGGAGGGAGCCCTGTAGCTCTCCCCACCTTTTTTGGGAAGCCACTGATACTTAACAGAACCCTAGCTCCTACCACATGGCTGAGAAGGTGACCCTGAATTCTGGCTTAGAGGCAGGAAGAAGGCAGAAAAGTATAGGCTGATTGATGTTTAATAACCAGTTCAGCCAGAGGGGAAGAAGCGTTGATTGACAGGGTTTGATGATTGCTCTGGAGTAAATACTCCCACCCCGGCGATTTCAGAGGAGCATTGTGACGTCACTGGGGAAAGACGTGCAGTACTTCACCACTGTGTAGGGTTCCTACCGTACGGATACCATATACATGATTAATCTCGAGAGCACAGATATTAGGAAGATGTAGTAGAATAATTGATGAGTTTTGAGTATTTATCTCCTTTGCTTTTAATATGCCTTTGTCTTTGATATAATCTATTTAATCATAAGATTCTAACTTAAATTGAATGATGGTCATATTTAACAACGAGCTAGAAAAGTTGCTGAAATTCAGGTGCCGATACAAGCCATCTCCAACAGACTACTCGGTGGTGGCTCAGAGCATCAGGGACCCGTACCAGCCCCTGCGGGCTTCCCTGCCCTGCCCCACTCTCATCCAAGCCATGCCTGTCCCTCCTCTCACATGTCACCGTCTGGGGACTTATTTTTCTCTAGAGACTAAGAAGAGTTAGTAGGGGGCTGATTTTGAATAGCTCATCATTTCAGAGGTAAATAAACTGACAATTAAGCTTGACAGCTACACTCTCCCAATCAACATTGTAAAGAAACATAGACATACACGTCTTCTGTAAGACCCTGTGAGGTTCTACAAAGATAAACAAATGTATGTTTATGGCGCCTTAAACATTTTCATTTATTCTAGCTGTACTCTTCTGATAGTTTTACAGAAATCAGATTTTCAGATAAGGTAGAGTTGCATTTTTGTGTAAACAATTCAGTAAAAATAGATACCATTCTCATTTATTAGTGTTGGAATGAATTTTTTTTTACCACTTTTAATTTTAAACACTCTAAATGCTGCATCTTGGCATTTATTAGCTCATTTGTTGTATCTGTTATTTATTTACAACTGAATCCATGCCCAGAAATGTAACCCTAAACTGTTATATTGTCCTAATGGGAAAATACAGTTTGATTTATAAAGATTCATTGTATGGCAAAGCTGCCAAGAATGCATTTTGGTGAAAAACAGAAACAAATCTAGATTTTTTTTCTTCTAAGTTCTTGTTACAAAAATATAGCAATCTTAGATCTATACATACAATAAAAACAAATGTGTGAACTTTGATAAGTACATCATGAAAAAACAGAATTACTTTTAATGCTATGTTTATGCTTGCAAAACACCATTTTTCCACTAAGCTTCATTATAGTAAAAAATCTAGTGGTAAAAGGAAATGGAAATTCTTGTCACTGAAATTTACTTGAAAACGTCATTGCCGGGAAAGCAACTGAGGAAAACTGTTGAAGTGATGAAGAAGGAGGTTACCTTCTACGGGTCCCCCGGTGCTGTCTTTCTGCAGAACCCCCTTCTTCTCGGCCCCTAACCAGCCACCTGGCGAGCTCGGTTCTTCTCCCTGGCGCCCAGGCTGCTGCGCGGAGCTCAGACACATGTCCATAGCCGGAGCCTGCAGAGAGGAAAGAACTGGACAAGGCTGGAGGCGCTCAGCCCAAGACATTCCCCGAGGGCTCCGAAAGGTGTAGCTTATCTGAGCTGAAAAGAACGCCTTGCTTTTCAGCTTAGTTCCCTGAGTGAGCAAAGCAGCCACCCAAGGAGCTGTCATCCCGGCTTCTCAGAGCAAGATACAGGGAAACCGTGAAGCATTACTGAACCTATGTGTGTGAAGAAATACAGGAACAGCAGCTGTGACCTGGAAACCGGTTTTTTGCTGCTCGGGGGCCTATACCAAGTTTTGTTCTTTTGAAAAGTTATTCTTTGCCATCCTCCTCCCCACTCCAAATATTGTAGCCCATCACTAGGTTCTGGGACTCGAAACTGTGTCTCTAATAACTTTTGGACTAAATCGTGAAATCTGTCCAGACTTGCATGCCACGGGGGGTACATGTGGATTCTGGGGTTAATGACATCATGGATGAGAAGCTGGATTTTGGAGCAAACACAAGGCTGCCCTGCTTTCCTCTGGGGCTCCATTGCAAGACAGTGGAAAGCACTGGGGCTGGGGCCAGGAGCTCGATTTGGCTACTGCCCTAAAACTGGGCAACTCACTCAGTCCTCTCAGGGACCATTCTGTCATCAGTGAAAAAGCGATCATAATATCCGCCTACCTCCTAAGGCTGTGGTGAGACACGGAAGAGCGAACGTGATGATTAAAGTACAGGAAATGGTACCTGGTACAGAACAAGAGACCTAGTTGTTGGGATCATTGATGGGTCCCAAAATAACAATGCCTGACATTGCTGGAGGAATTCCCACATTGTTGCTGCACATAGTTCTTGAAGGGCTTGGTGTATATTCATTGAATCCTCACAACAACCCTATGAAGTAGACACTGACATGACGCCTGTCTCAGATGAGATAAATTCAGGCTCAAAATTGCCCTCAGAGAACAAAGCACAAGAAAGTTCGCCAGGCCCCCACCGTGTGGGTAATTCCATCTACACCTGTGAGGCCACGTGCCCCACATATGTCTACACAACAGATTTCAAAGAAATGTGACTGTGGTGGAAGTAATGTAGCATTTCAAAGATGGTCATCAGTACAGTTTTACAAACAACCAACTATTCACCCCAATTTTCCAGCTTACCCAGACAGCCAAGAATGATCTACCAGGCTGTGCTTCACTGGAGAATCTGTTTCTCTTACAGATGCTCACTTGCTTCTTCTTTCCAGCTTTTCCATAACTCCAGGAAGTTAATTGTTCCCCTAGAAAATAGCAGACTGGTGGTTAGAAAGTAGCTGAAGGGTCCACAGTGTAGACATCTCAGCACTGCGGTGAGAAAACTGCCTGCCTTTGACTCTTGGCTGTGCCATGTACAATCCTTGTAAATAATGCAGACGATGGTGACACCTGGTTCATATTATGGTTGTGGGAATTAAGCCCATGCAAAGCCTCCTGCACATACAATATTGACTGCTGTTATTGTCTCCACCGTTACAGAGGAGACACATAGTGTGACATTGTATACCGAATTTCAACCTGACACCATGGACCCTGCACATTAAATCTAAGATATCTTCATTTCTCATGCAAGAAAAGTACCATTTTCAGTGAAATGCCAGTGACAGTTTTCCTTGTGAAATGAAATGATAGCCTCTCCATCACTATAGCCATGATAAATTAATTTTTCCCAAAGACAGCCGTGCATTAAAAAGCAATCTAGAAAAGAACTGCTGTAATCTACTGACTGACTGTTAATACTTCAGCACATCTATGATCTACATCACGTTTGTATTTAATAAAGAATTGGAAATGACTCCTTGTTAGTATGCCCCAAATCATTTTGAACTGTTAGTTTAAACGTAGCTTTACCTTATGCAGCAGACGAGATTTGAGGGTTCTGTGCACCCTTTAACCCCCAGTGTTTTATATAGGCCTACACCTGAAAGGATTAGCATTTTATGAACAAAAGCCAGCCAGTGGAAGTCCAAGTTATTTAGGGTAGCATTATCTACCAGTCCTCATAGACACATTACTTTGCTAGAATTCTCTCTCTTTCTTTCTCTCTCTCTCATACACAAGCACATACACACAGTCCTAGCAACAGTAGATGGAACTGCCCTCAAAAGATACAGGAATATCACTCCAGTAGAGCAGAGGCTTCCCCGTGGCATCCAGTTGGTGTGACATGGCTGGAAACATTAGACTGCCAGTTCACTTTTAAAAGAAGTGGGTGTGGGCAGTTGCACAAGTCTGCAAATTTTGTGCTCATTTGCCAAACTCCGGTAGCCACAGGGAGGACATGCCTGCCCAGCCTCTGCCTAGGACCCATATCCTGGCAGCCAGAAAGAACACAAGGATGTACCAAGAGGAAGGGAATGCTTCTGGGAGGAAGAAAGGAGAACGTCTATCCATGAGACGGGACAGGAGTCAAAGGCTTGAAGTTGAATCTGGGAGATTTAGAAGGAGCAGAGCAAATAGGAAATCAGAAAAGCTCTTCCAAGAAAAAGTAAGCCATTGTGATTTATTTAATTGAAAAAGGGACAGTTCAAAGGGAAAGAGGAAAATCATGTCATGTGCTCATTTGTGAAGCTCAGAAACCCTTAAAATAGAATATAGGTCATGTAAAGTAAAGCCGCAGACGAATGGGAATGAAAGCATCATTTGTGATAGGCTACATTCAACCAGGGAGTTGGAGGAATGGTGTTTTAACTCCAGTAGCTATAAAAGCCTGTTTTTGGTTTTTTACCCACCCTTGGTGCTCGTTTCTCTGGTGTCACTATTTTGTGTTCCCTATGTCAGTTTCTTTTCACTCAGGATGTTCATCTAGATGAGCTGCGGTTCCATATAAATCATCTTTCCCGCATGCTTCAGTGATGGGGGATGAGCCGGCATTTGTTCCAGCTCTGTCATTCCAGTGCTTTCTTATTCCCAAAATGCATCCAGTTCCATGATTGCATTCTGCATCTCTATCCCTTATTTCTTCCAGGTATCACCAGTCCCTATGAGAAATAGTAAAAAGATTGTCATCAGTACAATTTTACAAAAAACTTTTGAAAACTGATTGCAATGTACATGAATATATGCGTATATGTTTATATACATATATACACACAGACATGCATTTGCATTCATTCTACAAGCTTTAAAGTAAAGCAAAGGACAAAGGAAAATATTTAATTTCCTTTAATTCTACTTCTAGAGAAAGAAACCTCACTAACATTTTTTTTGGATCCACTTCCAGGCTTTTTTTTGGTATAAGCTTTTTAAAAGCAATTTTACTGAAAATGTGACTGGACAGAAACATGTACCTCTTTAACTTAGCATCCTATTAAGAGTTCCTTTTTAATACTTTCTTCAAAGTCATCTGTTACATAGCTGCTTTAACATATCAGAGCTCTATTGCCTGGAGCTAGAGCACAGTAGATCAAAGGCTCTTAAATGCTGGACTTAAATGTAGGCAGGATTGTAGAATGAATGCGTGTGTGTGTGTCCTGGAGGATGAGGGGCTGGAAAATTGGGATCATTGATTGGTCAGGGTGAGGAGGATGAAGTCATCAGGATGTGGAACCTGTGTCCTTTGGTGACTCTGCTTCTTGTGAGGTCCTTCAGACCTGCTGATGCCAGTGGTTTTATGCAGGATGTGAAAGAACATCTTGAACAGAAAACAACATTTCATATGGTCCAAATCGCCCAGAAGCTTTAACATGCATGAACTCTAGACTATGGCAATTCTTGTTCACAGGCTTGAGAAGGAACCAAGAAGTTGAATTCCCTGTCTGAGAATTGTTTCCTGACATGTGGTAGCACCTGGCACATAGTAGGTGGTGTAGTTGCTGAATTTGTTGTTGAGCAAAGCTTTGAGTACCCAGGCAGCCGTGGGAAGACTCCGAAGGTTCACGGAGGGGTTGGCGGGGGGCAGGGCAGGGAGGGAACAGAGCAGGGACACACAAGTTGTTTTCAAATAGTTGAAGTGCAGCCCATGAAAAGGATTAGTCCTCTTGCACAGCTCCAGAGGGCACGCTGATTAAGTCAGTTACCGGGAAGCAGATTTGGGCTCAACAGGAAAGAACTTTCTATCTGACAAGCAGAGCAGTGGAACAATTGATCACAAGAAGCCTCCATAATGGAAAGTGGGCCAGATTTGGAGTCAGACGATACTAGATTGGATCAAAGACTCAATAAGGAGGCTATTAATGTGCTGTCACTCGCCTCTGTCCATCAGTGTGAGCACTGCCCTTTTTCCTATGGAATCTGGCTCTTTTGGGCTGTGGTTGTCAAGGGAGAATCCTCCCCTCCTGCCAAAGGCACATTCAGCAAATCTGAGGGAGACATTTTTGGTTATCACAATAGGGGGTGGGATGCTCCTGGCATCTAGTGAATAGAGGATGGTGTGAAACCTCCTACAGTGCACAGGGCAGCCCCTCACAGCAAAGAATTACCCGGCTCACAATGTCTACAGTGCAAAGATCAAGCCACCTTGGGACAGGCAAAGGATTGGCATTGCCATGAAGGGTAAACCCCAGTTGTCATCCTAGGTGTCTACTGACTGAGTGATCTCAGGTGAGTTGTTCCCACCTCCCCTGTGTCTCAGTTTTCATCTATATGCTGAAGGTGGATTCACATTGATCTAGGGACCAATCCTGAGCTGCATCTTCGAAGCATCCTAGCAGCCCCCAACTTACTTAGTCTGGTTTCTCGAAGAAGCAGACACAAAGGCAGGGATTTGAGTGAAAGTATTTAATTTAGAGAGTATGAATAATACAGCAAGGAAAGTGGATGCAACCCATGGAAAGGGTGACATCTTGCCACATGTGTGCCACAAGACCAACAAGAGCAGCAGGCGACCAGAGCTTAATCCCATGGGGAGATACTGGGAAAGGAGGCAGAACATACACTTCAGAATGATTCCACTCCAGCTTCAGAGAGCTCCTGTGGTATTTTTCCACCAGGACCTCAGCTACACGTGCAGAGCAGTAGCCGGGGCACTCCAACACGTCTGACAGGCGTGAGAGAGGCCAGAACAGCATCTGCTACAGCTTCATAAGATGCCATCATTCCTTTCCAGAATCATCAGGAGCAAGTGAAATTTTATATATCTGAAAGAATCTGGCACAGTGTCAGGTGCTCAGAAGGTCCTCAATAAGTAAATGTCTCATATTATCTTGCATGTTGTTCAAGCAGAGGATTGAGTCACAGCATTCTTTGGAAGGGTCCTGAATCACTCACCTAATCATATGGAAAAGCTGAGCACCTGAAACTGTCCCAAGAAACTTTATTAAAGTAATCAGGGGAGAAGGGAGGTAGGGAAATGAGACTAAAGAAGCTTGCAGTATGTCCAGCACTGATTATGAGGTCAACCTGCTCTCTGACCCACTTCCTTGTAGTTGTTTGTCTGTTGTCCTAAAATCACCTAGACCTTATTACAAGATTATAGATTCCCTTATCTGCTCTAGAGATAACAACTGGAGCCTTATGAAGTGTTTCTTTCCCTTTGACATATTCTTTCATGACCTGCATGCCACTAAAACCACCGACATCAGCAGGTCTGAAGGATCTCATAAGAAGCTGACTCACCAAAGGACACAGGTTCCACATCCTGATGATTTCATCCTCCTCACTCTGACCAATCAATGACCCCAATTTTCCAGCCCCTCACCCTCCAAGATCCCCTTTAAGACCCCAACTCAGAACTCTTGGGGAGATAGATTTGAGGATCTCCTTCTATCTCCTCACTAGGAGCCTTGCAATCATTAAACTCTTTCTCTGCTGCCTCCCTGCTGTCTCAGTGTATTGGTATGCTACTACACAGTGGGCATATAAACCTGTTGGTACTATAACACACCCCACCTTGAAATATAAAGGGTCCAGGTCTGCTCAGTTTCCAGAGCTCTCAGCAGGAAGAGTTCATGGACCTTCTTTTTAAACATTGTCATTGAAGGTCACAACAGCAGTCACCATCGCTGTGTATCTATGGTCAAGATTCAATGTTTAGGGGAAAAGATTCTGAATGCTCTAACTTAATCCTAAATTCACCCCTGTAGTCAGGTCTGGGTTGTATGGGAAGCCTTGCACCAAATCACAAGGAGAAGGCTGGCAACTCAAAGAAGGGAGGCAGGGCCATAACCCATAAGAAACAAAGGGTATAACAGCCCTCCTACCCTTCTTCTCACCCTGTGCATACACACTTCCTTATTTCCATAAATATAATTTCGCAATGGAGACTCACCCTCTCTACAAGGGAAAATAACCTGAAGTCTCCTCCAGCTATTGAAACTAAAGGGAATGGAGTTGCACTTCCCCAGGTCCAAACCTCTAGGTGATGTCCATTTCTTCCCTGATTCCATTGTTTCTTCCATAATAGGCACATGATCCCAGGGTACCACTGACAATAACTTGATTGGCTGTTTCACCACAGCTTGCCATGGACTGTTATTCCTGTTCCCATCCCAGAATATGTGTAGGAGGCTCATTGCTTTCCACATTGATCTTTCCCGAAAGTTCCACAAAGGAAGAGATACTGATCAGAAAAATGAAAGACACATCCACCATGCTTACCTATAAGGGATACTCGGTGGGAATTCATTCCCAGAGAAGTGAGGGTTTCACTGGAGACGCTGACATTCTTTAAGAACCCTGGGAACCACTAACATTCAATGTGTGTGATTTTCAGTGTATAATGGAGAAAAGGTCACAGTGAAATCATGCAATTTCATGACTTCTGGTCCCTCAGTTAGCTGGTAACACAGTGGCCCGAAGGTCAGAACCGTTTCTGTCAAATGGTCCAGGGCTGCTGCAATGCCTCCCCACCCAGCCCTGCATTAGCCAGACATCTGGGGAGTCTGCCCCTGAGAGCAGCCCCTGAGAGTGCCAGCTGCTTCTATGTGGGATGCAAAGATTGAGGCCACATAGAAACACTTGTGCCTCGGGATCTTAAGATGAGATGCTTCCTGCCTTGGATTTGACTCTGGTAACAATTAAATCCTGTACCCACTCAGGTACAATGTCAAATCTCCACCTGCAGAGAAAGGAATTTTGTAAACTAAAATTTGTCAGAATTGTAAACTAAAATTTTTCAGACATGGAAAATTTTACTTCTGTTTCATCTTAGATTATAAACATTACCAGTGAAGCAAGAAAGAATAACCCTCCTTTCTTTCTTTTCTCTAGAGTAAAACAATCCAATAGGTTTGGAAACAGCAGTGAAGTTATAATCATTTTATTTTAAAAATATTTTTAAAATAGTGCATGCCTGTCCCTAAGCATTCAAGCCCCATCCTTCACTGCAGGGGACGTCCTGGCTGTCCATAAATCATCTGCCTTGTAAAGTGGCTCTGATCAAAGGCCAATGCATTGCCTTGATGGACTTATATACATTTTGGAGAATAGATACATACTTAGTTGTTTACTTTTATTTTCAATTTTCTTTCCCCAATCCAATCCTTAAGACAGATTTCCCCTCAAAGAAATTGTATTGTAATTTTAGAAAAATCTCCAACTGCAACTATGTGTAAATCACAACTGGTAACTGTCAGGTTTCATGTTATCAAAATAGCCAAGAATGCTTTGCAGCTGAGCTATAAGCATGTGATATTAATTACATGGAGGAACGTTGTGCTTGGGAAACGAGTTTGGATGAAAAAGTCTGACATAGAAAATGTGCTTGAAATAAGAGATACTCTGGTAATGAAATCTATTCTATTTTCCCCTTTAATAAATGATACCTTTCTGAAGTTCACTTTAATCCTAAGATAAATGAAGCCAAATAAACGTATGAGTATGGAAACATCATCTATTCACAGTGATTCAGCTTTGAAGTTGAGGAGGCGTGGGGATGCCTCAGCTCCTATTTTACCCTGAGGCCTGGGAAGCAGCAGAAAAGGCTGCCCCATGACTCTAACATCCTACAGCCAGGAGCAGATGCCTCCAACGCTGTCCGTTCTTTCCACAGAGCTGTCTGCTGCTTGGACATGACGCTTTTGAGAGGGGACTTAGTTGTAACTAATCATACTCCGATTTTAGCAACAGCAGTTGACCACTGTTCAGAAAGATCATTTTTTTCCCAACAGATTTCTATTAGGAAAGAATGTGTTTACCTGGTGGAACTATTCTGGGATGTGCCACAACATGGAATTCCTTTCATTCCTTCCCCCATTCTAGGGCAGACTCAGTTGGGGAGACATGTTCTCCCATGAGGCCGTGCTGTCAAGGTTTGGGAGGAAATAAGCTGAATAATTTAAATATCGATCCAGGTGAGAAACAGCAGAAAAGAGCTGCCTATTCCTTGGAAGCTTAGACCTCCCCCTTTCCAAATGAGTGGCCTAGGTGGGTCACCTCAGCTCTGTGGTTCTGTTTCCTTTGTCTCTGAGAGACATAACACCTTTCACAAACCTACTCCACAGGTTCAGGAAGGAAAAGCCTCTGGGAACTTCTCCAGTCTGTTTCTCCCTCATTCTGTACTAAAAAGCAAAGTCTTTGGGTGGAGAGATAATGAAGCCATTCAAGGCAGCTGCCTCATAGCTGCACCTTCTCATAGTCAACCACTGCCCCTTGCCTGCAGATCTTATATGACCAGGACAAAGCTTTAGGAGACAAACCACGAGATGCTGGAGGTTTGTTATCACACATGTCTCCAGTCTAGCCTTACTGGTAGTTTGTGTGCGTGTGTGTGTGCGTGCATGCATGTGTGACTGTGTGTACACTCTTGTCTGATGATTCTATAAGCATGAAGAGAAGTACAAGGCACATCCTGTGACATTAGTGGGAGCTGATAAAGAGGGAATTCGTGTGTAATTCTTCCCTTTAACAGGCTAAAGAAGAAAAACTATACGATCATCTTGAAAGACAAAAAAAGTTTGGTACAAGTCAACATCATTCATAATATTTTTAAACCAACATAAATATGAGGGGACTTTGGCTGGGCCCAATGGCTCACACCTATAATCCCAGCACTTTGGGAGGCCGAGGTGGACAGATCACTTGAGGTCAGGAGTTTGAGACCAGCCTGAACAACATGGTGAAACCTCGTCTCTACTACCAATACAAAAATTAGTCTGGTGTGGTGGCAGGTGCCTATAGTCCCAGCTCTTCAGGAGGCTGAGGCAGGAGAATCACTTGAACCTGGGAGGCAGAGGTTGTAGGAGCCGAGATTGTGCCACTGCATTCCATCCTGGGCGACAGAGCAAGACTCTCTCTCTCTCTACATATACATATATACACACACAAACACACACACACATATATATTATATGTAATATATAAATATATGTGATATTATATATAAAATATGTATAATACACACTATATATAACATATTAAAATACATACTATATTATATATAGTATAAATACATATATGAGGGGACTTCATAAACATCACGTGTGTCCACTGAAAGCCCACATTAAATATATTCATTATTTATACACAATACACACATTAAATGGAGGAAAACTACAAAACAGGAAAAAGAATGCTATCCACTGTCCCTGTTCCTATTTAGCATTGTGTATAAGTCTGGAGAGTGTGATAAAAGCAAGAAAATGAAATAAGAGCTGTAACAATTGGAAAGGAATAAACGAAAGTTTCATGTTTGTAGGTGACATGATTTTCTATATAGAATATGCAATAAATTCTATAGACAAACTGTTTGGAACTAATGAAGGACTTTAATCAAGTGTGTATAAGATCCTGTACAAAAACAGCATTCTTATACACCAACAATAAAAATTTAGAAAGAGTAATTTTTAAAATATACTATTTGCTGTATAACAAAAACTCTAAAGTACCATGGAATAACTATATTGAAAAATGTTACAAAAACTTGTCTTTTTCTCAAGATCTTTCCCTGTAATTGATGGAGAGACAGCTTCAAATAAATACTCTCATTACAGTGGGATAGAAGTAACATGAGCTATCATAAACCACCTGGTTATGACATTTACCAATGACACCTTTCTGTAGCTGATGACTAGATCTTCAGCGAGATAAATCAGAAGCTTTTAGAGCTTTGCCTGTTGCCCTTCTCCTTACCTCTCCCCACCCTTTCCTGCTCCTTCTCTAGAGCTTATGTCAATAGGCAGCTGGAACATCTAACCCTGAGGTTCTAGGTGACCGTAGCCGGGCCTGTAGGCCAGAAAACGTCAAATCGCATGGTGCCGCCACCATTAATTCATTGGTATTCTATCTCTCTCTCTGTCTCCAGCTCTGTTTTCTTTTTGTTGTCTTTAATTTCTCAAAGTTTACTGCAAGTTTCATTTAGTTTTGTCAAAATAAATGGAAAGAAAACCCTGAAGCAGACGATGAATGTAAACCGGGAAAATCTTACAAAATCACGAAATAGTTCTTGGCACCTCTGTTAAAGGAAACATTATTCAGCGATGCTCTTTAAAGCGCAGTAAAGCAGATGTTGTTCAGGACCGTCAGGGTTGGTGGAGGAACCACTGCCGTGAGGTTTTGTGGTGGGGAAGATTGGGTTTGTGAAAATAAGTAATTCAAAATCTAAGCTGTTGGAGCTTTAAATTATTTTGAATCTTAAAGGAATGTGATTATGGGACCTGAGTTGGGCAAGCAGGCAGACATAACGCAGGCAACTGAAACCTGTATTTCTCTGATTAGAGATTAGCCTTCTTCCTTACCTACATTGTTCTATTAAATGTAAGGACCCCAAGGAAGACCTCTCCCCTATTCACTGTGGACCTTCATTATAGATTAACTTTCTTCCTATCTTTCTCACACAAAGACTTTATGTCTATCACATTGTCTTAAGATGGAATACTAAATATAGTTTTAAATTAGAAAGAAAATGAAAACAAAACAATTTAAATTGCTGTAACTCACAAACCAACCTTGTATAGAAAATGTTATAATCCAACTAATTTGTTTTCTGCCTATATAAACAAGAGCTTAACTTTTAGCTTCAGAGCACACATCTGGTTTCTCTGGAGTCTGTGTTTCCCCGATGGCTATTCTCAGCTTTTCAAAGCTGAAATAAGCTCTTTAAAGATGGGTTCTAATTCTTTTGATTATTTCAGGTTGACAGGGTCAAGTTCTACCACAGCAGGGACTAGAACTTGTAGTCAAGGAGCAGGGAGGGGCTCAGTGGATAAAAAACTGCTATGAGGTAACAGCCGATAAGAAGGATTCTGGCTAAACCGACCTAACAGGATTCTTGCTGAAGACAGGTTGGGGTGATGAGACATCACCTGGGGATGGTGGAAGATGAGGAATCTTACCCCAAAGACGAGGAAGATGGAAGATGATCAGGTGTTAAGGGCTCTGGCTAAACTGACTTAGCAGGGTTCTTGCTAAAACTGATTTCACAAGAAAGTACACAGAGAGATCAAGAAGTGGCATCAGGAACCTGGGTCGTGCAGAGAACTTCTGTCCCTTCCAGAGATACAGGGCACTGAAATAGATACACATTCTCCCTGAGATGGAGAAAGTTAACCTCCTAAAACCTCTGGAGTGATGACATTTCCAGCTTAACCTTAGATTTCAAACGCTACTGTCAACTGTAATGCAAAAAAAAATGGTCTTTCTCTCTCTCTCTCGTCTCTCTCTATCAGGTTGGTCCTTGCTTGCTCTGTGACCCAGGCTGGTTTGCAGTGGTGTAATCATGACTCATTGCAGCCTCAATCTCTTGGGCTCAAACGATCCTTCTGCTTCAACCTCCCAAGTCACTGGGTTTATAGATGTGAACTACTGCACCTGGCTAAAAATTGGTCTCTCTATTACACTTTTCTTTTTTTTAAAGAAAGGTGGTCTCTTTTTAATTGGTATCATGAGTACAACCCACTGGCCAAAGAAGAAAGAAATAAAAGCATGTGGATATATATGTGCATGCGGGGTGTGTGTGTGCGCGCGTTTGTGTGTCTGTGTGCATGTGTGTGCGTGTGCATGCGTGTGTGCGCGCATGTGCGTGCATGCGTGTGTGTACTGCCGAGAGACTAGTAATGTCACCTGATATGTGTATTGCTGCTTTTCAGTTTAAAAACCCCATCTATAAACACAATCTCATTTGATGCTCACGGCAATTGTGTAAGATCCCTAGAAATGGCATCATCAATACTGGGGCACAGAAAGAGGAAGAGGACAGGTCCCCATTAGTCATCGAGGACAGTGAGAAGGAAAATAATGAGTCAAATAAAAACAAACCAGCCATGAATAAAAACATTGACATCCTGGACTTCATTAAAACGTATTCTGCTCTGCAAAGGAGACCACCAAGAGAATAAGACACATCACAGACTGGGAGAATATATTTGCAAAAGACATATCTGATAAAGGATTGTTATCCAAAATATGCAACAAACTCTTAAAACCCAACAATAAGCAAATGAATAAATAAAAACGGACAGAAGAGCTAAACAGAAACCTCACCAAACAAGATACACAGATGGCAAATAAGCAGATGAAAAGATACTCAACATCATGCGTCATCAGGAAAATGCAAATTAAAGCAAGATACTACTATAAACCTTTAGAATGGCCATAAGCCAGAACACTGACAACATCAAATGCTGGTGAGGATCCAAAGCAAGAGGAAGTCTCTTTCATTGCTGGTGAGAATGCAAAAATGGTACAGCAACTTTGGAAGACAGTCTGATGGTTTCTTACCAAACTACATAAATGTACTCTTATTATATAATCCAGAAATAAGGTTTTCGGTATTCACCTAAATGAGCGGAAAACTTACGGAACCCTGCGTTTATGTACCAAAACCCGTGTGCACAGATGTTTATAATAACTTTGTTTACTTTTAATTTTTTAATTTTTTAAATTTTACTTTAAGTTCCAGGATACATGTGCAGAATGTGCAGGTTTCTTACACAGGTATACATGTGCCATGGTGGTTTGCTGTGCCTGTCAACCAGCCATCTAGGTTTTAAACCCCACATGCGTTAGGTATTTGTCCTAATGCTCTCCCTCCCCTTGCCTCCCACCCTCCAATAGGCACTGGTATATATTGTTCCCCTCCCCGTGTCCATGTGTTCTCATTGTTCATCTCCCACTTATGAGTGAGAACATGCAGTGTTTGGTTTTCTCTTCCTGTGTTAGTTTCCTGAGAATGATGGTTTCCAGCTTCATCCACCTCCCTGCGAAGAATACTATCTCATTCTTTTTTATGGCTGCATAGTATTCCATGGTGTATATGTGCCACTTTTTCTTCATCCAATCTATCATTGATGGGCATTTGGGTTGGTTCCAAGTCTTATAATGACTTTATTTGTAATTGCCAAAACTTCAAAGTGACCAAGATATTCTTCAACAGATGAACGGATAAGTAAACTTTAGAACATCTAGGCAGTGCATTATTACTCAGCACTAAAAATAAATGCTTACGCCATGGAAAGACATGGAAGAATCTTAAATACATATTACAAAGTGAAAAAAGCTAGTCTGGAAAGGCTACATGCTGTATGATTCCAATATGGCTTTCTGGGAAAGTCAAAACTATGGAAACAGTGAAAGGATCATTGGATTCCAGGAGGTAGGTGTGGGGCGGGGAATGAATAGGTAGAGCCCAGAGGACGTTGAGGGTGGTGGAACTACTCTATATGGGAGGATAATGGTGAGTACATGTCATATATTTGTCTTAATGTACATTAAGAGTGAACCCTAATGTAAACTACAGACTTTGGGTGATAAAGTGTCAATGTAGGTTGATCAGTTCTGGCAAATGTACCACTCTGGTGTGAGATTCTGATCGTGAGGGAGGCTGAGCACAGGTGAGAGGCACTTGGGGTATATGGGAATTCTCTGGATTTTTCTGCTGAATTTTGCTGTGAACCTAAAACTACTCTAAAAAAGTCTTTTCAGAAAACTGCACACAAAATGAAAGTAAATGGCAACGATATTCTTCAAGAGTTAACATTTTATTTAAAAGAGTTTATTTCCAATAATACAGGTAGCTTCTGTTTTAGTTCTCCCAGAACAAAATCCCACAAGTCAACATTTTACTAACCTTTCTCACAATGTTAATAGAAAACCCTGAGTGGAAATCAGAATTCAATCGTCAAGTCTGTGCAAGTTGAAACCCTGAATAGCAGGGTAGCTTAAGTGCTTTACACGCATTGAATATCAGCTGATTTAGTTACTAGTCTTGGATCTCTTCCCAGCACAGCAATAACGATGGCATTATCAGTGGCTCCAATATGAGATTGTCTTTTCATTCCAGACATGTGAATCACTCAAGGTATTGGAATAACAACACAGGGATTTCTCCCAGAAGAAAGAATTGCAGCATGCCTTAATACAGAGACTATAAAGTCAGAAATACTCAGTTACGTATGCATAGAAAACAGCAAGTTTATCTGGCAGCATCTCTTTGAGAAGCCCAGGATAAATAGGAGAGAGCAAGGAAATGTCATGCTCCTCTCACTTTAGAGAAGATGAATGTGATAAAAGGCTCATCTCATGAAAGCTGTCTATGTCACCTGTCCCAGAAAGTGTTCATTCTAGTCTGAAACGCATGCCAAATTATCACAACCACTTTAAACCATCGACATTAGCAGAGAGCCAGGAAACTCACTGAGGCCCAAATATAGCCTCTCTTTTTTTAGCTTTCCTGTCACCATAGGAGCTGTAGGTTCATAGATCATTTATAAATGCTTTGACTCCATCAAACTTATTAATCATTTTATTGAAAATATAGCTCGTCTTTAGAGACGTTCCTTATTTAGAGTGTAATCTTTTCCATTCTCTTGGTTTAATTATTTTATTTTACTTATTTTTTTGAGATGAAGTCTTGCTCTGTCACCAGGCTTGAGTACAGTAGCGTGATCTCAGCTCACTGCAACCTCCACCTCCTAGATTCACGTCATTCTCCTGCCTCAGACTCCTAAGTAGCTGGAACTACAGGCACACACCCACCATGCCTAGCTAATTTTTATATTATTATTATTATTTTAGTAGAGACGGGGTTTCACCATGTTGGCCAGGATGGTCTTGATCTCTTGACCTTCTGATCTGCCCACCTTGGCCTCCCAACCTCCCAAAGTGCTGGAATTACAGGCGTGAGCCACTGCACCCAGCCGGTTTAATTATTTTATTTTGTTTGTTTGTTTTCTGTTTTTGTTTGTTTGTTGTTTTGTTTTGTTTTTGTTTTTTGAGACTGAGTCTCGCTCTGTCACCAGGCTGAAGTGCAGTGGTGTGATCTCAGCTCGCTGCAACCTCTGCATCCCAGGTTCAAGCAATTCTCCTGCCTCAGCCTCCCCAGTAGCTGGGTCTATTGGCATGTGCCACCACACCCAGCTAATTTTTTTGTTTTTTCAGTAGAGATGGGATTTCACCATGTTGGCCAGGATGGAATCTATCTCTTGACTTCGAGATCCACCCGCCTTGGCCTCCCGAAGTGCTGGGATTACAAACGTGAGCCGCTGTGCCCAGCTGGGTTTAATAATTTTGTGAGTGATAAACTGGGCTAGACTTTTTCCTTCCCAAACATTTATTTGATTCTCTGAAAATCTGTCCTGCCTCTCTTTACCCAGATAATTCTTATTGCTTCCTGCATCACAACTCAGGCATAACCTGCAACAGGTCCACTTTAATTATCTGAGAATCTGCATCTGCCTTCTGCCCACTGGAATATGATGGTACCTGGTCTGGTTACTGGCATGGGAAAAATGCTCATTAAATGTTTAAAGACTAAATGAATGTACAAGTGAACACTGGGAACAACTTCTTTTTCATTTCTTCAACAGAATTTAGTCACATAAGTTTTCAAAATTCATGTAGATCAGTTTCTTTTTGAAGTAGAGAGATGCTTAATATTCTTATACGCTCTACTTTAGAGAGATTCAACTACTATATACCAATCACTTTTTCTCACCAAGATTTTTCTTTGCTAAATTTAAAACATATGGAAAGTTACAAAACTAGTATAATAAATACCCAAATTCCCACCACATAGAATTTTAACTTAATATTTTCTCATATTTGCTTCTAGTTATTATTTTAAGATATAGATACAAGTAGAGGTCCCTTCCAGCAGATACACTGTGTCAATCATGGACTTAACACCTTTCAGCTCCAAATTCACCTTTTTGCCTGCTCTATGCAAATGGCTGTGGACCTTTTCAATAATTTGCCAGCTGTAAGGATGCCAGACTTTGTCAGTAGACCGGGCACAAGGAGAGGGTTTTGCCTCTTGGTTCAGGTGTGCTCCTGCAGACTGGCAGCCTCTCCGGTGTCCAGCTCCGTTAGCGCACGTGGTTTCCCCAGGACCCAGCTCCTGCAGAGCTCATAACTTCTCCAGAGCTCAGCCTCTGCAAGGCGTGGCAGCCAGCAGCAAACAGCAGCAGCAGCTCACCTCCCTACCAGCACCCTGGGGTAGCTTTGTAGCTCACTCCTTCCCTACAAACAGCTTTCCTGGAACCCTCTAGGGCACACTTCTGACCAATGTGACTTGTGCAGCACCACAGCGACTTCTCCGCAATCCAGCGACCCCTGGCCACGCCCTCTCAACAGGCTCCGGATCTCAGCCCTTTTGAGGGGAGAGGCAACGCCTGAAGCACAGAGGCTGCTGCTTATATTTGTTATTTCCACATCTTTTAGGGTTCTTGTTTTGCTAGTCAATGCCTCATTATTCCAATTCCTTGCTAAACCTAATTCTTTTACATTTAACTTTCCCTGTTTAAATTACTGGTTGGTTTCTTTCTCCTGATTGGACCCAAGCTGAACTAGACACAAACAAACGGCCCTTTCAACAGGTATATAAAATTTATTATTTTAATTTTATTTTATTTTTGAGACAGAATTTCACTCTTGTTGCCCCGAGATGCTGGGGTTACAGGTATGTGCCACCACGTTCCGCTAATTTTTTTTTTGTATTTTTAGTAGAGACGGGGTTTTCCATGTTGGTCAGACTGGTCTCGAACACCCGACCTCAGGTGATCCACCTGCCTCGGCCTCCCAAAGTGCTGAGATTACAGATGTGAGCCACCGTGCCCAGTCTAAAATTTACATTTTTCTTGTAAGGTATAAAATCAATCCATATTGCTGTTGTAGCTTCTTCTACATCTGTAGGTATAAAATGAACTGATAAACCTGTACTTCCTGTCCTGCAAGTGCCAGAGTGGATGATTCTGATTGGGAAGAGCCACATGTAGAGACTTGCTGGTGCCCTTGGAGACTCACACACTCCTGGCTCCTTTGAGCTTCAGGTCCCTGTGACCAATGATTATGCCAGCTGAGTCTCTGGCAATGGGAGACACCCTCCACTCAAACACACACCCAGAAGTTTTGGACTTGTCACTTCCCTGTTGTGACCACCAGGTATACGCCTTCTGAAAATCAGCTATCAGCTTGGTCTTGTCCTCTAGTTGAAACTGCACACCTGACCTATAAAGGCCTTGTGACTCTCTGGCCTGTTTAAACTTAGACTCAAACACGAACATGGTGGGAAGGGTCCAAAAAGCCTCGGCTGGAAAATGGAATTCGGACAGCGTGGCCCCAGCACCATCTCGGCTACACATGAAACAGTGGATGCCAGCCCTCTGAGGGAAATGTTATCTCCCATTCACCACCTGAGGCAAAGCTGTGGCTTCCTGGGGTCCTCACTTCACAGAGGTTCTGCTACATGCATGGGCCTGGTTCACTGATGGTTTTTCCAAGCTGATCCCCAGTGCTGTCCCTGGGCTGCCGTGGCTGCACAGACTAAACACAAACTACAGAGATCCAAAAACAGGTGTGAGCTCTCTGCTTGGAAGGCAGAATGCATGGCTGTTCTTGTAGGTCTGGCCAAGCCTGCCCTTGATGCAACTTGTCCTATTTTTAGTCATTCTTGGGCTGTTGTCAATGGCTAAGTTTTGGTCAGCCACTTGGAAAACTACAGATTCCAGATTAACAGCATCCCATTTGCAGGTCACAAACTGTGGAAACAAATTGTGACTGCTGAGAGAAACATCTAGGTCACTCACATAGATGGAAATGGTCAGAGCCTCTTTGCTGATGAAACCGACTAGCACCAAGCTGCTGGTGGAGCCTGCACTAAGCAGATGGCCATGTTTGAGACTTTGACCACCACCTGCGGAGATCTGGCCTGCAGATCCTGACTCAAAGAAGGATGAATTAATGTACTCCCACACCATTACAGGGATTCAAGTGGGCTAGGGATGGTCATCACTGCTTTCAGAGGGTGAGATGCAGCCAATCAACCAAGACCTCCTATACATCCACACATTTATTCCTAACAGAGGTTCTAAGTCAACAATCTTGTGGATAATTAACATGGTTAAAAGAGTGGTTTTACGAATGATAAAAGCTTTAGGTTCTGGGCCTAGAGTAAATACTATTAATGGGTAATTCCCCTTTGATCCCCCCATGAGAGGACCATTTAGCACAAAGTTTACATGAGTAAACAGAGTAGAGACAAAGGGATGTGGAGTAAACAGATTTAAACAGGGAAAGCCTTTTATCATCCCTATCTCTTCTCTAGTCATGAACCGGCTGCCTTCAGCCTCTCTCAATAAAACCTTTCGGCCTTCCAAAAGGTTTGAGTTATAATCTATAACTTTCCCTAATATTTTCTCTAATATTTTGTCAGCTACCCCAAGTGAATCTCAACACACATTGCTACCTAGACCCATCGCTGTGCTGGATGTGGGAACGCACCCACCACTGTGGATGGGCACAACGAGCAGGACTCCATGTTTATGACGCGGGGGCTCCCATGGAAGCTCCTGCCACAAGCTGAGCTGCTTATCTCACAGTGGGGAGGCCTCATGGCAGGGGGTGTTGTCCCTGCTGCCCTGGCATCCTTTCCTTTGGGCCCCTCATGGGACTACAGTGGTTCCCTGCCACTCTTGACATCTTTTCAGGTTGTGGCGTTATTGTTCTAGTTCCATTAACCAACTCTGGACACTTCATTGTGGCCCTTGAAGTTCATCTTTACCATATTTTCAGCTCTGTGAACCATCGGCAAATAGCTACTCAATGGCTTTTTCTCTCCCTACCACCCACAGGCATCTGATATTGTTGATCATTGGAGCAGCCTCCTAAAAACTTGATTTAAAAGATTTCTGGATCCTACCTCCTTCATCTCTTCCTGGTCCACACTCCTTAGTTAGGTAGTTTCGTCATGTATGCGGCTTGTTCTTGACTGAAATGTCATTACACAGCACACTAATAAAAGACACAAAGTTGACAGACAATTGGAAAAGCATAATACATTCTTGATAAGAGGACTCAATTCCTTAAGATGTAATTTCTCCCTTACTATATAAATTTGATGAAATTCCATTAAAAATGCTGGTTTTGCCCTCTGGAGCTAGATTATAAGGTTTGTATGTTTTTAAAAAAAATTAGGCTGGGCAAGGTGGCTTATGCCTATAATCCCAGCACTTTGGGAGGCTAAGGCAGGCAGATCACTCGAGGTCAGGAGTTCAAGATCAACCTGGCCAACATGGCAAAACCCTCTACTGAAAATACAAAAATTAGCTCGGCATGGTGGTGCACACCTATAATCCCAGCTACTCGGGAGGCTGAGGCAGGAGAACCTCTTGAGCCCAGGAGGCAGAGCCTGCAGTGAGCCCAGATTTTCCCACTGAACTCCATCCTAGATGACAGAGTGAGATTCTGTCTAAAAACAAATGAATAAATACATAAAATTAATAAACCAGACTATCAAAGGAAATTCTGGAAAAAGGAGTAATGTGGGAGGTTAATCCTATCAGATACTCAAAGCATAAAACTTCTATATTCAAAGCTTCATGGTATTGACATGTGACAGAAAACAGGCAAAGTTCACAGTTGAATAGGACATCCAGAAGCAGACATATATCATTAGGGACATTTAATAAATAATGAAGGTATTATCCCAAATCACGGGAAAGTTTTAGATTATTTAATAAATAATTTTGAGCTATGTGGGAAAACATACATAGAAATAAATACCAAATGGATGAAATCTAAATATAAATAATGAAACTATAAATACGAGAGGGCATTCATTATTTATGACTTGAGAATTAAGAAAACTTTTAAAATCATGTTTGAAAATCCAAAACCAATGTCTAAAAGATGTACAAATTTGGTCTGAGCAAGGTGGCTCACACCTGTAATCTCAACACTTTCGGAGGCCAAGGCAGGAAAATCCGCTGAGCCCAGGAGTTAGAGACCAGCCTGGGCAGCATGGCAAGATCCCATCTCTACCAAAAATTATAAAATTAGCCAGGAGTGGTAGCATACCCCCATAGTCCCAGCTACTGGGGAATCCAACACAAGAGGATTGCTTGAGTTCACAAGTTTTGAGGTTGCAATGAGCTGTGATCACCCCACTGTACTTTAGTCTAGACAATGGAGCAAGTCTCTGTCTCAAAAAAAGGTATAAAATTTAAATATTTAAATATTGACCACATGAGATTTAAATAACACTATATGACAAAAAAATGCAGATGCAAGGCTGGGTGCAGTGACTTACGCCTGTAATTGCAGCACTTTGGGAGGCTGAGGACGGCAGATCACCTGAGGTCAGGAGTTTGAGACCAGCCTGGCCAACCTGTTAAAACCCTGTCTCTACCCAAAATACAAAAATTAGCTGGTGTGGTGGCACACACCTGTAATCCCAGCTACTTGGGAGGCTGAGACAGGAGAATGGCTTGAACTCAGGAGGTGGAGGTTGCAGTGAACCAAGATCGTGCCATCGCACTCCAGCCTGGATGACAGAGTGAGATTCCAGCTAAAAAAAAAAAAATTCAGAGGCACGATCACAAGATAAATGAACAAACTAGGAAAAGATATTTGCAATTTAAGTCTCTGATAAAAGGCTAGGTCTCTGTTCAAGGTCAGATTTGGGTGGGGACACAGAGCCAAACCGTATCAGTCTCCGAAAAAAATTTTTTAATGTACAAATTAACTAACTTAGAGTAAACAGTGTACAAAAATATAAAGTTCAAAGAAAAATAAAACTGGCTTTAAACATATGAAAAAATGCTCAATTATGCAGGTAAAATAAATGTAAGTCAAATTACATTGAGATTTCATTTTAATCTGTCATAGTAATGAAAATCCAAACGTTTGACAATAAGTTTTATTGATGAGACAATAAAGAAACAGGCACTCTAAAATTGGTAGCAGTGAAAAATGGAGAATAATTTGTCAATGTCTAGGAAAAAATTATATGCATTTATACTTTTACCCAGCAATTCAATTTCCCAAAGGCACACTAGCACAATATAAAATGATTTATGCATCTAATTAGGGGACTGGTTACATAAAGCATGAAGCAGTCTAGCAATGTAATGCCATGTAGCAGTAAAAGAGGCATGAGGAGGGCCACCGCATGCTGCTGTGGAATGAGGAGTGGATATATTGCTAAATGAAGAAAGTACCCTGAGAATAGTATATATAGTGCGCAACCAGCTGGGAACAGTGGCCACATCTATAATCCCAGCACTTTGGCAGGGATTATAAGTAATCTACTGAGGCAGGTAGATTACTTGGGCTCAGAAGTTTGAGACCAGCCTGGACGACATGACAAAACCCCATCTCTATCAAAAGTAGAAAAATTAGGGCATGGTGGTACACACCAGTGGTCCCAACTACTTGGGAGGCTGAGGTGGGAGGATTGCTGGAACCTGGCAAGTTGAGGCTCCAGTGAGCTGTAATTGTACCACTTCACGCCAGCCTGGATGATGGAATGAGACCCTGTCTCAAAATAAATAAGTAAATGAAAAAATATATAGTATGCAACCTAATGTGCAAGAAAGCAAGGAGAATGCAAGTACTGCTTATATTTGTTAAAAGTAAGACTAGAAAGACAAAATGAAACCTTAAAAAAAATAGCCGCTTTTTTGGAAAAGGAAGAAATAGAAGGGGACAGGAATGTAAGTGGGACTTCTCTTGAGAGTAATTTCCTATATAGCTTTGATTTGGGAGATAATTTAAAAATAAAATAAAAGTTGAAAAACTATTAAATTCAAACTACAATAAATGAGACAATGCATATGACTCATACAGACAAAAGAGTTGTTTCAAGTGATTTTAGAACATAATATTTTGACTATGCCTGCTTATAGAGATATATTCTAAGGCCAAATAGAAGTGTAAGTAAATGTTAGAGTTGACTGGGTAGTCCAATTTTAAGTAGGTATACTGCATTACTAGTATTTTGAAATTGTTACATAGTGTAGGATAATAAAAATAGATAATTAGGTTGATGTTATTAGTAACCAAAATTTTCAGTGTGACAAAAGAGAAAAAAATATAAAATCAGGGCCCAAAGTGCACAATTTGAGCATTAATAAGAAAAACATGTTCATTCGTGCCAGGCGTGGTGGCTCATGCCTGTAATCCCAGCACTTTGGGAGGTTGAGGCAGGTGGACCACCTGAGATCAGGAGTTCAAGACCAGCCTGACCAACCTGGAGAAACCCTACCTCTACTAAAAATACAAAATAATTAGCTGGGCATGGTGGTGCATGCTTGTAATCCCAGCTTCTTGGGAGGCTGAGGCAGGAGAATGGCTTGAACCTGGGAGGGGAAGGTTGCAGTGAGCCAAGATCACGCCATTGCA
>NW_016107329.1:1262690-1310924 GCF_001604975.1 Cebus imitator
ATGAGAGAAAGAGACAGCTCCAGCTCCTTTGACACCATTGCAAATACCAGGACACCAATTTCTTACTCTGAAAATGTGCAATTAAAAGAAATGAATTAAGTACTCATGTTGTCTTTCAGGATAATCAAATCACCCTAATGGGAGAGAGAAAATTATTATTGGCTGAGGAATTCCAGCTAATAAATGAATAAGGAATGACAGAAAGCCATCACTTTGCCACCCCTAGTGAAACGATTGAGTCATAAGCAATCACCAGAGGATAACATTACTTCATAATTAGTTGGTGGGGAAGGAGAATAGAGGGGCCTGGCTGTCACTACTTGAATTCTTTGATCAATCTCAGCGTCACTAAAAATGGAAACCAGTCATTCGGTGCCTCCTGATGTAATACGATATGAAGCACACAGCACCAACTGTAATGTATTCTTGCCAAAAAAAAAAAAAGAAGTTAAGCCTGAATCTAGCTAAGCCTCTAGGGAAACACAAGGGATAAAGAAGGAAGTTAAAACCACAAGGAAGCAAAAAAAAAAAAATAAACCAAAATATGGAAGATTCTACAGGACTGCTTGTCTGACTTATTAAACAAGCCAATGTTGGAAAGCAAGGGAGAGAAGGAGGACTCAATTTGATTAAAAGAGACTTAGAAATTACAATATGCAAATGAAATGAATGGACTTTAATTTAATCCTAATTTGAATGAATAATCCATACAAATTTTTTTTTTTTTTTTTTGAGATGGAGTTTTGCTCTCATTGCCCAGGCTAGAGTGCAATGGTGGAGTCTTGTCTCACTGCAACCTCCAACTCTTGGGTTCAAGTGATTCTCCTGCTTCAGCTCCCCATGTAGCTGGGATTACAGGCATGTGCCACCACACCTGCTAATTTTTTGTATTTAGTAAAGATAGGGTTTTATCATGTTTGTCAGGCTGGTCTCCAACTCCTGACCTCAGGTGATCCACCTGCTATGGCCTCCCTAAGTGCTGGAATTACAGACATGAGTCACCATGCCTAGCCCTGTACACGTATTTTTGAGACAATTGGAAGAACCTGATCGTGGTCTGATTATAAAATGGCTCTGAAGAATTATCATTAATTTCATTAAGTGTGTTAACATTGGGATTAAGGAAGATGATGCTCTTATATTTTTGGTACTAAACTATGCAGGAGAGAAAGGATATGTTGTCTAGGATTTCCTTTAAAAAACTTTAACAAAGAAAAAGAAAATCGATATGGGTAGGTTAGTATGGAAAACTCTTGAGAACTGTTGAATCTGGGGAGTGGTGTGTAGGGGTTCATTTTGCTATTCTCTACAATTTTGTACATGTTTAAAAACTATATCATAAAATAATTTAAAGCCTTTTACATAACAGATTATATAATAAACCAAAATAAAAATTATAAACCATTGATTATAATTTCTATGTTGATTTATTATATAATCTGTTATGTAAAATCAATGGTTTATAATTTCTATTTTGGTTTATTATATAATCTGTTATGTTATTTTATTGTTCTCACAAAACTGTATTGAGTTGGACATGTATAATGTGTACATTTTTATGTATGTGTGTTATCCCTCAATGAAAGTTTTACTTCCATCAATACAAATGAGTCCTTTAAAATATTCAGTAGATTAACTGAAGAGTGGTTATTTATTGTTGAGACACAAATTTGTGACCTAGGAAATCAAACGAAAGCTAATTTCAAAACAGACACAAATTATGAGGGGAAGGATGAGGAACTTGGAAGACAGATCTAAGAAACTTCATGTGCAACTAATAGAAGTTCCAGGAGGAGAAAAAAAAACCAACAGAAGGGCAAACGCTGGACAGATAATAGATGAAGAGACCCCTAAGTAGAAGAGAAACACAAATTTGTGAATGGAGAGGAGGGATGCTGCTTCAGAAAAGACTATGAAAGCCCAGATCTAGGCACATCCAGGTAAAACAGCTGAACTCTAAGCATAAAGATGAAACTGAAAGCCTTATGGACTGAAAATAAGAAACTTACAAAAGCAAAAGATTTGCAGTGATGTTGAATGTCTCATCTGTCATCACTGGAAGATAGGAAACAGTTGGATGTATACATTAACTAGTGCAAGAAAAAGACTACAAGCTAAGGTTTCCATACCCAACCAAAGTATCCTTCATCCAGGTAGCAACAGAAGCATATGTGTAGATAAACACTGTTTCAGAGAGTATAGCTCTCATATTCATGTGAAGAATATGTAAGAGAAATCTACTTATAATTAACCACAAATGAATTAGAAGATTAACCTAAAGATGGAGCAACACTAAGTGAAGAAATACTTTATAGCTATGACCCTTGTGATACATAGTTAAATCTAAATGGTTGATTACAGATTGTTTAGGTTTCTAGAATTCTGTTTAAATGCTAAATAAAGATTCTGGTAACAGAAAAGGCATTCTGCCAAAAAAAAAAAAAAGAAAGAAAAAGAAAACTTTCAATAGCCTGAAAGTAAAATATTCAATTATTTATTGTTATAGACTGAATGATTGTGTACTTCTGCCCCAAATTCATGTGTTGAAATCTCTTGATAGGATGGTATTATGAGGTGGGACCTTTAGGAAGTGATTAGGTCATGAGGGTGAAGTCCTCATGAATGGAATTAATGCCCTTAGAGAAGAGACTCCAGAGAGCTTGTTTGCCCTGTTGCCACTATATGAGGATTCAGTGAGAAGGCCAGAGTTTGTGACCCAGAAGAGGGCCCTCATCAGACTCCCAACCATGCTGCCATCCTGATCTTGGACTTCCAGCCCCCAGAACTAAGATAAATAAATGTCTATTGTTCACAAGCCACCCAGTCTATGGTATTTTGCTAAAGCAGCCTGAACTAAGACACTTATCCATCCTTGATAGTTAAGGAAAGGCTGGGACTCATAGGAGGCAGAGGTTTCTCAAGAGCTTATCTGACAAGAGGAAAGTAGGTGAGGTAAAGGTAAGAAAGGATGAAAGTCATGTCATGAAGTTAGTGCTGCCTTCATGCTCCAACAATAGGGTCCCCTGCTCTGTACCCATGTCTTCAAGAGCCTGGCTCTTCTTCCAGCCAAAGGCCACCTTTCAAGCAGGGAGTGCATGGTGTGTGCAAGATGGGGAGGGGAGGCAGGAAGGGGCCACCCACCTTGTTCTGGACACTGCTCTGTGCTCCTGGGATTTCAGAATACTCAGTCCAAAAAGTCCTGAGCCAACTCTAAGCCACATCTGAGAAGAGGCACAACTCCTGAATGTGCCTCTTCTGGGATCTGTTCTCCAAAGAACCCGGTGGTAGGTAAGAGAGAGCTGTGTGTGTGTGTGTGTGTGTGTGTGTGTGTGTGTGTGTGTGTGTGAGACAGAGAGAGAGAGAGAGAGAAGGCTGATGGCACGGGTGTGTGCCGGTATGTCCACACCCAGGACCCCCTTTTTGCTGTGGGAGCAGAGCCAAGTTGGAGATGAAGTCAGCAGGGCTGCAGGCCGGAGTCCTAGACCAAGAGTGGCTCTGTGTTCCCTGTAGCTTTCCAGAACAGACCTCCAGGAACTCTGAGGATGCTAAACTCAAGCCTGGGCTTTCAGTGCATTCTGAAGATGATTTTGTCAGGGCAGAAGAATAGAGCGTATATGACAGCTTATTAGTTTGATTTATACGTTTTATATATTTAGACAAATGGTAAGTGGTTCTCCCTTTATATTCTTGTCTCAGCCCCTCTAAATATTGAGGCAGCATTTTGTATGGCAAGGATGAGTCATGAATTCAGAGGAGAAAGAGATCACAGTAGGCTGGGTGAGCTGCGAAGGAAGGCTTCATGAGAAATCACTGCAAACTGGCATTTTAGGATAGAAAGAGACTGTTGAGATTAAGCTAACTAAAAAGTCAGGCATCTTTTATTTGGGTTTGAATATAGCAAGGCTGAGATTATGGATCTAATACAATCCTCTTACTTTGCAAAAGAAAGCCCAGGAAGTTCTGGCTGATAGTAACAGACATGGGCTTGACCCCACGTCTCTTGGCTGCCAGCTCAGGATCCTGCCACTTCCCCCGTGTGCTTCTGCCGAACTGAAAGGGGCAACAGCTCTGGAAAAGCAGGAGTGTGGAGAATAGGCACAAGACAGGATAGGCAAAGAGCCTGGAGCTCCTAAAACTTTTCAGATGGGAAGAGAGTGATTGCGTCTTCTCTACATCTGGAAGCGCAGCCTGAAGTAACTGCCTTTGAAATCTCACCCCTGATCTCTAAAGGTAATGTGAATTATGTGTTATGGTCTCTAATGAGGCTTTGGAATTAGACCAAGGGTGGAACTGAGATGCTACCCTTTAATTGGTAAATTTGGGCAAGTTATTTGACCTTTGAGCTTTAATCTCCATACCTATAAAATGGGAGTAATAATAGCAGAGCTGCTGTGAGGATTAGATGACATCATGTATCAAGAGTGCTTTGCTGGTGGCTCACACCTATAATCCCAGCACTTTGGGAGGCCAAGGAAGGGGGATCTTTTTAGCCCAGGAGTTTGAGACCAGCCTGGGCAACATAGTAAGACTCTGTCCCTACAAAAAATTGAAAGTTGGCCAGGCATGGTGACGTGCACCCCACAGTCCTAGCTACTCAATAGGTTGAGGTGGAAGAATCGTTTGAGTTCAAGAACCTGAGGCTCTAGTGAGCTATGATTGTACCACTGCACTCCAGCCTGGGCAACAGAGCAAGATCCTGTCTGGAAAAAGAAAAACAAAGAGTGCCTTGTGCTCAACACACGTGGGCTGATGGGCCTCCCAGCCCTGTGGGTGAGCAGATTTCCTTAATGAATGGTCACCCCTGGTATGGTTACTAAGCTTTGCTATGTACATCACGATTATTTAGTGTTTAGAATGAATGTTGCAACTTATTTTCTCCCTTTGGAAAATGACATGCCAGCAACAGCTGAGTTTTGAAGAATTGATGACATGTTAACTTAGAACGGACACATAGTAATGCTGAGGCCTGGTAAATTTCCTGTGCAGCAGCTCATAATCAGTGCAAATTCTTGGATCAAGGGGAAGCTTCCCTTTCCAGAGTTCCAGTCTATTTTTGTCAGCAAGGAGAGGTGATATGGCTTATTTTGTAACAATTCTTGCAATCCTATGATGATATGCATGATCTAAATAGATTAATGAGCCAGGTGCAGTGGCTCATGCCTGTAATCCCAACACTTTGGGAGGCCAAGGCTGGTGGATGGCTTGAGCCCAGGAGTTCAAGAACAGCCTGGGCAGCAAGGTGAGATGCTGTATCTACAAAAATTAAAATTAGCTGGGCATGGTGGTGCACACCTGAGGTCCCAGTACTTGGGAAGCTGAAGTCAGAGGATCACTTGAGCCCAAAAAGTAGAGGCTGCAGTGAGCTGAAATTGTGCCACTGTACTCCAGCCTGGGTGACAGGGCAAGATCCTGTCTCTAAAAAAATAATAAATAAATCAACTAATGAGTTGGTTAGGATATAGTGTCGTGCTTTTATACATATTTAGGGGGAACATTTAAGTTGCTAGAAAAGTCATGGATATGTTCATATGGTGTACAAAAGGAACCAGGAATATATATTTGGCAGTGTTTTAGTAAAACTAGTAATAATCATAAATATGAAATCTATGAGTCTCAAAATGAAATTAGGAAAAATTGCTTTGGTGGTAAGTATGTTCTCCCTGCAGAGAACTGTGAATTCTAGGAAGAAACTGAGAGTTACATCGTGTAGCTCTATCACCAGGTTGCTGCAAAGTAACAGAATTGCTCTCTTCCTATGTCCCACCCCCTTTGGATTTTAAGATAAGACTGGGACTTGCCCAGCAATAAGGTAAGGATGAATACACACACACACACACACACACACACACAGAGAGAGAGAGAGAGAGAGAGAGAGAGACAAAACTTACATACAACTAGCCCATAAGCCAATACTTCTGACCCTCTCTCCATTCTAACCATCAAGTCAAATTGGTAGATTTGGTTGGATGATGAGACCAAAGTGCCATTCACTTCGAAAATGATGTGATTCTTTGGCAAGTCAGTGACTTGCCTGTCTTCACGTAAGAACATCAATTCTAGGAGTTCACCAGGATTCTTCCAAGTATAAGATAAAGAATAGAGTCTTTAGTCCCAGGCTCCTCCAACCCCACATGTACACAGTGGCCTTGATTTTCTGATCATTCCTGAGACTGCTTTGGTTTTAAGATGACACTGATAAATTGGTAACAAGAACCAAATTCTGGCTTGTCCAACTCCAAAGCTGTGTTCATTTCATTGCACTAGTATTACAGGTTTTCCAAATATTTCCTTTGAGTATTTTATCTACTATATATTATTCATATTTTAAATGTTCTATTAAAATACAATGGTACCTGTTACAAGAAGATAAGTATTCTTTTTCATCTTGGATAAAAAGGATTAATAATTATTGGGGAAATAATGAAAGAGAAAATTTTGCACCTATCAAGTTTACTCAGAGGTCGTCTATGCTTGTTTATGTGTTTTGTTTTGTTTTGTTTTGTTTTGTTTTGTTTTACAAAAGATAGGAGATAGTAATAGCTTACACCCCTTGAAGACTCTGATTTGGCCTAATCAAATATTTTGAACAACCCTTTACTTCAAAGTTGACCTTTTTGTATTGACATAAGGCTCAGTGTTTTCAAAATATTTTAAAAGTTGAGATTCTTATGCCGGGCGCGGTGGCTCAAGCCTGTAATCCCAGCACTTTGGGAGGCCGAGGCGGGTGGATCACGAGGTCAAGAGATCGAGACCATCCTGGTCAACACGGTGAAACCCCGTCTCTACTAAAAATACAAAAAAAAAATTAGCTGGGCATGGTGGTGCGTGCCTGTAATCCCAGCTACTCAGGAGGCTGAGGCAAGAGAATTGCCTGAACCCAGGAGGCGGAGGTTGTGGTGAGCCGAGATCGCGCCATTGCACTCCAGCCTGGGTAACAAGAGCGAAACTCCGTCCCAAAAAAAAAAAAAAAGTTGAGATTCTTATTTAAAGATATATTGAGATCCTTTTGTGGTTCACACATGTGCTGACTGGCTTTTCACACTCACATGTGAGATGCGCCCACCTCCAACCTTGTTATGATGTCAGCACGTTACCTCTCTGACATAAAGGACCAAAAAAGGAGAAAAAAAATCAATATTATGCAATCAAGTCATGTCCTGTCACTGCGCAAGCAAAACTTGTTTCCATGTGCTGGTCAGCTCTGCTAACCTCTCTGCTCAGTTGGCCACTTGCCTTTCAGGGCTTTGCCATTGTGTTTGCTCATCCTGTTCCAAAATATCCAAGTGTTTATGGCCAGATGTCTGGGCACAGTGATGACTGTACCATCCATATTTAGACTGAGACACTGGGCTATAATACATTCTTTTCAGCACCATTAATTTTGGATGTAGTTAACATTTCAGTTCTATTTGTAAGGATGCATTATTTATGTTGGTTGTCGATGGAACAGCACATCCTTTGAGCTCCATCTCTTTCTGCTACTATTTAGTGTTTTTCGAAGTGTTCTGAGGAGCTCTGTAGCTTCAGTGCAGAAAGGAAAGCGGGTAGAGAGCCAAGCCTCCAGGGGCTCATGCCACTTTCCCTTTAACAAGAGCAGCTCCTTTTCTACTCGTGTGCCTGGAGACTGTCTCGAGAGGTTCATTTCTAGGATTTTTCTTTTCCATGTAATTTCCTCTTTTCCTTCCTCCACTCAAGGAAGTATCCAGCTTAGTTTTATTCCTTCCACAGAAGTGTGTTTCAGGGCTAAAAAGCAAATTCACCTGTAAAACTTTCTGAATTTTGTTTCAAAAGATTACATCCATGGGAGAGCATCAGAGGCTTGTGGTGGAGGCTGAAAGCAGAGAGGGATTTTCTGATAGAGGCAGAATGTCTGGAAGATGCAGAAGGGAGCAAGAGGATCTCCCCTCTGATTAAAAAGAATGCCTTTTTCTTTGTAATCATACTAATTTGAATAAATCTGAAGACTAGTGAGGAAAGAAGCATTTGTTTTAAGTAATTTGCACAATATCAGAAATTCACCACACTGCCATCAGAACCTGGCTGGCTTATTAGACAGCATTGCCTGATGTTGAAGACAGCACTACAAATCAGGTGTGCTTTAAGAGCTGCCTTTTGGCATATTTCACATCACTGTTACGGTTTAGCTGTGTCCCCACCCAAATCTCATCTTGAATTATAGCTCCCACAATTCCCATGTATTGTGGGAGGTAACTAGTGGGAAATAATTGGATTATGAGAGGCAGGTCTTTCCCATGCTGCTCTTGTGACAGTGAATAAGTCTCAGGAAATCTGGTGGTTTTATAAGGGGGAGTTTCCCTGCACAAGTTCTCTCTTCCCTGCCACCATGTAAGATGTGACTTTTGCCTTCCACCATGATTGTGAAGCCTCCCCGCCATGTGAAACTGTGAGTTTATTGAACTTCTTTTCCTACCCAGTCTCAGGTACATCTTTATCAGCAGCATGAGAACAGACTAATACATTTACTCATGATGTTATACTCCTAGATTCAAGGTTTTTGTTTTGCTTTTATACACTCATACTCTTGAAACTGATAGCAATTGTTGCTTTACATACTCAAATTGCCATTGCATGGCCAACCCCATGGGAAAGCTTCTTTCCTTTGCTGACCTTTCTGTCCAACTCAACAAATATCTCTGGAACAAATAGCCCACAAATATCTCTGAAAGAATCACTGCTCCAAGAAATCATGAGTTCTAGGCCCATCTTGCTCTCCCTGGCCCAAGATTTGGCAATTACTATCTCCAAAAAAAATCTTACCAGTTGCAATTATTAAATGATTGTCCACAATGTGGACACTAGAAGTGCTATCATTCAAGGAAACTCCTGGATATTACCAGAATGCCACACCCAGGGAAGCCAATATAGGATATTTTAGTGAAAGAATGGAAGTCTTTTAGAATGTGCATCATGGTGATCTTCTCATTTTAACACCTTTATCATTCAATTAATTTCACATCTATTTGGGGGAAAGTATTTTGGGAAAAGAAGAGCTATAGCAAAGGCTCTAGGTGGAGGATATGTGGTGAATTCAAGGAACAGTAAGGGGGCCAGTGTGGCTAGAAAGGAGTGAGGGAAAAATATGAACTCGGAAGGTTAGCAGAAATCCAGATCATGTAGAACCTTGGAGGCTTCTGTGAAAACTGATTCTTTTCTTTGAGTGAAATGAGGAGCCATTGGAGAATAAGGAGTAGCAGAAAGATCCTACTTAAGTTTTAGATATCGCTATGGCTTCTTTGCTGAACAGTGACAGAGGTAGAAGTGAGAGCTCAATTAGGAATTGCACTCATCCATGCAAGACATGATGGTAGCTTGGACCCGGGAGGTAGCTGTGGATTTTCTCCCGAATTGTGCAATGTGAGAGAGGGAAAAGAGTTACATAGGAACAAAAAGGTTTTTTACTTTGATTTGATTTTGCTATGATCTGATTTAGCTGTGATCTGAATGTTTGTGGCACCCCACCTAATTAATAATTCATATTGAAATCTAATTCTCAATGTGATGGTATTAGTGGGTGAGGCTTTTGAGGGGGAATGAGGTCGTGAGTATGGTGCCCTCCTGAATGAGATCAGTGCCCTATAAAGAGATGAAGAGCTCAGAATTCTTCCTTTTCACATTCAAGGAGACAGCAAAAAGGTGACATCTATGAATCAGAAAATGTCTCTTCACCAGGCACAGAACTGTGAGAAATAAATTTCTCCAGAACTGTGGGAAATACATTTCTGTTGTTTATAAACCATCCAGCTTACAGTATTTTGTTATAGACTATCCTGTTTCTCTTTAACTTTTATTATGAAATAATTTTGGACTCACAAGAAGTAGCAAAAAACAGTATAGATGGTTCCCATGTACATTTCACCCACTTTCCCCCTATAACAATGATAACGTCTTTTTTTTTTTTTTTTTAAGAGACACCATCTTGCTCTGTCACCCAGGCTGGAATGCAATGGCATGATCAAAGCTCACTGCAACCTTGAACTCCTGGGCTCAAACAATCCTCCTGCCTCAGCCTCCCAAATAACTAGAACTACGGGCATACACCACAATACCCAGCTAAGTTTTTAATTTTTTTTTTTTTTTTCTGTAGAGAGGGGTTCTCACTGAGTGCCCAGGCTGGTTTCAAACTCCTGGCCTCAAGTGATCTTCCTGTCTCAGCCTCCCAAAGTGCTGGGATTACAGGTGTGAGCCACCTGTATCAAAATGTATGATAGAATCTTACATAATTATAGTAATTATGAAAACCAGGAGATGTACATTAATACAATGCAATTACCCAGGCTACAGACCTTCTTCAAATTTCTCCAGTTTTTGCATGCATTTATTGTGTGTCTATGTGAATATCTACATATTTCCAATTATTTTTAGTGATTGTACATATTATATTTTAGATTTAAGTGTCTAAATGTTTATTACTAGTATGTAGAAATATGATTGATTTTGTGTGCTGACCTTGTATTCTGTAACCTTGCAAATCCGACTTATGAGTTCTACGTGTTTTTCGCTGCATTCCTTGAGATTTTTCTGCATAAATAATCGTGTCATCTACAAACAGGGACAGTTTTATTTCTTCTTTCTGCTCTGTATGCCTTTTCTTTCCTTATTGCGTTGGTTAGAATTTCCAGTACTTTGTTGAATTGGTTGTCAGAGTGGACATTCTTGCCTCGCTCCCGAATTTAGAGGAACAGAATTTAACCTATTATCATTAAGTATGATGCTACATCTGAATTTTTTTTTTTTTTTTTTTTTTTAGATGGAGTCTCACTCTGTCGCCTAGGCTGGAGTGCGGTGCCACAATCTAGGCTCACTGCAACCTCTGCTTCCCAGGTCCAAGCAATTCTCTTGCTTCAGCCTCTTGAATAGCTAGGACTATAGGCATGCACCACCATATCCAGCTACTTTTTGTATTTTTAGTAGAGATGGGGTTTCACTAAGTTGGCTAGGATGGTCTTGATCTCTTCACCTTGTGATCCACCCACCTTGGCTTCCCAAAGTGCTGGCATTACAGGCGTGATCTGCCATGCCTGGCTTTTTCTTTTTTTCTTTCTTTCTTTTTTATGAGATGGAGTCTCACTCTATCACCCAGTCTGGTGTGCAATGGTGTGATCTCAGCTCACTGCAACCTCTGCCTCTTAGATTCAAGTGATTCTTCTGCCTCAGCCTCCAAAGTAGCTGGGACTACCGGTGTGCACCACCAAGCCTGCCTAATTTTTGTATTTTTAGTACAGATGGGGTTTTGCTATGTTGGCTAGGCTGGTCTAGAACTCCTGACCTCAGGTAATCAACCTGCCTTGGCCTCCCAAAGTTACAGGTGTGAGCCACTGGACTCGGCCATTTTTGTACAGTGTTTGTCTGGTTGTGCTTTCAGGGCAATGCTGACTTCATAAAATGAGTTGAGAANTATTTTTAGTAGAGACAGGATTTCACCACGTTGGCCAGGCTGGCCTTGACCTCAAGTGATCTGCCCACCTCAGCCTCACAAAAGGCTGAGATTACAGGTGTGAGCCACTGGACTCGGCCATTTTTGTACAGTGTTTGTCTGGTTGTGCTTTCAGGGCAATGCTGACTTCATAAAATGAGTTGAGAAGTTTCCTCCTCATCTATTTTCTGGAAAAGATTATGTAAAATTAACATTATTTTACCAAACTGAAGTGCTGATATTAAACATTATTCTTTAAATGTTTGGTAGAATTCTCCAATAAAATCATCTGGGACTGTTCTTTTTCAGAAGATTTTAAACTACGAATTTATTCCCTCTTTGCTCAAGGGCAGTGATGGAAATGAGGGCTCTGCCCATAGTTCCAGTGCTGGGCAGATTAACCAGTGGAGAGAAAAAAAGATGTGATTTATTTGTGAGGTTTGTCTGGAGCAGGACGAGTCTTGTCAAAAAGATTCTGTCCTGCTCAGCACCCGCTTTATTTGTCATCTGGCTAAAAAGAGCTCTCTTTTCTTGGGGAATTTCTTTTGTCAGCTATTTGTATGGTGTCTCTGGATTCTGGGATTCTCCAGGCCAGAATGTATAAGTGGAAAAATTAAATAGGAAACTAACCTCCATATTATTTTCTGAATCTTAAAGTAGCTAGCTAATTTTCCATATTTTCTCCACCTTTCAGTCTTCTGATATTTATTTTATGTGTTTTGTCCAGAGTTTTTAGCTATAGCTGAAGGAAAAAATATGGTGGAATGTGTTTGCTCCTCCTTGTCTGGAACACATGCACCCTTGGGTTTTTGACCTGAATAACTGGAAGGATGGATTTACCATCAACTGAGATGGGAAAGTCTATGGGTAGAATAGGTTTGCTCATGAATATCAGCACTTCGGTTTGGTTATGTTAAGTTTGAAATATGTATTATTCAAACAAGTGGGGATATTGAGTAGGCAATCATACATGTCTAGATTTTAGGAGAGAATTTTGGGGTTGGGGATGTACATTTGGGTGTAATCCAGTAGAGAGCATGCCTTTAAAAGCATGATATTGAGTGAGAACACCAAAGGTGGAGGAAGAAAAGGAAAACAATCCAGCACATGCAACTGAGAAGTAGGAGCTGATGACAGAGGTCTGCGGTGTCCCGGAAACCAACTGAATAAAAATGTCTCAAGAAAAAGGCAGCCATCACCTGTGTCAAATACTGCTAATCAAAATTGGTATTTTGGAGTTAGATATAGCAATGAATTTCACAATGTGGAATCTACTGGAGACTTTGGTAAGAAAAGTTTAAGTGGAATGGTGGGAGAAAGAATGATTGGTGTGGATTTATGGGACAATGGGAGTAGAGGAATTGGACTGTGAGTACCGGTAATTCTTTTGAGGACTTTTGTGGCAAAGAGGAGAAAATAAATGGGGACATCTTTGGCAGGGGAAGAAGGGTTAATGGATTATTTTAGTTTTATTTATTTATTTTTTTAGAGGCAGGAAACAACAGCATGTATGCTCTTGAAAATGATCTGGTAGAGGGTGAAAAATGCTAATGTAGCAGAGAGAGAGGAGAAACGTTGAAGTGATTCCATGAGTGCATGAGTGCTCTGGTTTGAATGTTTGTGTCCCTCTAAAATTCATGTTGAAATTTAATCCCCAGTGCAAGAGTATTAAGTGATGGGGGCTTTAGACGGTGACTGGTTGAATGGGATTAGTACCCTTAAAAAATAAAATGGCTTGAGGGAGCCTTTTTGGCCCTTTTTACCCTTCTACCATGTGAGCACACAGCAGGAAGCTGCTAGTGAGGAACAGGCCCTCCAAGACACTGAATCTGCTGGTGCCTAGATCTTGGACTTCCCAGCCTCCAGATCTGTAAGAAATAAATTCTTGTTCTTTAGTAATTACCCAGTCTAAGGCAGCTTGTTATAGCAGCCCTAGTGAACTAAGACAATGAGAAAGTATGAAATTGTGTATGCAAATGGAGGCATTAGCTTGAAATGGCTCTGTTCATCTGTGCTGACAGGCAAAGAGGCAAATATGTAGGTGGGGATGTGATGAAGAGAGTCTGTGAAGTCCCTTCTCAGTGAAATATGAAGGAAGGTCATCCACTTTTGAGTGTGGGGTAGAAGGTGTTCAAAGTTTGAGAAGAGAAGCAAAGGTATAAGATAGCTAACAGGGTCGAGTTTGGTGGCTCATGCCTGTAATCCCAGAACTTTGGGAGGCCAAGGTGGGCAGGATCATTTGAGGTCAGGAGTTCGAGACCAGCCTGGCCAACATGGCAAAACACCGTCTCTACTAAAACGACAAAAAAAAAATTAGCTGGGCATGATGGCAGGTGCCTGTAGTCCCAACTACTCGTGAGGCTGAGGCAGGAGAATCCCTTGAGCCTAGGAGGCGGAGGTTGCAGCGAGCCGAGATTGCACCATTGCACTCCAGCCTGGGAGACAGAGCGAGACTCTGTCTCAAAATAAATAAATAAATAAAATAGCTAAGAGATTTGGGGAAGGAATGGACTATGGGAATGTACTAAGGCCCACCAGAATTTTGTCACAAACATAAAGTGATTCCAATTAGGGTGGCTGTGAGAATGTAGGGTAACGTGGTGGCAGAATACCATAAATCCAGCTTGAGTCTCTCACTGCTTTCAGTTGTCCCCTTCCCTCACTCATATCACCTCTCATCGTCCCATTGTTCTTGAACAAACTGCAGAAAACAAAATATCACAACAAATTTGAGGCAGCAGTTCCAAACAAACGCTCTGCAGTGACATGGAGTATTTTTGAGCTGTGAATACAGCGGCATCTGTTGGACACTGTATGAATTATTAGCTCAAGAGAGTTCACAGTTTTATCATTGCATGGAGCTATATTCCTTTCCATTACATACTTTCTTTGTCAAGCTGACTTTTGAGACGTTATTGAAATAAAAGCAAGTATTACACAAGAATCAGTGTGGTGTTCCATCCAATTCTTAAGTTTTAGGAGTTGTGTCATGTTCAACAGGCACACACATCTCACTCAGAAATTGTGGTTAAGAATGAAATAGGCCGGGCACGGTGATTCACACCTGTAATCCCAGCTGTTTGGGAGGCCGAGGTGGGCAGATCACAAGGTCAAGAGATCGAGACCATCCTGGCCAACATGGTGAAACCCCATATTTACTAAAAATACAAAAATTAGCTGGATATAGTGGCACATGCCTGTAGTCCCAGCTACTTGGGAGGCTGAGGCAGGGGAATTGCTTGAACCACGGAGGTGGAGGTTACAGTGAGCTGAGATTGCGCCACTGCACTCCAGCCTGGGCAACAGAGTGAGACTCTGTTTCAAAAAAAGAAAAAAAAGAAAAGAAAAAGATATGAGTAATAATTAAGTCGTTTAGACATAAACTAATTTTAGTGCAGTTGTTAGTAATTTATTTTGGTCTAGAAGTGCAGTGGAAAAATTAGAGATGCTAAGAACACCATTTGCTGAGAAAACGTGGGAACCTCTGACTTAAAAATGAATTCCAGTTGCTTTCTCTATTTATTCCAAATACTGGGTCAAGGCCCCAAAGGGTGCAGTTGTATGTAGTTGAACTAAGAATAATCATGCCAAAGTCTAAATCTTGCAGGGAAATTACTTATGACACTCACACCATCTCACCAAGTTCCCTTATTACATTAAAACTTGAGCCTAAATATCTCTCCCTAGTTTTAATGGCATATGGCTACACTATAACCATCTATTATAATATGGGAATTTAAAGCCAAGAGTAAACATATGCCTTTTAGCTCCCCTAGAGTTGTATCTCTAAAAGAAGTCAGAACATGCGGGTCGACAGAAGACTTGGCTTGGACATTTATCTTTTTGTCAACATCTACTCCAAATGGGTAATTCTTGATAGATGGCTTAAGCCAAATAATTGTGGCCTCAGGACTGCTTTATTGTCGCCAACCGAGATGCCAGTAACATATGCATGTGTGTTGGGGAAATGAGATGCCACCAGGCAGTGTTTGATTATATGTGTATGTGTCTATGTGTGCCTGGGCCTTTCAAGAGACTGTCTCTCTTCTCTGACCTGACATTGTGAGTTTTGCAAGTCAAGATAGTGCTTTGCAGCAAAAGAAACTCTCAGCAGAGTAAACAAACAACCTACAGAAAGAGAAAATATTTGCAAATCATGCATCCAACAAAGTATTAATATCCAGAATTTATAAGGAATCTAAATGAACCTAGAAGAAAAAAACAACTCTATTAAAAAGTGGGCAAAGGACATGAACAGACACTTCTCAAAAGGAGACATATAAGCAACAAACAAACACAAAAAATGCTCAACATCAGTAATCGTCAGAGAAATGCACAAGGAGATACTATCTCACACCAGTCAGAATGGCTATAACAAGAAATAAAAGAATAACAGATGTTGGCGAGGTTGTAGAAAAAAAGGAACACTTATACACTGCTAGTGAGGATGCCAATTAGTTCAGCCACTATGAAAAGCCGTTTGAAGATCTCTCAAAGAACCAAAACTAGAACTACCATTTGACCCCAGCAATCCCATTCCTGGGTGTATACCCGAAGAGAAATCAATCATTCTTCCAAAAAGACATGCACTTGTATGTTTATCATAGCACTATTCACAATGGCAGAAATGAAATCAATATAGCTGTCCATTAACAGTAGATTGGATGAAGAAAAATGTGGTGATATACACCATGGAATACTGTGCAGCCATAAAAAAAAGAACAAAATCGTGTCCTTTGTAGTAATGAGATGCAGATGGAAGCAGTTATCCTAAATTAACCAATGGATAAACAGGCAACCAAATATCACATGTTGTCATTGATACGTGGGAGCTAAATATTGGGTTCACTTGAATGTGAGGATGGGAACAATAGACACCGGGGACTCCAAAAAAAAGAAGGGAGGGAGGGAGGGAGGAAGTGGGGAAGGGCTGAAAACCTTCCTATTGAGTACTATGTTCACTATCTGGGTGATGGGATCAATAGAAGCCCAAACTTTAGCACCACGCAATATACTCTTGTAAAAAACCTTCACGTATACACCCTGAATCTAAAATAAAAACAGAAATTTAAAAACATTGTGCTTTGTTAATTCAGGTTTGGGATAAAATGCACCAACAATCCCAGTTACTTGGCTTGGGCCCAGGAGTTCAAGACCAGACTGGGCAACATAACGAGACTTAGTCTCAGAAAGATAGTTTAAAAAATGATAAATGCTTGAGGTGACAGATACCCTAATTACCCTGATTTGATCATTATACCTTATATACTTGTATCAAAATATCATATAGACCCCATAAATATGTATAGCCATTATGTATTAATAATTAAAATTTAAAACATTTTTAAAGATTGTGCTTTATTAATTTGTGTTAGGTTCAGTACCCAGAACAAGGCATGGTATCTGGTAGACTTTGAATTTGTTGCTTAGAATATGGAAAATAATAAGTTGATGTTATCTACATAAGCAGAAATACTATAAAAGCTGAAGAAGCTTGAGCTTCAGGGTCCCAAAGATTTGTAAACGTAAGATAGGTTTGCTGCAATTAGTTTAAAATATTATTTATTTCTACTTTCTTACCCTCCATCACATCTGACTTCAAGTCAGTGAGGTTGGATAGGTTACAAATATTTGGGGGATTAGATTTAGGGGAAGTTGAGTTAGGATACATTTAGACTGGGCATAGCGGGCTATATATTTAAGTGATTGACATTCACTTTGATATATATTTCTATCAAAGTGTAGGAATAGCTTCCAGGAATCCTTCTGCCCACTTTAAAGGACACATCCTAGGTGGTGACAAAAAGGTGCAAAGTCAGGGGCTACATCCTAACATGAAAGCCTCCTACAGTGCCCAGGACCAAAGGACCGGGCAAAGAGCAGAGAAACAGAGCTTGAAATGTACAGTGTGAGAGGCTGGCAGGCAGAAAAGGCTTCTTTTCATCAGGCGTGTACAATTATAAGCGGGTAAATCTTTCTCTACAACACCTAGTCAAAAAGGTGTTCCCTTCTGACAAGAATATACTCAAAAGAGCGGAGCATGCCCTATTCATTTACTATTCTTCCTTTTTTGATGGGAATTGCATGACATAGGGTTTGCCAGAGTTTTGTGTTTGTGCAGTATAAACCCATACTGATACCACAAACAGCAAGGACATCTGCGAGTGAAGTCACACATTTTACGCATCTCAACCTATTGGTCTGCACCTTATCATATCTGATGTATCCATTTCTGATGAAGTCTGGTGGTTCCTGATGAAATGGTACACAAAATTGCCAGGGTCAGCAATTTTGTGCCTGAACTTTCTCAATCGTTAAAGATAAATAACAAATTTCAATCAGTCACTAGAAGATTGGATTACTTTCTATCTTTATATGAAAACACTTCACGAGGAAACCATTGGACGTTCTATGATTTTATTTTTCACAGAATATCACAACAGCCACCAGCTGTCCACTTCAGAGGAGTTTAGCTATGGTAATGTCAGCTGTGATAAACTGAAGTAAGGGACCCCGAAAGCGACCCCAACAACTTTTTGGAGGAACTCCATATATTCCAAGAACTTGAAATCTTTGCCACTAGGGGAACTCTGAAGTTTCTTTTCCTTAAGGTTTCAGGGGGAATAGTCCAGCAGATGGTTTTGGGTATGACCTCCAGTGAGTCTGCTGGTACACACGCAAAAAAAAAGGGCCGGTTTTGTTTTCTTTCAGAATCGAAGTTGATATCGTCACGATGAGGTTTTGATGTTGATTTATGTTTGCTTTGGAAACAAACCAATCGTTCTGACTCATAATCATGCACTCTCTTCTTTCTGGCCCATTTCTCTTTACTGTGTGTACAACTGTAATCATGGTCCCAGTGACTGTTTTTCTTCTTAAATAAATCAAATCTGGCCTTTTTTCTTTCTTTTCTTTCTGGGTGCATGTGAGACTTGTCTTGGTTTTTTGCAAGATGCAATTTAATATTTGACTCTGTTAAAGAAGCTAAAGAATAACTTGTTCTGCTCCTGGTAGTCCATGAAAGTTTCTCCTCACTGAGTGATACACCAGATGACCTAGACTGAATTTCCATAGTATTTAATGAACGATGACACAACCAGTCAGGAGATTTCATTTTGGAAGATGATCTATATTTCCTGGTTTCGTGGGACTTATAAGAAGGCGGTGTAATAAATGAGGTTTGCTTTCTGTACCCTCTAGTACAATGCGAACCTGAATCGTCACTGTAAAATGATTTCAAATCACTTGTGATTTTGTAGGGATTTTCCAAAGGCATGCCTGTCTGTAATTCAAATAGAATGTTTTGTGATTCCTGATTTAAATAAGAGTTGGCTTCCAGAAACATACATTCCTCACTCTCACTTACTTCAAGATCTGGATATTTGTCCAACTCAGCTGGACTCTCAATATTTGTCTGAATATCAATAAAATCTTTCGAAATCTGAGTTTCATGTGAATCAGCTGAACCAACAGCATTGCTCTGAGTCCTTAAATGGGTAGATTTATATGTATTTGTTTCTTGAAACCATACATGATACTGTTTGTTTTTTTCTGGAGTCACATGGAATTCTGAATGTGAAAGAGCTTGAGTATCTTTCTTCCTCGGGCTGTGCAGATCACGGTCAGATTCACACACGAGGGTTGGCTCTGGGAGTTTCCTGATAAGCGATGAGTTTTCATGGGGACTTTGCCTTTTGAAAGAAATATGTTGCTCTAACAGTTCTGTATCAATGGGAAGACTCCCACTTTCTCCACCAGCATCTACTTTTTGACATATTCCAACTGTGTTTAACTTATTATGTTTGGGGAGTACATTTGGCTTAGGGAATGTACTTCCAACAGGAGGCCCCAGGAGAAAACGAAGGTATTTGTATTGTAAATCAAGATCTATTTGATGGAGAGATTTTTCCTCAAAAAGTAACAAAATTCTGTTTTGTCTTTTTGGTCTTGTGATACCAGAATGAACACAGTTAGAGAGAGGTTTCTTTCTCTCCTGAGCACTGGTCATTGCATGAGATTCTCTTACAATTCCGGGAAAGGCTTTCATGTGTATCTCCAATGTTTTCACAGAAAAGTGCATGAGGAGTTTGGCTTTTTCTTTTGCTGAGTGGTTTTGGAGGGTATGAGGCAATAGCATCTCACTAGCAGAAGTCACTGAAGATGTTCCACTTTCTAGCTTATGAATACTCTGTAGCTTTGTGGTCTCCACACTGCCACTTGAAACATCAACAGTCAGCGTCTTCACATTGCTGGTAGGAGGTGAATTATTTTGGTATTTGTGTTTTGAGTTAGGTTCTATGGTATCAATCCCTTCTAGAGACATAAAGCTCATTGTTTTATGTCTCGAATAGAACTTCCAGCATTTATCGTTTGAAAGAGTCCCTTTTGGATAAAAGTTGAACATGCGTAAAGATTTTTTTGCCATCTCTGGCATCAGCTTCAGTTGTATTTCAAATGCTTTTGACTCTAAATGATTAGTAAGCTTATTTTTTTCTTTGGGAGTAAACTGTTCTAAAAGGGGTTTGTGCTGCATTTTGGGATATTTTGCTGTTGATGTTGTATGTGAAACCTCTGGAAAAGGTACTAACTCCAAGTCATCAGGCTTATAGGCTTGTATGTTACCCAGTTTATCAGAAGAAACTTTGTCTTGGAGCATATTTTTAACATGGGATTCAGAGATATATTTGGTTGCTTCACAAATAGGAAGTAAATGTTCTGCATTTGTACTGTCTGCAACTATTTTGACTTCATTACTTTTAACTTGAGGTGGTATGGCCACAGTTCCTGGGAAAGCATTTTGTTGCTGAACATTTTGTGTGGTCATATCCCACAGTGGTTCACTCTGATCCCTTTGCTTGGGTAACTTTGGCTCTTCAAGCATAGATGGACACTCTGTGGGGGTCAGAATGCATTTGGGAATCATTTCTTCTTGCTCGATGATATGCAAGTCTGGTTTTTTAATGACGCTTGAGACATCGTTCTCTAGGACAACCCATCCTTTTGTTTGCGACTTTAAGTATTTTTTATTCATTTCACTTCTGAGGTTTGCTTCTGACTTGACATTAGGAAGTTTCTGCATTTGTTGTTTAGCTGCTACAAAGGGCTGGGGATCTTGTGGAGCTGTGCTTGTCAAATTCCGCTTCCCTTTTACAATTGTTAAACTGTCTCTCTTAAAAATGTCACGAGTGTTTGGTGATTTTTCCTGGAATTTAGAAAGGCAGATTCCCTTTTCTCTTTCTAGGTTTGTCTCAGAGTCAGGGTGAGGTGAACTCAGCATGGAAATAGAAATGCTTCTGATAAATACTCCTGAGATATCTTTACTCCATAAAACTATGTTCTTTAACTTAACATCAGACTCTAATTTCTTTCCATTGCTTGGTGTACCACACCCTGTGATATTAAGCATCTGTGGAATTGGGTGTTTCTGGATTTTCATGGTTAAATATTTGGTGCTCAATTCTCTTTTCAGATCTGTTATTGTTAATCTGCCTTTTTGGTCTTTACGTTTGGAAGAAAGAGGAACACAGGAATAAAAAGAATCCAGGATATTTCTTTGAAACAATTTTTGTAGTTGAGTGTTTTGTTTTGCGTTAGATGCCTCTAGTTCATTTTTCTGTTTTTGCACGATTAGGCGGCTCTTCTCCCTATGAGTGATGACCTGAGTCTTCACTTGAGATTCTTCTGCCTTTAGAGATGGAAGGTGCAGGTGTGCACTATGGCTTGTGTCCATTCTTACTTTCTCCTTCTCCAGATTGGCAGTCCCGCCCTTATGCAACTCCGTTTTATCTTCTTCCAGATGTAAAGCTCTGTTTGTGCCTATTTTTAATTTCCCTTCTTTCTGATTCACAGCACTACCATGGTCCACTTCTAATTGTTTCTGCTCTACATTTACATTGGTGTTTGTGTCTGTTTGATCTTTTTCTTTCAGATCCCCTGATTGAAGTGGAAAAGTCCAGGGAGGAAATAGGGACTTGGGAAGCAATTCCAGAACACATTCCTCTTGTTCTGAAATGAGCAATGCCTGCTCCTTTCCCCCTCTTGCAGTGTCAATCTCTGTCACATCTATATGTGTCCCTGGTAGTATCTGGAGTATCTGTAGGCTGGGCTGCGCTGTTGTTTTCTGGTCCACATCTGTTTCCGATGGTGTCTTCTCCCTTCCACTTCGAAGTGGAAACTTAAGAGAAAGGATAGTGTTCGGCCTGATCTTGTGCCCATGTTCCAACTGTCGCAACACTTGGTTTTTCATGCCAATATCTTGTTCTTCTATATTTTGTGGGGCATTCCAATTGGTGACGATATCTATTTTTTTGAGTGATCCCTTTGTCTGTGGTGCTAACACCTTGGGAGAAAATATTTTGCTGATTTTATCATTACTTTGTACATCTTCTCCTGGCTTATCAAATGTGCATGAACCTGCAAGTTCTGGAGATACTTTCAATGAAGTTTCTTGCTGGTGAGCATGTCTCTCTGAAATAGAAAATCCTTTTGAACTTGCAAGGGTGCCAAGAGTGATGTGTAGTTCCTTAGATATTTTCCTTAGCAGTGAAACTGAAACCTCGGGACTGATTTTATGGTTTAAGTTGTCCATTATTTCAGTTTCTTCCTCCCGACCACCCATTTTAGTTGCATCCATTGTGGGATAGGAAAGAAACGCAGTAAAAGTTTCTGTTTTGTATTTTTCTGGCTGAGCCTTTTTCTTTGTAAAGAGCCATTCCAGCCTTTTTCCACTTCTTCTGTTACCAAACCCTGTGAAATAAACGTCCTCATCCTGTGAATTTAAAACTAACTGACTCAAATATTCTCTTGACCTGACTGGTGAAGGTTCCTTCCTTTGCTGAACGCCGATCTTGAAGTTTGAGGTCCACTGTGGCTCTGCCTCTGGGTGAGGCACGTACTGTCCTGCTTGCTTAACAATGTTTTTGTCATCGCCTTCAACTGAGTCTCTCTTTGTTATTTTCTGGATATTTGAGGGTACCCGGAGATTTCGCTGTGGACCAGACGGTCCTTCGATTCCTGGTGTGTCTTTGTCTATTTTGTTCCCTGAATCCACATAAAGAGGAGGCACCGATGGTACAGAAAGAAAAGTCCGTGGCAGAATCACACATGCTTCGTCTTTATCTTTGTGTACTTTTTTCTCCAGTTTGTTAATATTCAACACTAATTCCTTTGCATTAAGGATATGTGAAATTGGTGAACTCCTTGACTCTTGGCCGTGTATCCTGACCCTCATCTCTATTGTATTCACTTCATGCCTGTTTTCTTTCTGTGACCTATATGCTTTTCCTTTTCTTACATCACCACTCCTTGCCTCTGCAGCTGCTGTTTTCTCTGTATCTGGTAATGCTGAAGGCATTAGTGGAAGTAAACCGGATGTCTTACCTCCAAGCCTTTCTTCATCCGCTTGCGTAGCTCTCTCCAGTTTAAGGTTAGGTGGTAAAAGTTTGGAAGCATACTTCTTTCTTTGAATCATACCTGGTGGTTTATCTTGACCTTCATCTTCCTTTGGTCCTTGCCCTCTGATGTTCACATGTAGTTCTGTTCTATGGAGCAAACAGGAACGAGGGGACTTCTTTGACTTCAAAGTTATGTCTGTGCCTCTTGTATCTATTTCCCTTTCTTCTTTTTGAGGGATATGTTGCTTTTCATTTTTAACATCTTTCGAGTTATCATCAACAATTGATTCTCTACGTACAATCTCCCCCATGTGTGATATTCTCTGCAGAGTAGAGCTTTTAAGTCTGAGAATTTCATTGTCTAAGTGTGTTTCTTTATCCAATTCCAGTTGAGACAGAGTTGGCCATGAAGTAGATTTGGTCAGAACCACACCTGGTTCACCTTCACATTCCTGTATTTTCTCTTCCTGATGTTTGGGGAATATTATGATGTTTACTATTTGCACTTCATCCTCTTCCTTGTTCTGTGACACGTGTTTTCCTTTTTGTAGATGGATTAAAACATCACCAGCAATTGGCCTTATGTCTATGCCTCCCTCAGTATCTGGTGATTCCTGAAGCTTTACTAGGGGAAAAGAGGATCTTGTTAATATCGGTTTGCTTTCCTCTTGAAACTCAGTCCTCATGTTAAAGTGAAGTGGGGAGGATCTAGAAGGACTCTTAGACCACATGACACGTGGCCCACTTTTAACTTTCTGAAACTTTTCCTCCTCTTGTTCTCTAGTTTTCCACTGAAGATCACTTAAACTGTGTGTATGTAAGACAGGTGATTTCTTTGCCTTCAAATACATTTTGTTGGGATCCACTACACTGGTGGTATCTGCTACTTCCCCTCTATCCTTCTCTTCTTTCTGTAGCAAGTGTACTTTTAATTGTTTTACATCATTTGAAAGTTCTTCATGGATTGTTTCTGGACATGCTATTCTCCCTGCATCTGATGATTCCTGGAACCATGACTGTGGGAGAGACACATTTTTTTCTGAAGCTGATGATACAGGAATCTTCAGTTGTGAAGGAGAGAATCCATGGTGAGAGGCAGAAGGCATGAACGGATGAGTTTTTGTCAGAATCACATGAGAACGTCCTGTCCTTTCCTGCTTCTGTCCTGCTCTCTCTTTCATGCCCCACTGTGGCTCCTTTCTCTTGCTCGGAGGACTGTGCTCAGTGATGCTGAACACTTGTGCAGGTGCTGATGTCTTTGCCTCGAAGATGGCATCATTGGGGTGTATTACACCATGCATGAATGCTGTTTGTACTCTGCATTCTTTCTGTGGGAGAGGATGTTTCCCCTCCTTTACAAGGCTCTCTATTGGCTTTGTAGGTGCTGTTTGCCCTGAAGGCAATGATGTCTGGAGCTCAAGATGTGGCTTACAGCTTCTTCTTATTCCTGGTTCGCCTTCTTCTTTTATTGAGTCTAACTCAAGGAAAGTTGAAGAAGTGACAAAAGGACAAGTTTTGCTCAGAAGCACAACTATTTCCACCTCACCTTCCTGTGCCTTTTCCTCTTGTTGACTGATGTTCACTTGCAGTTCCTTTGCTTTTAGCATACGGGAAGTGGGTGATTTCTCCGCCTTCATAATGATGTACTTGGGATGCAATACACTTTTCTCAGAAGTATTTGCCTTATCCTTTTGTATCTGGGCCGTGTATTTTGTTCTTTGTGAATCCCCTGCAATATAATTCAAAGATGACGTTGTATATTTTAATTTCTCTGTATCTGATGATTCTGTGTCCCATGAAGGTGGAGGAAAGGCTCTTGTTACTCCTTGTTTCTCTTTTGTGCCTTCTGTTCCTTTATCTAATTCACGGTGAGGTAGAGATGGTGTTGTCAGAACCTCTTCTAGTTCACTCTTTCTTTCCTTTACTTGTCTCAGTTTTTCTTTTATGTTTGTTGGTACTTCTCCAGTTTTTGAGCCACCACTGCCAGGAATACTGAGTGTATGTGGAAGTGTTAATTGCTCTGCCTCAAAAATTGTGCCTTCAGGTTGCCTTACAGGATCCATACTTACTGTCTTTTCTCCATCTGCTTCTTCCTGTAGCTTGTATTCTTGTAATGTTTTTACATCATTTGAGCTATCCTCCCCAAATGACCTTGTGTGAGCTATTTTCCCTGCATCAAATGATTTCCGGTGCCTTAACTGCGAAGTAGCAGATTTTATTATTCCTTGTAATTCTTCCTCTCCTTCTATTCTTGTGTTCAATTTATAACTAGTTAGAGAGGACTCGGAAGGCAGATATAGGAAGAGAACTGCTTCCTTTTCACTCTTGTGCCCGTCCGTTTTCCAATGCTCTATGCCTACTCCATCTGCTTTCTGTTGCTCTTCAACTTCGTGATGTATTTTCCCTTGCTGTTTGTCTCCTCTATCAGCTCTTCCCTGTCCTGCTCCTTTTCCATCTTCTTTCCCTTGCTCCTCACCTTCTCTGTCTTCTTTCCCTTGCTCCTGAGCTTCTTGATCCATTTGCTTTGGCTCTTTAGGATTCAATGGTAGGTCCTGTGAAAGGGCCTTCTTTCCTTTTAGACCTTTGTCTTCTGGATGCATTATGTCTTTCTTAGCTGATATTCTGACTTCATTCTCTTCTTTCTGTTGCGTATAATCTTTTGCTTTTTGTACTTCAGTTGTGACATTATTCTCATTGGCCACTCCATCTGCTTTTTTCCCTGCCTCTGTTGATTTTTGGTGTGATAGTCCTGGAAGATAGTTTCTCGTTACTTCAGTTACATACTCTGCTTTTTCTATTCTTGTATCCAATTGCAAATGAGAAGAAGGGATAGAAGTGCTGGCATTCATCAGAAGCACACTTGATTCACCTTTAATATTTTCTATCTTTTTCTCTTGCTCTTTGATATCCAACTGAATTCCCTGTGAAATTGATAATTTCCTTTTCTTCAAAGGTAAATTTTTTTCCGTTTTTAGCCTCTCCTGTTCTTTTTCCAATATATGTTCTAGGGTCTTTTTTACACTGTTTGAGATATTATCAGAAATATACTTTTCATATGCTATTTTCTCTATATCTGATGACTCTTGGAGATTTGGCTGTGAAAAAGAGGATCTCATTTTCATACCCATGGCTTCCTCTCCTTTTATTGCGTCCATTTTAGAGTGAGGTAGAACAGAGATGGAAGCAAAAGGTTTGCTCCAAATCTCAGCTTGTTTATTTTCCTGAATCTCTTCCCCTTTTTCTTTGATGTTTAATTCTTGGAACACTGAAGCCTGCTTCACCTCCAGAGCTATTCTTTTGGAGTGCATAATTTTTTCCAAAGCCTTTTCCACTCTGTCTTTGTCGTTCTCCGGTATATGTTTTGCTTTTCCGATACTGCTTCGAATATCACCAACTGGCTGCTCACATTTTTCCACTGTGTCTGATAATTCCTGGAATGTGGAGGATGGAAGACAGAATCTTGTTATTTCTCTTATGTATACCTCTTTTATTCTAGGATTCCATTGCAAGTGAGGTGAAGAAAGAATAGAAGCACAGAGTTTATTCTGAACTATGTCTAGATTACTTTTATCTTCCCGCATCATTTTCTCTAGTTTTTTACTGCTCCACTGTGGTTCTTTTCCATGCAGTAAGTGTTTAAAAGGTGATTTCTTTCCTTTCAAAGTGATACATATGAGGCCCATTATATCTTTCACATCTACTATATTTTCTCTATCTTCCTTATTTTTCTGTGGCAAACATTTCAATTTTATTACATTACTTAAACTCTCTCTATTAATTGACTCTGCAAATGATACTCTTCTGATGTTCGATGATGCCTGGAGCTTTAGTGGTGGAAGGCAGTCCTTTGGAATTCCTGACATCTCTTTACCTGCTTTTGTTCTTGAATTTGAATTACTATGTGATAGAGATGGTAAAGAAGTACACAAGTTTGTCAGTTTCATACCTGATTTACCTTCACCTTCTTGCATCTTGCCCTCTTGTTTCATAACATCCAACAGCAAAGGAAATTCCTTTATACTGAGTGTATGTAACAGTGATGATTTATTTGGCTTCAAAATGATGTTAGGGCTTTTTATTCTTTTCATATCCATTGCTTTGACTCTATCTTTCTTCTCTCCCTGTGATCTATGTTGTTTTGTCCTTTTTACATTATTTGAGACCACCCCATCAGTTGTCTCTTTATTCAATTTGAAGTGAGGTAAGGAAAGAATGGACTCATATATTTTTGCTGCAACCAAATCTAGTTCACTCATTCTATGTTTCACATTGATCATTTTCTCTGTCACGTTCCACTGCATTTCTAGTCTGTCACTTGGGGCACCACAGTCACTGGTATTGAGTATATGTGAAAATACCGATTTCTTCAATTTTGGAGTTCTTCTTTTGTGGTATATCACACCTTTCCTAATAACTTGTTTTATGCTATCCTTCTGTCCCTTACTTTCTGGCAAAATAGGCATGGATACAGAAAGAGGATGTAATATTACAGGCAGACATACTTCTTTTTGCACCTTTTGATTTGCCTTATGTGATTCTATTTTCTTCCCAAATCTCAACTTGGGTGAGCTGTTATTTGATATTAAATCAAAGACCTGTACCCCCTCTGATGATTTCATTCCTTTTGGAAATAAGAGACTTGGATATTTCATAGTTTTACGGTATGATCCTAAAGGCAGCATTGTATCTTGTTTATTCATCTGCCTTGGAGTAACGAAGGGCACAATCCCTTCTAGTCCATCCTTAGTTTCGGTACTTATTTGATCTTCAGAAAACAAGTCTAGTCCTGGAGTCCGGCTTGATACATTACCTCCTTCTGATATTGCTTCCTTTTCCTGAGGCATTAAATGTTGCAGGACATAGGGATGCTTTTGAGGGTAAGATATATGCTCCCAAAAGTTCTCATGGGAAATTGGTGGGCACTGCCATTTTTGGCCTGTTTTGAGTAAGGCTTGTCCTTTTTTACTGTTTTGAGTATATCCAACTATAACATCCATTTGTTTTACTGCTTCTCTAGCCTGTGAAGTTAAATGGTCATAATGCAGAATATTCATAGCATCTAATTTCTCTTCTTGCATTGAGGCATTGAATCGATGTAGATCTGTTTTGGAGTGAGGTGCAGACTTTAGAAGAGCCTCATATGTACATTTTTCTTCCTGTTCTGACTGTCCTGTAAAAAGCAAGCCAATTTCTTTTGTATTTGAAATGTGGCACCCTGAACTATCTGCTTTCTTTACCTTTGGTGACTTAATCTCATGTATGTCCATTAGAGAGTGAGAAACAGATGCTGGAAAAGCCTTGTGTGTACTTTCTTGTGGATGTTCTTTTCTTCCTTTAATATTCAAATGTATTCCTTCTGAACATGGAGGTTGATCCACCGGAATGCCTACTTTGTGTGATGCCTTCTCTATCATTGGGCTTAAAACTTTTGAACTCATTATTTCTTCTGCTGAGCCTTCTTTCTTGGGATTTTCAATACGAAGTTGATGCAATGTGCAAGGGAAAATGGATTCCAGAGTATTCTCTTTATTCTGATAACAGTTACTTAGTTGCTTTGCCCTCAATTTTTTTGAAAAGTCCATTTTCTGTCTATTTGATTTTAATGTAATGTTAGTTAATTTTGATTGCTCTCTTCCCCAAGGATTTTCATTGAAACTTTCAGAGATGCTAACATTTTCTTTCTTTGTTTTCTCTGTCTGTTTTAAGTGAAGAGGGTCCTTATTGGGGAAAGATACAGAATCCAGAATACTTTCAGGAACATAATCTGGATTCACCTGTCCTTCCTGCACCATAGGCACTTCGTGCTGACCCTCTGGATTTGTACAAAAAAAATTCTGTCCTTTAGAACCTATTAAGATATCAGTTTCCATTAATCCTTCTCTTCCCAATACATGTGGAATATTTTTTCTGTTAATGTACACATCTTCTTCCTCAGCTATCTTTCCTGTGTTTTCCAAATGAAGAGGTTCCATAATGGGGCAGGCCATTGACTCCAGGTTTGTCATAGAAATATCTTCTTGTTTCAGCAATTCTTGCTGCTGGCAAATCTGTTGAGAAGTATCCAACTCTGTAAAAAGTACATTCTGTCCTTTTGAGTTTAGCGGAATATCTAGTCCCTTTGATCCTTCGCTCTCCCATGGAACTGGAACTGAAACTGAATGTTTGGCCATGCCTATATCTTTTTCCTTTGCTCTTTGTGCAACGGGAAATTCAAGTTCTCCATCTTTTCTAATTCTTGGGGCGTCAAAACTACTGTAATTACTATGTTGTGAACTAATTCTTAATGGTTCAATACAGTATTGGGATGTGTCTTCTAAAATGCTTTGGTGCTTTTGTTCCTTTTCTCTAATATCTTGTTCCTGTTTCCTAAGAATGCCGGACATGTCAGTACATCCTGACAATGACCTTTGCATTTCTTTTAGTGGTTTCTCCAGCTTTAACTGTGGAAGAATGCATGCCCTGTCTTTTGGCTTGTTTTTCTCCATTTTTACTTCTGTAAGCTTTTTAATGCTAGACACAAAGTATCCAGAGTCATAAACAGCCTTTAGAACTCGATGTACTGCATTTTTATTCAGCTGCTGGATGTTACCTCTGGTTTCCTTTTGATTNCTGGAGCTCAAGATGTGGCTTACAGCTTCTTCTTATTCCTGGTTCGCCTTCTTCTTTTATTGAGTCTAACTCAAGGAAAGTTGAAGAAGTGACAAAAGGACAAGTTTTGCTCAGAAGCACAACTATTTCCACCTCACCTTCCTGTGCCTTTTCCTCTTGTTGACTGATGTTCACTTGCAGTTCCTTTGCTTTTAGCATACGGGAAGTGGGTGATTTCTCCGCCTTCATAATGATGTACTTGGGATGCAATACACTTTTCTCAGAAGTATTTGCCTTATCCTTTTGTATCTGGGCCGTGTATTTTGTTCTTTGTGAATCCCCTGCAATATAATTCAAAGATGACGTTGTATATTTTAATTTCTCTGTATCTGATGATTCTGTGTCCCATGAAGGTGGAGGAAAGGCTCTTGTTACTCCTTGTTTCTCTTTTGTGCCTTCTGTTCCTTTATCTAATTCACGGTGAGGTAGAGATGGTGTTGTCAGAACCTCTTCTAGTTCACTCTTTCTTTCCTTTACTTGTCTCAGTTTTTCTTTTATGTTTGTTGGTACTTCTCCAGTTTTTGAGCCACCACTGCCAGGAATACTGAGTGTATGTGGAAGTGTTAATTGCTCTGCCTCAAAAATTGTGCCTTCAGGTTGCCTTACAGGATCCATACTTACTGTCTTTTCTCCATCTGCTTCTTCCTGTAGCTTGTATTCTTGTAATGTTTTTACATCATTTGAGCTATCCTCCCCAAATGACCTTGTGTGAGCTATTTTCCCTGCATCAAATGATTTCCGGTGCCTTAACTGCGAAGTAGCAGATTTTATTATTCCTTGTAATTCTTCCTCTCCTTCTATTCTTGTGTTCAATTTATAACTAGTTAGAGAGGACTCGGAAGGCAGATATAGGAAGAGAACTGCTTCCTTTTCACTCTTGTGCCCGTCCGTTTTCCAATGCTCTATGCCTACTCCATCTGCTTTCTGTTGCTCTTCAACTTCGTGATGTATTTTCCCTTGCTGTTTGTCTCCTCTATCAGCTCTTCCCTGTCCTGCTCCTTTTCCATCTTCTTTCCCTTGCTCCTCACCTTCTCTGTCTTCTTTCCCTTGCTCCTGAGCTTCTTGATCCATTTGCTTTGGCTCTTTAGGATTCAATGGTAGGTCCTGTGAAAGGGCCTTCTTTCCTTTTAGACCTTTGTCTTCTGGATGCATTATGTCTTTCTTAGCTGATATTCTGACTTCATTCTCTTCTTTCTGTTGCGTATAATCTTTTGCTTTTTGTACTTCAGTTGTGACATTATTCTCATTGGCCACTCCATCTGCTTTTTTCCCTGCCTCTGTTGATTTTTGGTGTGATAGTCCTGGAAGATAGTTTCTCGTTACTTCAGTTACATACTCTGCTTTTTCTATTCTTGTATCCAATTGCAAATGAGAAGAAGGGATAGAAGTGCTGGCATTCATCAGAAGCACACTTGATTCACCTTTAATATTTTCTATCTTTTTCTCTTGCTCTTTGATATCCAACTGAATTCCCTGTGAAATTGATAATTTCCTTTTCTTCAAAGGTAAATTTTTTTCCGTTTTTAGCCTCTCCTGTTCTTTTTCCAATATATGTTCTAGGGTCTTTTTTACACTGTTTGAGATATTATCAGAAATATACTTTTCATATGCTATTTTCTCTATATCTGATGACTCTTGGAGATTTGGCTGTGAAAAAGAGGATCTCATTTTCATACCCATGGCTTCCTCTCCTTTTATTGCGTCCATTTTAGAGTGAGGTAGAACAGAGATGGAAGCAAAAGGTTTGCTCCAAATCTCAGCTTGTTTATTTTCCTGAATCTCTTCCCCTTTTTCTTTGATGTTTAATTCTTGGAACACTGAAGCCTGCTTCACCTCCAGAGCTATTCTTTTGGAGTGCATAATTTTTTCCAAAGCCTTTTCCACTCTGTCTTTGTCGTTCTCCGGTATATGTTTTGCTTTTCCGATACTGCTTCGAATATCACCAACTGCCTGCTCACATTTTCCCACTGTGTCTGATAATTCCTGGAATGTGGAGGATGGAAGACAGAATCTTGTTATTTCTCTTATGTATACCTCTTTTATTCTAGGATTCCATTGCAAGTGAGGTGAAGAAAGAATAGAAGCACAGAGTTTATTCTGAACTATGTCTAGATTACTTTTATCTTCCCGCATCATTTTCTCTAGTTTTTTACTGCTCCGCTGTGGTTCTTTTCCATGCAGTAAGTGTTTAAAAGGTGATTTCTTTCCTTTCAAAGTGATACATATGAGGCCCATTATATCTTTCACATCTACTATATTTTCTCTATCTTCCTTATTTTTCTGTGGCAAACATTTCAATTTTATTACATTACTTAAACTCTCTCTATTAATTGACTCTGCAAATGATACTCTTCTGATGTTCGATGATGCCTGGAGCTTTAGTGGTGGAAGGCAGTCCTTTGGAATTCCTGACATCTCTTTACCTGCTTTTGTTCTTGAATTTGAATTACTATGTGATAGAGATGGTAAAGAAGTACACAAGTTTGTCAGTTTCATACCTGATTTACCTTCACCTTCTTGCATCTTGCCCTCTTGTTTCATAACATCCAACAGCAAAGGAAATTCCTTTATACTGAGTGTATGTAACAGTGATGATTTATTTGGCTTCAAAATGATGTTAGGGCTTTTTATTCTTTTCATATCCATTGCTTTGACTCTATCTTTCTTCTCTCCCTGTGATCTATGTTGTTTTGTCCTTTTTACATTATTTGAGACCACCCCATCAGTTGTCTCTTTATTCAATTTGAAGTGAGGTAAAGAAAGAATGGACTCATATATTTTTGCTGCAACCAAATCTAGTTCACTCATTCTATGTTTCACATTGATCATTTTCTCTGTCACGTTCCACTGCATTTCTAGTCTGTCACTTGGGGCACCACAGTCACTGGTATTGAGTATATGTGAAAATACCGATTTCTTCAATTTTGGAGTTCTTCTTTTGTGGTATATCACACCTTTCCTAATAACTTGTTTTATGCTATCCTTCTGTCCCTTACTTTCTGGCAAAATAGGCATGGATACAGAAAGAGGATGTAATATTACAGGCAGACATACTTCTTTTTGCACCTTTTGATTTGCCTTATGTGATTCTATTTTCTTCCCAAATCTCAACTTGGGTGAGCTGTTATTTGATATTAAATCAAAGACCTGTACCCCCTCTGATGATTTCATTCCTTTTGGAAATAAGAGACTTGGATATTTCATAGTTTTACGGTATGATCCTAAAGGCAGCATTGTATCTTGTTTATTCATCTGCCTTGGAGTAACGAAGGGCACAATCCCTTCTAGTCCATCCTTAGTTTCGGTACTTATTTGATCTTCAGAAAACAAGTCTAGTCCTGGAGTCCGGCTTGATACATTACCTCCTTCTGATATTGCTTCCTTTTCCTGAGGCATTAAATGTTGCAGGACATAGGGATGCTTTTGAGGGTAAGATATATGCTCCCAAAAGTTCTCATGGGAAATTGGTGGGCACTGCCATTTTTGGCCTGTTTTGAGTAAGGCTTGTCCTTTTTTACTGTTTTGAGTATATCCAACTATAACATCCATTTGTTTTACTGCTTCTCTAGCCTGTGAAGTTAAATGGTCATAATGCAGAATATTCATAGCATCTAATTTCTCTTCTTGCATTGAGGCATTGAATCGATGTAGATCTGTTTTGGAGTGAGGTGCAGACTTTAGAAGAGCCTCATATGTACATTTTTCTTCCTGTTCTGACTGTCCTGTAAAAAGCAAGCCAATTTCTTTTGTATTTGAAATGTGGCACCCTGAACTATCTGCTTTCTTTACCTTTGGTGACTTAATCTCATGTATGTCCATTAGAGAGTGAGAAACAGATGCTGGAAAAGCCTTGTGTGTACTTTCTTGTGGATGTTCTTTTCTTCCTTTAATATTCAAATGTATTCCTTCTGAACATGGAGGTTGATCCACCGGAATGCCTACTTTGTGTGATGCCTTCTCTATCATTGGGCTTAAAACTTTTGAACTCATTATTTCTTCTGCTGAGCCTTCTTTCTTGGGATTTTCAATATGAAGTTGATGCAATGTGTAAGGGAAAATGGATTCCAGAGTATTCTCTTTATTCTGATAACAGTTACTTAGTTGCTTTGCCCTCAATTTTTTTGAAAAGTCCATTTTCTGTCTATTTGATTTTAATGTAATGTTAGTTAATTTTGATTGCTCTCTTCCCCAAGGATTTTCATTGAAACTTTCAGAGATGCTAACATTTTCTTTCTTTGTTTTCTCTGTCTGTTTTAAGTGAAGAGGGTCCTTATTGGGGAAAGATACAGAATCCAGAATACTTTCAGGAACATAATCTGGATTCACCTGTCCTTCCTGCACCATAGGCACTTCGTGCTGACCCTCTGGATTTGTACAAAAAAAATTCTGTCCTTTAGAACCTATTAAGATATCAGTTTCCATTAATCCTTCTCTTCCCAATACATGTGGAATATTTTTTCTGTTAATGTACACATCTTCTTCCTCAGCTATCTTTCCTGTGTTTTCCAAATGAAGAGGTTCCATAATGGGGCAGGCCATTGACTCCAGGTTTGTCATAGAAATATCTTCATGTTTCAGCAATTCTTGCTGCTGGCAAATCTGTTGAGAAGTATCCAACTCTGTAAAAAGTACATTCTGTCCTTTTGAGTTTAGCGGAATATCTAGTCCCTTTGATCCTTCGCTCTCCCATGGAACTGGAACTGAAACTGAATGTTTGGCCATGCCTATATCTTTTTCCTTTGCTCTTTGTGCAACGGGAAATTCAAGTTCTCCATCTTTTCTAATTCTTGGGGCGTCAAAACTACTGTAATTACTATGTTGTGAACTAATTCTTAATGGTTCAATACAGTATTGGGATGTGTCTTCTAAAATGCTTTGGTGCTTTTGTTCCTTTTCTCTAATATCTTGTTCCTGTTTCCTAAGAATGCCGGACATGTCAGTACATCCTGACAATGACCTTTGCATTTCTTTTAGTGGTTTCTCCAGCTTTAACTGTGGAAGAATGCATGCCCTGTCTTTTGGCTTGTTTTTCTCCATTTTTACTTCTGTAAGCTTTTTAATGCTAGACACAAAGTATCCAGAGTCATAAACAGCCTTTAGAACTCGATGTACTGCATTTTTCTTCTGCTGCTGGATGTTACCTCTGGTTTCCTTTTGATTGCCTGCAGTACCATATTCAAGCAGCTGGGAAACTGGTATTCTCTTTGCCTTCAATTTTACCTGTTTGGTATGCAGAGTACTTTCCACATTTGCTGTCTTTGCCTTATCTTTATGTCTTATGGTTGTAGGGTAAATAGATGTGTAGGGATTAGGTGAACTCCAGGTAGTGCCTGAGACACACGGCTCTTGCTGTTTCTTTTGCAGGGCAAGTGTCTTGGGATCTGCTCTTGTTTTCCAGTCTTCAATTTTAAATTCTTTCTTGCTTTCAATTTGAAGTAGATGTATCTTAGGGAAAACAACGGACTCTGGGTTAAACTCTTCTGCAACATTTATCTTTGCTTCTTGATCCATTAAATCAACTTCTGTTTTCTGGGGAGTGATGTTCTTAGAACACACTGTACTGACTAAGGGTGCTTCTGTTTTGAAAGGACCAGGGTCTCTCATTTGGTCTGTTCCAAACTCAGATGGCTGGATGTACTGTGGAGCTGTTCGAAAACAAACCTGTTGTCCATACCCTTCTTTCTCCCTAACTTTTGCTTTGTTTAGGGCATTTCTTGTTTCAGAAGATTGTTCATCTATATCCCAGGTACCAGCTGATTGCTCCATTTTTATGTGTAGTAGACTAGGTATAGGAACACATGTAGATTTTAGCTTTATTGCAGCTTCATTTCTCTCTACTTCTGTCTTTTGGGCTTTCAGCTTCTGTTTCTCTTCCTTATGAATGGTTAGAACAGCATGACCTGCAGCATCAAATGATTGTGGAACTGCTGATTGCTTTGCCTGCAAAGGTCTACCTTCAGGACTTGGCCTGTCAGCTGTTTGAAGGCTGTCATTCTGTCTTTTCATTTCTTCTGAAGCAGGCAAATGCCTGCCAACAGAACCTGGGACAATTCCTGCCAGATTACAGAATGCTTTTTCTTTTAAAACAGAATAGCCAATGTTCTCTTTACCATATTTATTTGATATGGCATCATCTGTTGGCTCACTCAATTCTGCACAGTTATCTGATTTCTCCTTCCTTGGGAGCCCAACTTTGAGACTTCCTTTTCCATTTTTGTTTTTTTCCATTTTTACATTTTTTTCCAAATTCCCTTGGTAAATCTGACTTTGTGAGAAAAAAATTTCTCCCAAAAGCACATCTTCTGATTTGCCAGGATGAGGATCCTTTGTAAGATATGTATTTGCCATGAAGTTTTCTGCACAGAATGGACCCATTTCTGTAAGATGTTCTTGCTTCTCTTCCCCACTTTCTCTACCATGTAGTTTTGCTCCCTTTAACAAGTTGGAAGTTCCTCTCTTGTCAATGGAATCAGAATACCTTGTTATCACTTCAGCTGGTGACTCTATTTGTGTTGGGTGTGTATGACTTAACCCTGATATTCTCATGTCTATCTCTGTTTGGAATCTGCTTGGCTTTTTAATGTTAGTGGTATCTGGAGTGAAGAATATGGTATTTGGAAATGTATCAGCCACATTTCCACCTTGCCACGTTGCTTTCAGTTTGGTTTTTAAATTGGATTCCAGCTTCTTCCTATATTTTGCAGTAAACTGTCTACTGATTTTATGTATCTGTGAAATTGGTGGCTTCTTTTTCTTCAGAGTTAAACATTTGTGATTCAATATAATTTTCCTTTCTGATAACTGTACTATGTTTATCTGGTTTTTAGAGTCAGATAAAACATGCATGAAGAAATCTAAAGAACCCAAGAAAGTTGCAGCTAAGTTTTCCTGTACTTTTTCCTTTTCATCTGTAATATGACCATGATTTTCTTGTAGTGTTCTGTTGGATAGAGTTTTTAAATAGGATTTAAGTTTCTTCCTATGTTTTGTGGCAGATTGCTTATTGATTTTATGTATCTGTGAAACTAATGACTTCTTTTCCTTCATAGGTAAATATTTGGAATTCAATATAATTTCTTTTTCTGATAAGTGAACTGTGTTCATCTGGTTTTTAGGGTTAGATAAAACAGGCATGAGGAAATCTAAAGGACCCAAGAAAGTTTCAGCTACGTTTTCTTGTACCTCTTCCTTTTCACCTGCAATAAGACCATCCAGATTTTGTCGGTGTGTTCTGTTAGACAGAATGCCCCTCACTGCTGTATTGAATAAGAGTTTATCAATCACTGCTTTGGATGGTAGACTCTTCGCATATTCAGTGGCACTGAGTAATGCCTCTCCTATACTTGTGTACCATTGCCTCCCTTTCATCCTGTACTTAAAGTGGTGTTGCTTTTTCTTTCCATGGTTTTCTGTAGGATATCTTATGATCTTAAACAACCGTGAAATTGGTAGTTGCTTTGCCTTCAAAGTTACACGTTTGGGACTCATTATACTTTTCTTGCCCATAAACTCTAACGTATAGCTCTGGCTTTCATATTCAGATGACACAAGGCTGGAGAAATCGAAAGGTTTTAAGACTGTTCTTAAGTTTTTTTGATTCCATGCAGTTTTCTCAGAAATAGAACTATTCCATTTCCTTCTAGGATTTTCATCCAAAGGAGTATCAAATGGTATTGAACCAATCTCTGATTTCCCTGTTTTGGGAAATGAAGTCTTTGGACCTACCATACATTTTATTCCTTCTTGCATATGAGGACTTTGTTTCATCATGTACCTAGAAATAGGCTCTAAAACCGTTTCTCTAAAGTGTGTTTCTTGCTTTGTTTTTTGCGCTATATGAGACAAATTCCAAGAACTTCTGTCTTCTGGACTTTTCAGTTCAGATCCTAATTTGCAAGGGTCAGGATCTTTCATTTGATGTGCACTGAAACTGAGGTGTTGACTATGGCATGGAACTGAGTCTGACAACATTTTCTGAATATTTTTATCTTCCCTTTCATGTTGTACATTCATGTTGATTGCAACGTTAGATCCGCTTTCCATATCAGTCAAATTGGCCTTCTCTGCCTCCCCACCATGTGGCGATATCTGTAACTCCAGGACGGTTGCTCGTAGATCTCTATGAAACTCAACCTTTTCCCCTTTACCTGAATCGTGCTGTTCCCCCCTACATTTCCTGTCAGTTGGCACACCATGTTTTATTGCACCAATTAAAACTTCACCATTTAGTGAGTCCTCTGATTTTAGAGGAAGGTTTGCGTTTACTGTACATATTGTGCCATTTTGGGTCTGGAGGCATTTGTTTGTCTCCACCCCTTGTATTGGTTCTGCCGAATGAAGTTGTTGTGGGACATCTTGCTTGGTAACAAACAGAATTTTCCTACTTCCTTGGTTTTCTAATTTGTGAAAGTCGAGATCCTCCCTCTGACCTGAACGGAATATGAAATGTTGCACGTGTTGTGGAATTACTTTTAACAATGCCTCCTGTTTCCTTTCTTCTTGCTCTTCATCTTGAAGACAGGTTTCTTTAATGTTATCTGAAGTAATACTATCTTCATTTGGAGATGTATCTTGCTTTACTCGAATACAACCGAGTCTTTCTTCTCTAAGTGTGTCTTTTTCTGTCTCCACCTTGCCATACGTGTTAATGTCAGGTGTCATAGTCAGGAAAGCATATGTTTTATCTGCCCCCTTTTTGCCTTGATGCACTTCTTTCATTTTGGTTGTCAAGTTACAGCTCAGTTCTTTTCTATGGTTTGGACCAGCACTAGCCTTGATATTGAGCATGTATGAAATTGATGGCTTCTTTGCCTTCATAATTCCACATTTGGGATTCACTAAAGTTTTCATGTCTGAAAATTGTTTTAAGTTTCTCTTCCTTTTAGGTGTAGATAAAGCAGACATGCAGGAATCAAAAATCACTGTTTCCTTCTTTTCACTCCCACCAGGCTGTTCCTTCTGAAGGCTAGAATCAGATGAGATACCACCTTCTCTTGCATAAGATATGATTTCATCAACTTTTGCTTCCCCAGAGTTTAGAGGTGAAAACCTAACATAACTCTCTACCTTTTCAAATTGAAATTGATCTACTGTAGGACCTGAACTAGACTCCAAAATAGTTTGTGTAAAATGTGTTTGTGGTTGTACCTGGATATTTGCATTTCCTGGTTGGTTCCGTCCGTCATCTGATTTGACAAGCTCATGATCCCTCTGATGTGCATTGAGTATGAAGCCATGGCTATTCTCTGGAGCCTGTAAAGCTTTGGGAGGTGGAATCTTAGGACCCACAAGGGCTATTATGTCATTTTTGGTTTTGTTGGTTTTTTGTACTTCTTCAGCTTCTAAAGGACCCATTTGGAGACTAGTCTTTAAAGTAGTTTGTTTAAAATCTGTTTGGTGCTGCAAACTTTTTCCATTAACACATTGCTCCAGTGTTAAATAATTCAGCGCTGGGTGTGATTCAAGATGGATTTCCTTCATTTGACAGGCATGAGACCCCAGGTGCTGGCTAAGCTGTGGCACTGCTTCTAATGAAGCTTTTTGTTCCTCTTCCTCTCGGTCTTGAGATTTTTCCTCTCTGTCATGGAATACACTACTCTTAGCAAAGACATCAGTGTATGTCTTAACTGCTGGTTCTCCTTGCTTTAATTGAGACACAGAGAGACAGAAATCTCTCTGCAATCTGCTATGCATTGGAGAGAAAAGGACATTTGGATATTCAGGCACCAATCCTTTAGCTTGGTTTATCTTTTTAAACTTAAAGTCTAACTCCGATTTCTTTCTGTGGCTTGTGACACTGACTGTCTCTGAGACTGATGGCTTCACATCCTTTGCATTTAGGCATTTGGACTTCACTGTACTTGTCGTGAGTGCAAATGTTACCCTCTTTTTCATCACTTTAGAAGAAGACAAAACAGGTGTGCAGCAATTGTAAGTCTCTGGCGAAGCTGCTGGTAAATTTTTTGGTATTTCTGTCTTTTTTCTTGCAAAACAGTAACCCATTTCTCTTGTATCACTTCCATTACTTGGAACATCACTTTCTCTTGTTTGGTTTAAAAAGTGTCCAATCAGTGATTTTCCTGATATTGGAGGAGGCATCTCTGAATCTGCAGTGCATTTGCAGTCTGTTTCTGTTGTTTGACTGCTCTTCACATTCTCAACATGAGATGATTGCATTATGGGAGAGACAACAGACTCCATAGTAGTTTCTGTGAATGGGATTGGCTGATGCATTTCTTTCTCTGTTTTAATCTCCTTCGCTAGATGTGCGTCAAGTCCAAGGCTCCAGCTATCATGTAGGGCTACTTTTGGTAGAGTTTCTTTGATGCGTTTTACTTCATCTTGCAATTTAGCTTCTAGTGCATTTTGGGATTCATTTCCCTTATTAATGAAAGCTGGACACTTTTCTTCCCTTCCAATTTGGGATTCCTCTTGGACTACCTTGATATAACTGTGATTCTCTGCATTTAATCCGCTGTGCATTCTAGTATTAGGCAAAATAGACAGGTGAGGGTTAATAACATTCAGAAGCACACCTGCCACAATTTTATCTTGCAGTATCTGTTTAATTATGATTTCAAAATTGCCTCCCATTTTTTTCCTGTGGTTTGGAGTACCGTATATATTGATGTAAGGCATCAGTGAGATTGCTGGCTTCTTTACTTTCATAATTACGTATTTGACACTGAGAACATTTTTTGTTTCTGATAATGTTTTTTTAATTTTCTGCCTTTTAAGATGTGATAAAGTAAGCAAGCGGATATCAAAAGACCCCAGGGCAACTGCAGGTAAATCTCTTTTTATGTCTTCCTTTTCTTCTACAGTATGACCATCCATTGTCTTTCGGAGGTTTCCACCAAATGGAACACTATACTCTGTTGTTTCAACTGAAAGTTCACCAACTGCCAAGTTCTCTGGCATTGTAAGTGGATTCTTTGTATCTGCAGCACTCTTTCTGTCTGTAGGTCTATCTGTGCTTTGCTTCACCTTCTCAACTTGAAATGGATCCATCATGGGGCATGGACTAGTCTCCAAAATTGTTTGTGTAGAAAGAGTTTGTGGTTGTACCTCTTGCTCTTTGTTTGGGGCTTTACTACTTCCTGAACTGATCTGTTCCATTTCAAATTTGATGTATTTGGGCCTTTGCTTTAGATGCATGCTGAATCTGAAGTCTTGTGGCAGCTCTGAATTTGCTTCTTTCTCCTCTTCCTTTCTATCACATTGTTGTGACTTTTTAAAGGTAGAGCTCTTATCAATGTATTCTGCATTCTGTGTTTCCTTCTCATCTGGTAATTTCTCATGCTTTGACACTGAGTGACTGACCCTTATTCTTCTTAATGTGTCTGCCTTTGCTTTTAATCTGCTATCTATTTCTGTATCAGATAGTTCAGAAATGGTAGTGTAAGCGGCACTGTGAAATGCATCAGACATTTCTTTATCTTGATGCATGTTTGTTACGTTATTTCTAGCGTTGCATTCTAGTGCCTCACTTTCACTTAGGTCATCTGTAACATTAAGCATCAGTGGTTCATTTTCCTTCAGATTTACACTTTCTGTACTCACTTGAATTTTTACGGCTTTTAATTCTTCACTGCTTTTATGCATATTGCTTCCCAGGGAAATTAGCAAATGGACATTTGACAACTCCAGAACAAGTTGCAAAAAATCTTGTTGTTTCTGTGTATTTTCCCTTGGAAAGCACCTTTGCATTTTTGGTGTACTAGTTGGTAAATCCTCTCCATTTGAAAGTTGACGATGGGAATTCTCTGAACTTTGCAGGACCTCCTGTATTTTCATTCTATTGTTCGTTTCCCATTTGGGAGAGGAAATGAGTTTCTGCGTAGGTTTTGATATAGCATCTTCTAAAGATGTCTTGTGCTTCAGAATATGAAGATCAAATGGTTTTCTACTATTTGGAGCATGCAATTCTGTAATAGCAATTTCCTTTGCTTGTGTAACTGGGTCTTTAAGAGATTCCTTACTCTTCCCATTTGTTTCTACTAGTAAACAAGGTGCTTTTAGTTGATCGGTGTTGACCATGAAGGATTCTTCTAGCTGAGGTAACATTTTTGGTGAAATATTTTTTAGTCCTTTATTTTCTTTGTCACACTCCTTTTCTTTTTTAGTAGCACCCAAGATTCCTGTCTTCTCAGCAGCACCTGTATAATTGATTTTCTCTGTAGCTGGTGACTTATTTTTCCTCTGCAGAAAATGTCCACATTTTATTAAACCTGGCATGAATTTCACTAGTTGTTTTCTGGAATAATTTTTAATATAAGGCAGAATAAGCTTGGAAACAGAAATAAGATGCAAAGCTACATCTGATATATCTTTCCTTTCATGTAATTCTTTCTTGTCAGTGTTATTCTTGCATCCTAACTCATTCCTATTTTTTAAAGTGTGACATGCTGTGATTTGAAATACTTGTGAAGTTGGTGGTTTTTTGGCTTTTAGAGATGGAATGTTAAGACTGAGTTTGTTTTTACTGTCTGGTGTTTTTCTTCTATTTTTCTGCCCTTTAATGGTAGATGAAAGAGGCACTGAGCTATATACAGAATCTTTGTTGAATTCTGATGAAACAATTTGTTGCTGGCCTTCTGGTTTTACAGTCCTTAGGTGTGGAATATCTTCAGCAACTAAATTTGGATTCAGAGTTAAAACTAGAAATCCAGCATTCTTAAAAATAATATCTTGCCTCTTAGTTGAATATTTAATCTTGTTTGAATTTATCAACCAAACAGAATGTTGGTCCTCACCGAAGTGTTCATCAGACCCCAGGCTCTTGACTGAATATTGTGCCTCAACAACTGATGGAACTTCAACAAAATGTTGGTTCCTCTCCAAATCTTGGGACTGAAATGAATCTTGTGCGCTGCTACAAAATGGCTTCGTCATCCCATCTTGAGGCTGGGCAAAGCCGCTGGCCTTGATATCAGGCTGGCTGTTGATTAATTCTTGGTTATGATTTATACTAGTAAATTGGACTTCATAAAGACCTTGATTCTGAATAGTATTTTGTCCTGGAAAAGAATCCTGTGCTTGGACAGAAATAACCATTCCAACATAAGGTTGATTCTGATTCAAGGACTGTTGAGATCTTGAGCACTGATAAGTAGTTTTACTCTCTAACTTAGCTTTTGGTTTTGAAGGAATTTGATTTCTCACATTTTCTTCCAGAAGTCTAACTTGATCTCTAGAAAGAAATAAATGGGCAGGAGGGCAAGGTGCCACATCTAAGTCTTCATTTTCTACAGTGAATCTAGAAGCTGAAAAGCTAAGATCAGAAGAAAATTCTGAATTTTTGTTTTTGTTGGTTTTCATCATTGAAAATAATTTCTTGGAGGAAAATTGTATTGTTTCATATTCATGTTGTATTGTTTCATATTCATTGTATTGTTTCATATTCATTGGATGCTCTGTATGGCTTAGACACATTTTCTCTACTTCTGAATTAAACAATGACAAAGATGAGCTGATTCCATTTGAAGATGGCATATGACTTTCACTAGAGTGACTTACTTGATCTTCACTTTCACTAGTACCTGACCGTATTATTTCATGTGATAATAAAATTCTATCTTCAAAGTCACATTCCTTTTCTTCAGATGTAAGTAATGAAGTAACTCTTTTTTCTGAAAAGGTGCCAACCCTGAAATATAAGAAAACAGTGTGCAAATGAATCCTAGGATATATTTCATATAAGAATTACCTTCCAGATTCAAGAAAATGCCATATAGTATATGCAAAGAGATTAGTATAGAGACAAATTGGAAAACAATTATCCACATTACAAAACAATTCATTACCGAGTTCTTTTCACTTAATAAACTAATCAACTGAAAAATTGCAGTAAATCAATTACATATATCAGAGAATATACCTCAGCATCTCTAAAAGTCTATTTTTGAAAGGAGTGGGTCAAAGTTGCTGGATTAAGATTATATTATTTCACAAGGAATACCTTTTCTGTTCTCTACATGAAAGTTTTCACAAAAAGAAAACATTCTTATGGAAATGTAACAGAGGAACACCAATAGTATAAACTAGCTGTCTATAGATAAAGCCAGATTATCTTAACAGTTCTTTGGGATCAACAGAAAAGTCTACATTTTAGGGAAACATGTCTCAGTACAACGTTGGGCTGGAGTAATGATAATGGATGATGTGAACTTGCCAACATCCATGCACCTCAAATGATTAGTCTTAGTCTAAGTCCAACAGCATCAGCATCATCTGGTGTGATGGTTAATTTTATTTGTCAATTTGGCTGGGCAATGATGCCCAGATATAAGACCAAATACTATTCTGGATGTTTCTCTGAGGTGTTTTGGATGAGATTAACATTTATATCAGTGAACTATGAGAAACGAAGATTGTTCTTCCTAAGGTGGGTGGGCATGACCCAATTAGTTAAAGGCCTGGATAGAACAAAAGACTGACACCTCAACCCCCTGACATACTCCAACAAGAGGAAATTCTGCCAGCAGACAGCCTTTTGACTTAACCTGCAGGCTTTAGATTTGCCAGTCACCATAATTGCTTGAGACAATTCTTCAAAATAAATGTCTTACTCTCTCTATGTATGTATGTATGTGTGTGTATATATATACACATATTCTATTGGTTCTGTTTCTCTGGAGAACCCTGACAAGATGCCTGGAAGCTTATTTGAAGTGCATATTCTTTGGTCCCATCCAAGCCCTGTGGAATCTGAAGTTTTGGAAGTGGGGTCCAGAAATCTGAGCTTTAATAAGCTCTCCGGCTGATTCTGCTATACGATGAATTTCAATAGTCACTGTTTGATGGATCAGCAAGCCTAAAATAAAAAACTGAAATGCATATAAACTAGGTCAGATAATTCTAGTAGCTATTTGTTTGGGGAGCACAGATTATCTCATACTTACTGTAAGTGTGACTTTACTTTTAAATAACTCAATCAAAGTAGTGAAGGCAGTATATGAAATCCATCATGATCTACCCAACCGTGAAAATTATTTGTGCTAAATGATTACTTAGAGAACTGAGAAATAAAAATGAAATGCTAAGTCCCACAATTGACTGAATGGACCCCCACTTGGCCAAGGGGACCCCAAAGAAACCTTGAAAATTGAATTCCTGACCATGACAGGATGGGAGGTCGAACAGGACTTATTCTGCCACCTTCCTCCCTCAATGTCATTAAGGCTTTCTTTTCTAAGGGTAAACACAACAGCCCTTTGGAAAGCCTTGCTCCACCCTTGATATCATCCAATGATCTGATGCTGCCTCTCACTTTCGCTTTCAACAAAACAACCAGCTAGCATTCCTTCCTGATAAGAGACCCCCAACCACAGAGTGGTTCTGGCCAGTCTAGGGAGGTTGTGCAGTGAGGATTTTCATGTCCCCTGCTTCACCTTTTGATGTCAGAGGGCCAAAAACTCCACCCTCAGACAATGCCAAAGCTGCCATTTTTTGAACATGAGTTCCATGGACAGAAATGAAGCTCAATTGCTATTGTGGACATTTCTCCTTTCATAAATATTCATGACTCTTCTTCCTCCTATGGACTGTGAGCCTTATCCACCTCATTCAGCATGATTTCCTGTCTTATTCTTCGTGCCCTCCAATGGTCTGTTTCTGGCTTCCGACAGGAGGCTATGCTTCCCAGTGTGTCATAAAGGATACCCTGCAGGCTGCAATCCTTTATGAACACCATCATTCTTTCCAAATGTATGAACACCATCATTCTTCAGTTGATACAATGAAATCTCATTAATCTGGATTTGGATAATTAAAATTTGGGGTATTTTAGGCCACATTAATGATTATGTTTTTTCACATATAACACAAAAATATTAGGTAAATATTTAAAATATGTTAGTTTTCAAGTTCTCTCAATTTTTAGAGCACTTATTAACCTCTAATATATAGGCTATTTTATGGGCTGAATTGTGTTTCTCTAAAATTCATATGTGGAAGTTCTAACCCCAGTACCTCAGAATGTGACCATATTTGTAGACGTGGCCTTTAAATAGATTATTAAAGTTAAATGAGATCATATGGGTGGGCCTTAATCCATATTTGGAGATAAGGCCATCAAAAGGTGATTAAGTTAACTGATGTGTTTATTTAGAGTTGGGCTCTAATCCAACATGAGTGGTGCCCTTGTAAGAAGAGGAAATTTGGACACAGAGACACCAGGGACATGTACATACAGAGAAAAGAGCATGTGATGCACATGTATATTTATTGCAGCACTGTTTACAATAGCAAAGACTTGGAACCAATGGAAATGCCCATCAATGATAGACTGGGTAAAGAAAACGTGGCACATATACACCATGGAATACTATGCAGCCATAAAAAATGTGTTCATGTCCTTTGCAGGGACATGGATGAAGCGGAAGTCATCATTCTCAGCAAACTAACACAGGAACAGAAAACCAAACACTCCATGTTCTCACTCATAAGTGGGAGTTGAAAAATGAGAACACATGGACACAGGGAGGGGAACATCATACACTGGGTCCTGTTGGGAGGTGGGGGCGAGAGGAGGGAGAGCCTTAGGACAAATACCTAATGCATGAGGAGCTTAAAATCTAGATGATGGGTTGATAGGTACAGCAAACCGCCATGGCACGTGTGTACCTCTGTAACAGACCTGCACATTCTGCATATGAATCCCAGAACTTAAAGTAAAATAAAAAAAGAAGAGAAAAGAGCATGTGAGGACACAGCAAGAAAGTGGCCATCTGCAAGTCAAGGAGAGACACCTGAGGAGAAACCAAGCCTTTCAGCCTCCAGAACCATGAGAAAACACATTTCTTTTTTTTAATGCCACCTAATTTTTGGTACTTTGTTAATGGCAGCCCCAGCAATCTAATATAGGCTGTATATACATCTTCGTTATCTACCCATTACTTTTAGTGTGTGATCTTTGGTAGTAAGGTCTGTTCTTCAACAAAGACATGATGTCTACTCTCCCACATCTATTCTACCTCAGATTATTAGGCTCAGTAGAACATAGTAATCCCATTTCTAAGTGATTAGTTTAGGAATGGGCATGATCTAATCCTAACATAAGAAAACGCTGAAGCAGGCCGGGTGGGGTGGCTCATGCCTGTAATCCCAGGACTTTGGGAGGCCAAAGCAAGTGGATCACTTGAGGTCAGGAGTTTGAAACCAACCTAGCCAACATGGTGAAACCCCAACTCTACTAAAAATACAAAACTTAGCCGGACGTAGTGGTGTGCACCTGTCGTCCCAGCTCAGGCAGTCCTGTAGTCCCAAGTCCGGAGGCAGAGGCTGAGGGAGGACAGTCACTTGAACCCAGGTGGTGGAGGTTGCAGTGAACTGAGGTTGTGCCATTGCACTCCAGCCTGGGCAACAGAACGAGACTCCATAGCCAAAAAAAAAAAAAAAAAATCCCTGCAGCAAACCAATTTGCAAAATCTAAAAATCCAGTGTAAGATCAGCAGTTTGCCTTGCTCACTGAGACTATGCCTGGTCCGCACAGTTTTCTCTAGTTTCTCATATCACCTCCTGACATATAATTTATTTATTATGTTGTTGTTTATTGTCTGACCCTCTCTCACCCTCACACAATGTTTTGTTTACTGCTGAGTCTCAAAGACCTGCAGCAACACCTGATGCAGAGTAGGCAATCAGCAAGTATTTGCCAAATGGCCATCTCCACCTCCAGGCCTCTGATTACTAACAACAAACTGACCCAACTCTTTCCTCAGTTTCGATGAGGAGAAAAAAATCACTGAGGTCTGTTGGGGGGAAATAGGGGATGGACAGCGCGGGGAGGGGAGTTGGGGAAAGATAGCATGGGGAGAAGTGCTAGATGTGGGTGATGGGGAGGAAGGCAGCAGATCACACTGCCACGTGTGTGCCTATGCAACAATCTTGCATGTTCTTCACATGTACCCCAAAACCTAAAATGCAATAAAATTAAAGAAAAAAAAATCCCTTATGTACAGACCACTCATAGATGTGGCTGATTTTAGTGAAGACTTGGAGGCAGACGCAGGATAGAGTTGATTACAGCCATGCAAAGGGCTCCCATTTAAACATTAGGTATGTCTCCCCATTTGTGAAATGTCCTTTGGTCTCTCCGGACCAGGGAATCTTAACTGGCTTTTGAGATTAAAAAAAAAAAAAATTCCCCAGTCTCCTAGGAAAAGAGGGACAGTTCTAGAGCCATGGTAACCAGTACCAGAACTGGTTGTCAATCAGCCAATGGCAATCCTGCAGTCACAGTAACAAATAAACACCAAGTCTGCTTTTAAACTGTTTATGATAACTCTCTTCAGGAAATGCACTTCTGAAACCAACCAGTCAGTGACAAGTTTAAGCTTCAAAAGTCAGGTAGTTGCTGGCAGACTCTCACTAAAGCATGCACCTATGGGTAAGGCCAACCCTAAAACAAACCATTCCCCCAAATCTGATAGAAGGCCAGCCATTTGCTTTGCTTGCTGAGACTATGCCTGGCCAGCTCGGCTCCCCGGATTTCAGATACTGAGTAGTGGTCTCATCCTTTATGCCACTCAGTCCTGAGCCTCACACCACTACACTGGCACCTCCCTCTGTTCTGCTCCCTTCTTACCCTCAGCTACCCCTTTCTCCTTTGTCCATTTCATAAGCAAGATAAAATCCATCTCTAATGTAGTACACTTTAGCTATTCTGATGCTTAGGCTTCAGCCAATATAGCCTTCTATTTCAAAATAATGTATTTAGATGTTGCCCCACTATTTACAATAGCAAAGACATGGAAC
>NW_016107329.1:1311279-1312375 GCF_001604975.1 Cebus imitator
AAGACACGGAACCAACCCAAATGTCCCATCCATGATAAACTGGATAAAGAAAATGTGGTACATATACACCATGAAATACTATGCAACTATAAAAAGGAATGAGTTCATGTCCTTTGCAGGGACATGGATGAAGCTGGAAGTCATTATCCTCAGCAAACTAGCAAAGGAACAGAAAACCAAACACCGCATGTTCTCACTCATAGGTGGGAGCTGAACAATGAGAACACATGGACACAGGGAGGGGAACAATACACACCAGGGCCTGTTGGGGGGTGCTGGATGAGGGGAGGGAACTTAGAGGATAGGTCAATAGGTGCAGCAAACCACCACGGCACACATATGACTATGTAACAAACCTACATGTTCTGCACAGGTATCCTGGTTTTTTTTTTAGAATAAATTTTTTAAAAATTAAATGCAATAACATTATTTGAAGGTGTCAATGGTAGAAAAACAAAAGATGCTGTTCCAAAAATAGTTCTTTTCCCCCCCCAAAATTCATATTATTTCTTTTTTCTCTCTCTCTCCCCCCTTCCACCCTTTTTGAGCCAGAGGAGTCTTGCTCTGTCACCCAGGCTGGAGTGCAATGGCAGGATCTCGTCTCACTGCAACCTCCACCTCCCGGGTTCAAACCATTCTCAGCCTCCTGAGAAGCTGTGATTACAGGCGCATGCCACCACACCTGGCTAATTTTTGTATTTTTAGTAGCGATGGGGTTTCAGCATGTTGGCCAGGCTGGTCTTGAACTCCTGACGTCAAGTGATCTGTCCACATCAGCCTCGAAAAGTGCTGGGATTACAGGTGTTAGCCACCGTGTTACACATAGTATTTCAACTAATCTTCATGATATTCCTAAGAAGTAATTATTCTAATCCTTAGTTTGAAAATTAAAAAAAAAAAAAAGGAAGTATAGTGAGTTTAAGTCATTAGCCCAAGGTCATGCCTTCATTAAGAGGCAGAACTACAGGGCCAGATGTGGAGGCTCACACTTGTAATCCCAGCACTCTGGGAGGCTGAGGCGGGCAGATCACCCAAGGTCAGGAGTTCGAGGCCAGCCTGGCCAACGTGGTGAAACCCCATCTCTAGCCTAAAAAAA
>NW_016107329.1:1313725-1351713 GCF_001604975.1 Cebus imitator
AAAAAAAAAAAAAAAAATGTTTATAATTTTCTAATATTTCTTTACTTTCCTGAAATTAAATTCATAGATTAAATAATTATCTGCCTATGCATAACAAAAAAAAGGGACAAAAGTAACTGGCACAGACTGTTAAAAAAAAAAAAAAAAAAAAAAAAAAAAAAAAAAAAAAAAAAAAAGAGGCAGAACAATGATATAAAGCTAGACCTGTTTTAAATTCAAAATTTGTGTTTTTTCATCATAATATGCTGGTGCCACAGGAGCCATGTGGATTAACTCCTGTCTAGGCAGGATGGGAATAATAGGGCACAGGGATGGAAAATCTTTAACGTGTCCTTTCTGGAGGACACTTCGAGAAAAGTTCTGTCTCTCTCTCTTTTTTTTTTTTTTGAGACAGAGTTTTGCTATTGTTGCCAAGGCTGGCATGCAATGGCACGATCTTAGCTCACTGAGACATTTGCTTCCCAGATTCAAGCGATTCTTCTGCTTTAGCCTCCATAGTAGCTGATATTACAGGCACCCACCATCATGCCCACTAATTTTTTATATTACTAGTAGAGACGGGCTTCCATCATGTTGGCCAGGCTGGTCTCGAACTTCTTACCTCAGAAAGGACAGGAGTTTCTTCAGATTCTGAAGCTGAAAATCCTTTTTTACTCCATTTCTTCTTGTGAATTCTTCTTACCTGTTAATGTTCTGGTTCTGAATTACATGTGAACATTAGCCCAAAAAGGAAACAGGTCACCACGTGCACCTAACCGCTGTAATATCTCAAATGCTGACTCTTGGTCTGTCCAGTTGGACCTAACGCTGTCTGCACTACCGACTTGCTGTAGCTTGCGCTGGCATTCCTGTTCCCAACCAGGCCTGACAAGGGTTCTTCCTGCTCATGCCTCTGGACATTGTTACAGCTTCCCTGAGAACGAGAGTTCCTAGTTCCGAATACGAAAATATCATAACCAGATTAAATGAATAAAGCCCTTTTATACCTGACAAATGAAAGAAATTAGATGTAGATCAAGTAATCCTCTGATTCCCACAGCGACCAGCCACACAAGTGACTAGTGATCTAACTGAAACACAAAACCGTGCCACTCTTATGTATAACCACCGCTAGTGGTTATTATCTGCAGAACTGAATCCAGACTTTGACATATGGTGTAGAAAGCCCTCCACGACCTGACTCCTACCTACCTCTTCACATTCATCTTCCACCACTTTCTAATTCAACTTTAACATTCCAGCAACTCTGAAATAATAGTAATTTCTTGCACATTGCTGCTGTTTCCTGCTCATGTCCTGGAATGTCTTTCTTATCCTCCTAAACATGTTTCCTTTTTGGGCTAATGTTCATTCATCCTTTAAAACTCAGCTCCAGCATAACATTCTTTGTGAAGCCATTCCCAACACCCTAGGCTGACTTAGGTATCTCCTAAATGTTCTAATATTTCTGTCGCGATGTCACCATATCGCAAGGCAATTAACCTTTACGTACACATCTCCACAAGAATATAAGCCTCTTGAGAACAAAGACTATCTTATGGTTTGAATCCCAGGGTCAGAGTCCACTATATAGTAGATACCTAATAATTGTTGAATGGATTTCAATTAAAACAACTGAAATATTTATAGCAACTAGAGTAGTGATTATGTCAGTATTTAATCCCTAGCACTGAGAGAACTTGCCAATTCTGATAAATTCTGATTTTACAAACTCCTTTCATATCACTCATGCAGCCCCTAGCTCAGTGTTTTCTTGGTCCACAGTAAGTGCTACACAAATGTCTTTTCAATTGAATTGTAAGAACGGATGTGTTGGAGAGAGAGTTACAGTAGGAAAGCAAGCCACTGATCCTCTTCAAGCCTTATTTTCCTCATCTGTAAAAACAATAATAATACTATCTTCCTTGGAGGATAATCTCAATAATATACAAAAAGCCCTTAACGCAGCTTGGAGCATAGCAACCATTTAAAGTAAATGTTAGACTGAATCACGATGTTGAACAGCTAGGAAAGCCCTTCTCTGAAAATCAGAAGTAAAGGCAATTTTGAATAGAACACAACCAACCTATTTCATTTAGCTTCAAAATATATATGTAATATATCACCTACCTTTCTTCCGAAGATGAGTTAATAACTGACGAATTCTCTGGAGCTGAGTAGGAATAAAAAAGTGACAATATCAATGAAAAAAGCTCAGGTTAAACAAGTTTTATATTAAAATATGAAGTTGTATAATATTTACCAAATGCCATGCTCTTCAGGCAACTGTCTTCCCTCTATTTTAATGGAAAAAATTGTTAGAGGAGTAATCCTGGTATCAAAGTTCAGAAATTCTAAAATTATTCTTATGTGTGATTTTGAAAAACAGGGAAAGGGAAACCAGTTGTTCTTACCTCCTGGACATCTGAGCTACCCTCTTCAGGAAGTGTGGGATTCTTCCAAAAGTATGCACAAGTTTTCATGAATATTATCTCAAAAATAATTCCTAGGAAAATTATAAAGAAAATTGCCATCCAATCATTTTGAATAATCCAGGACTCTAGAAAGTCCCATAATGTCAAAAATGTATTATCTTCCAGTTCACCTGCTACCTCTTTTTTAAAGGAATAATATTGCTTTGACATTTTAATGTAATATGTGAAAGAGACTGGTGTCTCATTCAGAAGTCCTTGATTTCAGAGGCCCTGAAATATAGAAAGTTGGTATGCCAAACTCATAACCATGTGTAAATTCAGCCAGTGCTGCCCTTATCAAGGGCAGCAGTGATTGCTCCGGGCCTAAGTTAAGTGAGGTACGTGTCATAGTGGGTGTTTAACTGAGCTCATATCAACTTACTTTAGCAATAATGGAAGTTCATAGGTAAGAAATGTACAGTGGTATGCGTAGTTTTTTACTAAAATTCAAAAAATTATATTCTCTTAACTTCACAGAAAGCAACATAATTCTATCATGGATTGCCACTGTCCTATTATAAATATAAAATAAATTTGAATTGGTGGAAAGGATTTGATATAACCATTTCTATTAACACCAGCAATAGTGTATTTTATACTTCTTTGTGGTCAGGAAAATATAGTCCTTTCTTGAATGAATATAGATAAGGTTGACAGATTTAGCAAATAAAAACATTAGATGCCCAATTTAATTTGAATTTCGGAGAAATGTCAAATAATTTTTTTTTAGTCTAAGTATGTCCCATTGCGAGTATGGAGAATGTACGATGACTTGTCTTTAATGGGCCTGATTTTTTTCTTAAAATAGAACACATTTCATATTTCTTTTTGCTAGCAGGGTCTGTTGGCACCATTCTCCTTCAACAATCTGTTGATATGCTGAAAGCTAACATGTCTTTGGAATAACCTCCTGGTGAATTTCCTTTTCACCCTGTCTGCAGTGATTCCAAGGAGCTTCTTGTGAAGTGCTTTCTGATGTCAGAATTAAGGGTGGGGCAGAGGCAGATGTCAGTACAGTACTGCTCACTTTCCGTCAAAGTCTAGTGGGTAGGCCTGGAAGCTTGCTGAGCAAATACAATTTTAATCACAAGAAGACAGGATAGTCTGGACTAGTTATGAAAATGTTAATTAACACTACCTCGGATTTAGAGCACTCTTCCTTTGAAGGTGTGATTAGTTAATATTTCCTTTGTAGATGTAGTTCATTAATGCTTCACTTTTTTTGGTTTTGTTTTTAGTACCTCACTTATCCAAGATAGGTTGCGCAAAGAAGTAGTATTTATTACACGCAAGGAAACTGTTTAGGCCCCTTTTGTCACATCAATTTAAATAAGTGCAACAAAGATTTACAAATTCAGCTGGGTAAAGTGGCTCATGCCTGTAATCCTAGCACTTTAGGAGGCTGAGGTAGGTGGATGGCTTGAGCCCAGGAGTTTGAGACCAATACTAGGCAACATAAGTGGACCCCCGCCTTTACCAAAAATTTAAAAATTAGCCAGGCATGGTGATGTGCATCTCTAGTTAGTCTCAGCTACTCAGGAGGCTGAGATGGGAGGATTGCCTGAGCCTGGGAGGTAAAGGCTGCAGTGAGCCACGATCCCGCCACTGCTCTCCCATCCTGGACAACAGAGCAAGACACTATCTCAAAAAAAAAAAAAAAAAAAAAAATCAGCTCTTACTGTTGCTGAACATTAAAACTCATGAGATCAATGACATTCTAAATGTTAGAATTTATAGTCTTCCAGTCTCCTAGATCACATGTACAGGTATTTATAATCTTTATTTAAGTATAACTCTTATCTTGAATTTTGTCTTTGCAAAGAATGGCCCTTTAGAATTCCTCTGGATTTTTCTAGCACTATGGTAAAGTACACCTTCCCTGTACTCCCCTCCCCACAAAGACAGCTGAGGTAATTTTAGTCTCCTGGGTTTCTCTATAAAATTTAAGCAGCTGGAAAAATACTCAGTTGCTCTCACCTACTTGCAGAAATTCTCTAAATCATTTCATGATAACTATCTTAAAAGGGATTCACTGTTTCAACACTTTCTTCTCTCTAGTTCCTTAGATCTTTCCAAGCTTTATGGCACTGAATCCCTAATTAGTATTCCACCCAAGGGTTCTTAAAGAACTGTGAAGGAAGTGCTGCATACCACTCCTGTTGATGCTTAGGTTTACACAGAGGTAAGCATTATCCCTCTCCAGGGCTTTGTCATGTTTGTTACTCATGTACTTGCTACTAACAAAAGTATAATGATCTATTTTTCAGCATAAATGCTTCTGTGCCTTGGACTAGAAACCTCTTAGACCAATGTCAAGTGAACGGCATCAGAAGTAAATACAAAGCAAGATTCACTTGCTTAGAGAGTAAAAAGAAAAAAATATCTTAGAAAGCCCATTACAAACCGTAATACAAAATAGACGCTACAAGGAAACACAAGAAAAATTCTATTAACGTTTTTTTTTTAAACATCCTATTATATTTATCAGTGTTACCATCTTTGAACTATTTGGACATTATGAACTTCATTTTTGTTTTTTACTTAATAGGAAAAAGTCCCAATATTAGATATATAAAATAGTAACATGAAGCCAGAGATTGTTCAAAACTGTTAGAAACTCTTAGTTTAATATCTTAGTTTAATACATTTCTTGAATAATAAATGTGTAAAGCACTGAACGAGGAACCAAAACATGCTTTAACACGTTTTGTTAAGATGAGGAAAACAGTCCCAAGCTTGAAAGAATTTGTAATGTGAGGTGGAGGTATGACTAACTTAATGAGAAGGCAGAGTGCGGTTAACAAAGAAATGAGGAAGGTATCACAGGAGTTTGAGGAGAGATTGGTTTGGGGTAATTTCAAGGAAAGCTGTAAAGAGTGGGGACAATTTTAAGGACCTTAAAGAATGAGTAGGACTTGGAAACAGGTAAAGATGAACAAAGAAAGTAGTAAGGAGAGTCAGAAATACTTCTTCCATTTGACAAACGTTGACATAGTCCATGTTAGTTATAGCACTGTTTACAGGTTTGAAATATGGGAAAAGAAGGCTGAAATGTTGATAGAGCCCAACTGGGAAGCTACCTTCAGAGACCTAACAGTTTTTAAATTGGAAGTATCAACTGGTGTATCAAAGGAAGGAGACAAGAAAATAGGAAAATCAATTAGGCTACTGCAGTGGTAGATGAGAATTGATAAGGGTCTGAATTAGAGTGATGGTGGTGTGAAAAGGAGAGTTAGAGACTGAAACCCAGGATTTGGCAACTGAAAGAAAGCAAATGGCTGCGTGTGGTGGCTCACGCCTGTAATCCCAGCTGAGATGGGTTGCTTCAGTCCTGGAGTTTGAGACCAGCCCGGGCAACAAAGCAGGACCCCATTAAAATATTTGAGACCTTGTCTCTACAAAAATTTTAAAAAGCCAGCTGCAGTGGCAGGTGCCTGTAGACACAGCTACTTGACAGACTGAGGCGGGAGGATCCCTTGAGGCCAGAAGTTCAAGTTTGCAATGGGGTATGATAACGCCATTGCATTCCAGACTGGATGACAGAGTGAAACCCTGTCTCAAAAAAATAAAACTAGGCTGGGTGCGGTGGCTCACCCCTATAATCCCAGCATTTTGGGAGGCGGAGGTAGGCGGATCACTTGAGGTCAGGAATTCAAGACCAACATGGCTAAACCCTGTCTCTATTAAAAATACAAAAATTAGCCCGGTGTGGTGGCACACGCCTATAATTCCGGCTACTCAGGAGGCTGGGGAATAAGAATCGCTTGAACCCAGGAGGCAGAGGTTGTAGTGAGCTTAGATCGCACCACTGCACTCCAGTCTCAAAAACAAATAAAACAACAACAACAAAAACCTAAAATAATAAAAGAAAGCAAATGGATCAAGGAGAGGGATGGAAGAGTTAATGGTGAGAGAGAAAGGACTTACAGATAATCCCAAATCTGGTCTGTCCCAACATGGGCACTATTGACATTTTGGACAGGATACTTCTTTATGTGGCTGCAGTCCTGTGTATTGTAGGATGCTTAGCAACATCCCTACCTTCTACCTACAGAATGCTAGTGGCACCCCAACCCTGGTCATGACAATCAAAAATATTTCTAGACATTGCTAATGTCCCCAGTCCCCTGGCTGCAGACCAGGACTGGTCCGTGGCCCACCAGGAACCAAGAGGGGGCAAGCAAGCATTACTGCCTGAGCTCCACCTCCTGTCAGATCAGCCGTGGTATAAGGTTCTCACAGGAGCAGGGAATGCTATTGTGAACTGTGCACATGGGGGATCTATAGATTGCAGGCTTCTTATGAGAATCTAGTGACTGATGATCTGGGGTGGCACAGTTTCAACTGGAAAACAACCCCACCCCTGCCACCCCCACCCCAGTCTGGTTGAAAAATTGTCTTCCACGAAATGGGTCCCTGATGCCAAAACAGTTGGGGACCACTGCCCTAAGGGGTAAAGGTCCCCCACCAGGTGGGAAACATTAGTCTAGGTGAGTGGTTATGAGGCAGGAGAATAGGGTTTGGAGGCAGGAAACCAAGACCAATTCACCCTGACTTCCTACAACTAAATTAATAGGGAAATCCCAACTTTCCATGCCTAAGTAGCAAAAGAACCAGAAGCTACTCCCTTTGCAAATCCCCACTTTTCTGTGCAGCAGATGGAAAACTGAAAGTACCTCTGATTGGTTGCATAGGAGTGTAACTTTGTAACTTCACTTGTCTCTGACCAGCTGCTTTCCCAACTAATCATACTGATTGTGGGCCACCATTTGCACAGGGTGAACACCAAGTAGCCAATGGGAAACCTCTGGGAGGTGCTTGGACCCCAGAAGATTCCTTATCCAGGGCTCTTGAGCCACTGCTCGGGCCGCTCCCACATTGTAGAATGTACTATCATTTTCAATAAATCTCTGCTTTCATTGCTTCATTCTTTCCTCGCTTTGCTGTGCATTTTGTGCAATTCTTTATTCAAAACGTCAAGAACCTGGACAAATTGCAGTCAAGACCCTCTACCGGTAACAGTTATACCATTAATCAGGGCCTATAAGAAGAGGGCCAGAATGGCTTTTACTATAATCTCAAACTTGAAGGGGCTGAACATTTTCCTGCAAGAAGTGGCATATCTATGCAGAAGAGCAGATGTAACCTTTTTTAAAAAAATGTTTCAGATTTAGATATATCATTTGTATCTTTCTCCAGGAGTTATATGCTCCCCAAATATGGCTAGCTATAGTCTTCAAATGTCAAGCCATTACATCAATAAGGAACACAACTCAGGGGAAAGATCAACTTTAAATGATCATCTATCTACATTACTTCTGTATTTAATATAGTATCTTTGGTTATCATATTATGCCTATAGTTTAACTTTGCAAACTCAAATATTATACATTGTATAGCCTGGTTAGTAGGCTTTTAAATGTTGTGTTGTACTTTAACATTATGGTCTGCTTTGTAGTAAGTTGTCCTTTGTGTTTTCCTTTTCCCATTTATTTCTGGTTAACAATACTAATGTTCCCCAATGACTTATAGTTGTTAATAGACCAGTGATTCTATCTTCTTGATAGCTTTGGATATTTTTTGTGTTTATAATCTTTTGATACTAGTAGTGTTTTAAGATTTCAAATGTTAAGTATTGTTACTTAAGGTTGTAACTTAGTTACACAAGGTTCTTAAAAATTTAGGTTCAGGAAATGACTTAGTCAAAAAGTAACTTATACAGAGTAACAGGAATTTTAAATTCACAGTTATACTTCATTCTATAATATGAAAGATTTGGACGTTACCTAGGTTTTCATTCATTATTTAGAAAAATAATATTTTAAATCTACTGATTCCACCTGGGCAGGAGGAATGAGGGGCCTCAAAAATCTGCAAGCCGCCCAGGTCGCTTGAGGCTGTTTCAATGACCTAACATTAAGAACAGTAAGAGGATATGCAAAAGATTTACTATAAAAAACCATTTATTACTACAAACTTTTATTTAACATCAGCCTCATTACCTTTTGTGAACACTACAGGAAATACAGAAACTTTTTATATATAACTCAATACCATTCAAGCTTGAGATGAGGAGATAGCTGAACTTCCCAATGCAACAGTAAGTGCCCCTAATTGCCTAGATATAGCAAAGATGTTATTACCAAAATTTAGCAATTATTTCTCTTTTTAATCAGAGTGGTCTACCTGTTGATTTTACACACAGTTTTTTGTTTTTTTGAGACAGAGTCTCACTCTGTCACCCAGGCTGGAGTGCAGTGGTACACTCTGGGCTCACTACAGCCTCCACTTCCTGGGTTCAAGCGATTCTTCCCCCTCATCCTTCAAGTAGCTGGGACTACAGACACGCACCACTACACTTGGCTAATTCCTGTATTTTTAGTAGAGACGAGGTTTCGGCACGTTGGCCAGGCTGGTCTCAAACTCCTGGCCTCAAGTGATCTGCCTGCCTCGGCCTCCCAAAATTCTTGGATTACAGGCGTGAGCCATGGTGCCCAGCCTCACACATTATGTTGTAAGTTCCAAGTTTTTACTCATCTTTACAAACCCAATGAGGTTTGCTTGTAATAAGCCTTTAGTGAACACTTCTTGAATTAAAGATATTTCATTCTAAAAAGTCTTCAGGGTCCCTATATTTGAAACATATGTCCACTCCTGTCCCTTCAGTGAGATTCATTAAAAGATTAGATGAAAAGATATGTACATTTTATAAATCTGACTAGAGTAACCCTAATAAAGTTTTGTTTTCCTTTACTGAAGATGACACTGCTCTGCAAAATTTCTCAGTTGCATATCAATAAAACAAAAGCACATTTGTAACAAAATTCAAATGTTTAATTTTTTTCAAAACTTAATTATACTAATGAAAATAAATTATATTTAGACCACCTTCGGTATTTTTACATCATCTTTATACAACTATAACAGTGCTTTCAAAAGACGTTTTGTGACAGACATTAATTTCACATTTAAAACGTGTTTCAAAAATAAGGGAACATTAAAGAACATCAAATTAGTCTGAAATATATCTCAATGCTGGGGCATATTGTTCTTTATCAAATTAACTGTACGTGTATTCAAAATAACATGGCTTTTAACTAAGGACATTTCTTGTCCATTTCAGTAATTTCTTGGATCCAAAACAAAATCTGTGTATTTATTTCTTTGAAAACATCATTTGTTGACCGTCCTTTCACTGCCATGGAATGATTTGCCTTCTCAATCCAGTGGATTTTATGGGGAGCTTGCATTTTCTGTGCCACTTTCTCCAACAAGTTCTAAAGAAAAAAAGAAGAGGATACTAATGTTCTATTGATATTTAATAAAAGGTCCTCTCTCCTCCGCCTATACTGGCATTCATTCACAAGTATTCATTAAACGCTTTCTCACAGACAACTTTCTAGGCAACAGAATGTGCGAGGAAATGTCCACGAATGTGGCAGTCCACTTCTCTTAGCTACAGTAATACCACATATCAAGCATTCATTACTGATAATAAAATGTTAAATAAATTGGAGTAAAACAATTCATTTTCCCCCCAAAATATTTTTCCCAAGTAAATTATACGCTCTGGGGAATACGAAATTGTTTGATAATATTGGGCTAATATTTAGTAATGTGTAGACATTGCCAACCCTTTCTCAAGAGTCAATTTTATAACAAATAATCTGCCTGAATGTTGAAATGATTAAAAAAATGTACAGCCTAGTAATCCCCAAATCAGAAGATTCAGATATTAATCCTTCATTTCCCAAATAAGGCTCATATCTATCAGGGAGACAAATTTTGTCACTATATTTCTATTTTTAGGGTCTCAAAAGCAACAGGGTAACCAAAACACAAATCTAGTGTTAGTCAAATTAGCAACTTTTAAAAGAGACTATTGCAGGAAATATCTTGCTCCCAAGATATTTCTACCTTTCATTCTCTTTCATTCACACAAACATTGAGTTATAATTCACCTTTTCACACATTTCATCTGCTGAGCCTGACACAAACAGTACAGGTTCTTTTAAACGGAAGAGGTCTTCATCTCTGAGTTTATGCTGCTGCTTTGGATGGTGCAGTGGATAAGAAATACAAATGAGACCTCGAACAAAATCATCAGCATCATCTGGCTCAATGTGACACATTACAGAAGCAGCTGCTCTTGAGCCCATTGAACGACCTAAAATCAATTAAAATTAAGTTCAGTTTGAAATATAAACTTTTACATAAAGTAGCAGCGATGAGTGGCAAATTGGATCTTTTACTGTTCATCCTATCTGTTTACCAACAAATTAACTCCAAAAGATAGCAATTAACAAGATGCAATACCAGGCTGGGCACAGTGGCTCACACCTATAATCCCAGCATTTTGGGAGGCCTAGGCGGGCAGACTGCCTGAGGTCAAGAGTTCAAAACAAGTCTGACCAACATGGTGAAACCCTATCTCTATTAAAAATACAAAAATCAGCCAGGTGTGGTGGTGCACGCTTATAGTCCCAGCTACTTGGGAGGCTGAGGCAGGAGAATCACTTGAACTGGGGAAGTGGAGGTTGCAGTGAGCCAAGATGGTGCCACTGCACTCCAGCCTGGGCAACAGAGCAAGACTCTGTCTCCACAACAACAACAAAAAACTAAAAACTGATCTTAAGTCAAATGTTAAAAAAAAAAAAAGGCAATTATTTTTCTGAAAAACACTTAAAAGGACAAGAACAAACCTTGTAAAGGAATCATCATATGTGAGAGATGAATAAAAGAAGCTCAGATTATAATACATATACATGAGGTTCATATTTGCTTTAAGTATATAAAGTGTTTTAACATTAAAAAAGTGACTTACCAAAACAACAACAATCCTTAAATTAGCTTCCTATGATCAATTAATTCTCCATTACCTATTCCTATATTAAAATGAGTAATTAACAAGTATTCACAAGTATTACACTTACCTCCAAGAAAAACTCCTGCAAGTTTGTATTCTCCTGATGTCTTTAGGTAATTCTACAAAAATAAATAATTAGTTCTTCACATATAAAATATTCCACTGGAAATGCAAGATATATTATTTCTCATCATTACTGAAATGTATGAAAATCTATATAAAGATAATCAGAAAATCTTAAGTAATCAGTCCTTCCTCTTCTGGTCATGCTTTCACTATTAAATCACTTGTTAGGTAATACAGGCAAGTATATGAGGAAAAAGTCAATCTACCATTACTAAAATATTAAAGCACTAAACTATTTTTACAGAACAGATTATATTTTAAAAAGGCCAGTAAAGCCTTCCAACTAATAACAAATTTGATAGTGTTAACATCTAAAGTTCTGAAAATCTTATTAGTAAGCTTGAAATTATTTAGATTGGTGTGCGAAATCTTTTGGCTTCCCCGGACCATAGTGGAAGAACTGTCTTGGGCCACACATAAAATACACTAATGATATCTGATGAGCTAAAAAAGGAAAAAAATTGCAAAAAAATCTTATGTTTTAAGTACGTTTGCAAACTTGTGTTGGGCCACATTCAAAGCTGTCCTGGGCTACATGTAGCCCATGGGTTGGACAAGGCTGATTTAAGGAAACTTTACTGTTATCCAGGGATTTTATGCAACCTATACAGAAAACAGTATCATATTTGTATATGCATAGTATGGTAGATGAAATACTCTAGGATGCCAAAACTATATGCTAAAGTTACATAATTCCAGTGAGAAAAATCATTAAGTAGTTTAGAAGTTTCCTTACACTTCTTGGCAATCATGGAGGAACATTTATGATGTAAGCATTCAGCTCCATGGAAACTGACGACAAGGGAAATCTGACCACTGAAAAGCTTTCAGGTACTGCTGAGTTTTCTAAGAATACGCTCATTCAAAGATTTTTAAAATTAAACCAAATGACTACTAATACAATTTATCTTACATTTATTAAGTATTTCAAACAGAATTCTATTATAAAAAACATAAAGAAATTTTCTTACCAAAACTGATTTATATGCCTTAATTCTATGTACAATATTAAGGCCTTTGCAGGTAAATCTCAGGCAAAAAAACCCATGAGATGCAAGATGGGATGCCAGTGACATCAAATGAGGAAGATTCATATCTCCTGATGCTCCATGTGTAAGAATTATTCCATATGTTAAGCTCTTGTTAGGTACCAAACAAACGGCATCTAGTAATTTATTTCCAAAAGGTATTTTTAATTTAACCTGGAATTCAAGAGAATAAAGGGATCAAAAATTACTTTCTTGCCTATTAAGTCAACTGAACAACTATATACATGTTTTCTCTGCAAGGCTCATAATTCAAGTCACAGCCTCCAAATAAAAAGTAGTGATATTAATAATAGTATTTAAGTGCTTACTGTGTTGGGTGCTATTATAAATGCTTTGTATGTATTAACTTATTTAACCTTTCTAACAATTCTATGAGGCATCATCATCCCCATTTTATAGATAAGGCACTAAATTATCTATTTATAGATAATACTTGCCCAAGGTTATATAGCCACTAGCTAGGATTTACACTCAGACAGTCTGCTCTAGATTCCTCACTCTTAACCACTTATGCTATACTGCCTCCCACAGTGAAAGTGGAAAATAAGATTACTCTGAAGCCATATAATTACAAATAAATAAACAAAAAACCAGGAACCCTGAAGATGCAGAACATATGAAAATATTACCTCTGTATGACTCATTTTCACTGTTGAATAACAAACTTAAAGTGCATTTACATCTGAGAAGCAAAGGACATCTCCCTGAAAAGAAGATTCTGTTGTGAAAGGTGAGTTGGCAGACATGGATATGACACAAAAATGTATGAATGAACACATTCAGCAGCTAAAATAAACATTTAGAATTACTTCCCTAAAATCTGGTGTCTTTACATGTACATTATTCTATGGGCACTCAGAATTGGTTAGAGGGCCAGGTGCAGGGTTGGCAGATGTTATAGAAGATGAAGCAAAGGTAATACTTTGACATGGAAACTGTAAGGTAATTCATATCAAAGTAGGATGCTGTATATTGGAAAAAATGATAAAGTAAAAATATATATATACATTTTTCTAAGAATCTTCATTCTAAACCAACTATCCTAAACTTAATTTTTCAGCATCTTACTAACACTTTTTCTTCATCATTTTAGTTCCCAAGCCTTCCCATCCATATCTTGTCACGTAACTTTATAGTGCTGCCAGGAGACAGAGTATATATGTCTTTACCCTATTTGCTTTGGACTTGGCTATGTAACTTGTTTCAACTAATGGAATGTGGGTAGATATTTCAATGTGTGACTTCTGAGCTAAGGCATAGCAAACTTCCAGAAGCTCTCTTGAACTTTCACCCTCAGTCATGAGAAAAACATGCTATAGGTAGTTTTGCATTTTCAGCCTGGGTCTCAAAACGAAGACACATGGAACAGATCTGAACCCAAAACTGAAGACTGACGTCCAGACTAGTCTAACTAAAATCTAAACAACCGCTGATCTGAAGATCCATGAGGATAAAATGTAAGCCACTGAAATTTTGGGGTTGTTATGTAGCATTCCTTCCTATGTTAAGAGCTCAGGGTCAACATCAGGACCTCCCCTACTCACCCATTTTTTCCATTAACATTTACTTATTCATTCATTCATTCATTCAATAGGTAACAACAACATGGTTTAAAGTTCAAAAGGTACCAAGCATATGAAAAAGTCTCACTCATTCCACTTTTGACTTGTCATCAGATCCTCTCTCCAAAGGTAACCAACATTACCTGCTTCTTACTTATCCTTCCACATAGCACTGAACTTATTTTCACACAAGTGTAAGTATATGTATAAAATAAATTCCTGGGAGAGGAATCACTGTGTCAAAGGGTTTGTTCATATATTTTTTACAGAGTATTCTTTTCAAAGAACTTCCTGAGGTGAATATATTTCATTTCTGAATAGGTATCGTGTACACACGGTACATTTTAAAAATGTAAATAGAAATCAAAGGATTTGTTTATAATTTTTTACAGAATTTTTTTTCATAGACCTTCCTGAGGTGAAGAATACATTTCATTTTCGAATAGGTATCATGTGCACATGGTACGTTTTAAAAGAAAATGCAAACAGAAGTTTCCTTACACTCTTCCCCCAGCCTCCAAGTTCCTTTTCCTTCCTAGAAATCACTATAACCAACTCACTATGTACCTTTCTCCATCTGTGTGTGTGTGTGTGTGTGTGAGCATGTAAAATTTTCTTATTTCAGCCTGGAAGGTGTTAGTCTGATCTGACTGCAGAAGTTCTAGAACTGAGTGGGAGAAGGGGGATGAAGGACTTCAAGCTTCAGTGTCCCTGTCTTCATACACGTAGCCCCATAATTAACTATGCCCGGGTTTCTCAGTTCAAAGATCCTCTGTTTTACTTTCACAAGAGAATAAGCCTCCATCCAGTCTTCTAACAAGGGGAAAGGCAGTCACCAACAGCGTGAAATGGGGAAGGGGATCTGGATATCCAATTGCTTCTCAGATTTCACCTAAATCATCTTTCTTTAAAGCTCCCTACACAGACCTCCTGCACCACCACCACCTTCATTCCCAGTACCACAGCTGTCCAATGCTGGCAGTTTCCGTGCAGTTTGAAGATTCTGTGGTTAATACAGGGTTTGCTAAGGTAGCCGCGTTTTAGAGCCCGCTATTTGATTGCCGGTGTTTCCTTTCCTATTCTCCCACTGTTGGGAGGTTTATTTGTTTTTATTTTTCAAATCCCCTTAATGTAATTTTAGCAAAATTTCAGAAAAGAGTAAATTTAGATGCATGTACACAATCACTATCTTAGAATGCTTCTTTTTTTTTTTTTGAGACAGGTTCTCGCTCCGGGGCCCAGGCCTGAAAATTCAGTGGCACAATCATAGCTCACGGCATCCTCGAACTCCTGAGCTCAAACGATCCTCTTGTCTCAGCCTCTGGAGTAGGTGGGACTACAGACGCTCACCACCACACCCACTAATTTCTTAAAAATGTTTTTGTAGTTTCACAGGCTGTTCTCAAACTCCTCAGCTCAAGTGATCCCTGTGCCTTGGCCTCCCAAACCGTTGGGATGCCAAGGGGTGCGCCACCTTGCCCGGCCTGCTTTACTACTTTACAGACTTCACAATGAACAGTGTGTTCTTCACGGTTGGTGCACTCATGCTGGTTTACTTCAGAAACACTGGAAATGCCCCGTAATACAATCCCCAACAAACCTGCTCTAGATCGCCTGAGTTTGTTTTTGTTTGTTCTTTTTTTGAGACGGAGTCTCGCTGTGTCACCTAGGCTGGAGTGCAGTGGCACAATCTCGACTCACTGCAACGTCCACCTCCCGGGTTCAAGCGATTCTCCTGCCTCAGCCACCCAAGTAGCTGGGATTACAGGTACCCACCAACACACCCGGCTTTTTTGCATTTTTAGTACAGACGGGGTTTCACCATGTTGGTCAGGCTGGTCTCGAACTCCTGACCTCAGGTGATCCGCCTGCCTTGGCCTCCCAAAGCGCTGAAATTACAGGCATGAGCCACCGCACCCCGCCACTGTCGTCTGGGTTTTCATTTCTGGCTGTTTTTTCATTTCTGGCTTAGGTTCAGAGAGGGCAGGGTTTGAAGCCTGGCCTGGCCTCAGTGCCCTCAACGGCGATGGTTTAGATGACCGGCTGGAGGTGCTGCGCCCGCGAAACGCCAGCGCCAGTGGCGTCCGGGGCGCCGGCTCCAATGGCTGGGCCGTCGGCGGAGTTCTAGGACAAGTCCTACTAAGAACGGCTGGGCGATCACTTCTGACGCCACGGAACGGAGACGCCACAGCCCCTTCAACTTTCAGTTAACAACGTTCTTGCTTGTTAGGTCCACAGCATTACGCTGGCTATCGTGGGGCAAACAAAAGCGTTGAGTCCAGTCTCACAGGGGGCTCCGCCAACCACCTCGGCAAACACGGAGCGAAAATTCAAAGCGGGTCTCACGGGCGTGCGGGGCTCCGCGCTCGGGCTCGGGATCCGTCCCCTCAGCAAATGCGCGCTGCCCGGGCCGCCCCCGGCGACCCCTCTCCACTCGGAGGCTGCTTCGAGCCAGTCACCCGGGACTGGGTGACACGGACCAGGTTGGCCCCGTCCGGCTCTCCCCGCCCGTACCAACCCCACACTCCGCCCTCCTACTCGGCGAAGCAGAGGAAGCCCCCACCGGCTGGTGCCCGCGGGCACCGAACTGAACGGAACGCCTCCCGGCTCGGACCAACGGCCCCTGAGGAGCGACGCCTGCGAGCATCTAACGCTTCAGGCGGGCCTGCCGGACGCTCTCCCCGTCCCCCAGGAAGCTGTCCCTCAGCCGGCGGCGCCAACCGCCACCGCCGCACTTACCGGGGAAAGCAAAAGTGGCCGTGGGCACCCAACCGCCCTCGCTCCCTTCAGGGAGCTGATTAGCGCGCTCGAAGCGACCGCCTCGCCGGCCCCGCCACTACGTTCGACCACGGCGCACGCGCGCGCAGGCCACGCCCCCGGGTGCGCGGGCCGGGCCGCAGAGCACGCCGGGAGCGTGAGTCTCCCAGCCCGCCACAGCCGGGAGCGGTTGGCGGGGAGAAGCCGAGCCAGGGGAGGGCGCCAGGGTGCGCCGCCGCCACAGCAGCACGCGGACGACTGGAAAGCCAGCCCCGCTTACCTCCTTTTCCAGGACTGCTCCCCTCGAGGCCCTTCCGCATCCCAGCCACCACTCCATTCCGAGGCGGGGTCAGCTCTCACCAGTCTTTTCGTCACACCTCCAGTCGATTTGTTAGTCCCGTTAGGGTCGAACGCTTACAGAATCCAGCCGCTTCACACACTTCTGCATGGGGCCCAGCCCCCTGTTATCTTCGCGCGGGTAACTCTAACAGTCACTACGATGGTGGCTTGGCACCATCTTGCCCCCGCCTGGCCCTCGTCGGCGACGCCGCAGCCACGTGGATGCTGTGGAAACCTACACACCCCTCCCACTTCCCAAGGTTCCGCGCTCATCGCCGCAGCCAGAGGCCGGCCGTGGCCTGAGCCGTTGCAGGCGATCGGTCCCCCACCGCTCCCCTCTCCATCTGGCTCCTTTTCTGGAGGCCGCAGGCAGCCCGGCCTCCGCTGTCCTCACCACCACCCACCAGGCCGGACCCCACGACGACGGGCTTTTGTCCCGGCTGTCCCCCCCCCCAGCGTGGGCCGCGTGGTTTTCACAACGAGGCCTCCCCCATCGCCTCCCGGCTCTTCCTGTGCTTCCCCGGTCAGTGTCTCCTCACTGCACTATCAGCTCCCAGGGGAAGACAGGGTTGCGTTTGGTACATTTTTGTTTTAACCGTGAACCTCCTGTGTATGAACAAGGCTCGGAAAAAAAAAAAAAAAAAAAAAAAAAAAAGAGAAGGCAGGCAGCATAACCGAAACTCATAAAGCCTTAAATCCCTGGGACAGAGCACCTGGGAACACTCAGATGTGGGGACATTGCCATTAAAATGCCATCTTTGAGACGTTGAGAAAAAGGCATCTCTTTTAAGCAAAAAAAAAAAAAAAAAAAAAATTTCTTGAATGAATGAATCTTCCCCAAGCCCAGTGCAGTTGGCACCTGCCCTCTTTTCTGTCACGGTGCATGTAAGGAAATACATTCCACAAAACCACGTAGTCACTGTCGTTTATCACAAGTGTTTCCCCAAATTACAAAGTCTGAATACTTCTTTTGTCTCCTAATTTTTTAGCGGTGTGTTTTAAAACAACTTTCTTTACATGCCATAAAATTCACTCATTTGAAGTGTACCATTCAGTGATTTTCAGTTATTTTAGAACCATTTGCAACCATCACTATAAGAACATTTCCATCATCCCCCCAAAAAGTGTGTGCACACTTACAGTTGAGGTAGGAGATCAGCAGGACTTGTTTTCCAAGCACTGGTCACCACCCCAATGATCGAAACAAGACCAGGTCACAACAGGATGCTCTAAAAAAAAATCGGACAAAACTTCCCTAAAGAAACCGGACCAAACTAGCTAAAACCAGGTTGGCGACCAAAGTAACCTCTAGTGCCCTCACTGCTCATTATATGCTAATTATAATATTTAGCATGCTAAGATACTTACACCAGCCCCTGACACTTTACGAATGCCATGGCAATGCCCAGACCTTACCTTATGGTTTAAAAGGAGAGGAATCCTCAGTTCCAGGGGAACTCCCCACCCCTTTTCTAGAAAATTTGTGAATAACCCACCCCTTATTTAGGTATGATGAAGGAGTATGTATAAATATAGCTAGGCAGTGGTCAGGCTCCTTGGCTCATGCCAGTAATCCCACCACTTTGGGAGACCGAGGTCGATGAATCACCTGAGGTCAGGAGTTGGAGACCAGGCTGGCCAACATGGTGAAACCGGGCATGGTGATGGGCACCTGTAGTTCCAGCTACTCGGAAGCTGAGGCAGGAGAATTGCTTAAACCCGGGAGGCAGAGGTTGCAAAGCCGAAAAGATTGCACCACTTCACTCCAGGCTGGGCAACAGAGCGAGACTCCATCTCAAATGTGTATATATATAGCTGGCCAGCAATCCATGAGTGTTATTCTGCCTGTGAGGTAGCCCTGCTCTGTTTACCAGAAGCAATTTTCCTGTGCTTTGTGGCTCTGATGTACTTGCTTTGCTTTCATTTTACTGCCAGCTTGCTGTTGAATTATTTCCTGTGAAAAGTCAAGAACCCTCTCAGGCTGAGCTCCAATTTTGGGGTTCACTGGCATTATAGCCATTCTCTGTTCCTACCCCTATCCCTGGGCAGCCACTAACATACTTGCTGTCTCTCTGGTTCTGATAACTCTTGTTATCACAGAGTCATATACTGTATGGTCTTGTGCCTCTAGCCTCTTGTACTTAGAATGTTTCAAGGTTTATCCATGCTGTGACATGCATCAGTATTTTGTACCTTGTTAACAACTCATATGTTTTTATTGCCAAATAGTATTCAGCAATTTTGAGTATCAATTCGCCATTTGGTGGACATTTGAATTCTTTATACTTTTTGGTTATTATGATTGATTCTGCCGTGCCATTCAGAGACAGACAGTGATGTAACGACAGGAGCAGAGAGATTTGAAGATGCCAAGATGCTGGCTGAGAAGATGGAAGAGGGGCCCCAAGACAAGAAATATAAAGAATGCAGCTCTAGCAGCTGGAGATGGCAAGGAAAAGGTTTCTCCTCTCAGGACTCCAGGAGGAATCAGCCTGCCAACACCTTCGCATTAGCTGTGACACTGGTTTCAGACTGTTTTCCAAAACTATGAAAGAATAATTTGTTGTTTTCCACCACTAAGTTTGTGGTAATTTATCACAGCAACAATAGGAAACTAATACAAAACCTTTATTTATGAACCAAAAATTGAATTTCATATATGCTTCACATGTAATGAGATATTCTTCTTTTAATTTTTTTTCAGCCATTTAGAATGTGGAAATCAGTTTTAGCTTGCAGGCTGTGCAAACACTGATGGTGAGTCAGATTTGGCCTGCGGGCTATCGTATAAACTATCCTAAATTAAATATTAGTGTAATGAATTCAGCTGTGTATTACAGTAATAATATGTAATAACCCTCAGGTTTTTATAATGTTTCAAAATTAGAATGCCATTAATGGAATCTATTACAGATTAATGCAGCAAAAACAAAGCCAAATAAAAACATGAACATTTCAATAGATGTCTTAAAAACATTTAATAAAATATAATGCTTTTCCTATTAAAAAGGAAATAATTCAGTATTAGGAAATTTTATTTTAATAGTGGTTGTTTATCATAAACTATACCAAACATTTACCCAACAGTAAAAAACTGTAGCATCTTTGATCATCCAATCTAAAGTAGCTATGACTATCTACCCCACCTTTTCTTTATAATACCCTGTTTTCATTTATCACAATCCATAATTGTTTAGTTTTTACTTGTTAATTTTCATTATTTTCCAGAATAGACAGCAATTTTTCTCTTCTGTATCCTTAGGGCATAGTACAACGTCTGGCACATACTAGGTGCTCAAAATTTTTTGAACGAATTCCCATTTGTAACGCTAACTTCATGTGTCAAGTTAGCTGATCCATGGTGCCTAGATAATTGGTCACACATTATTTTGCATGTTTCGATGAGGGTATTTTGGGATGAGATTACCATTTAAATCAGTGAACTGTGAGTAAAGCAGAGTGCCCTCTGTAATGTTGGGTGGAGGGGGCTCATCCAATCAGCTGAAGGACAAAGTAGAACAAAAGACTAGCCTCCCCTGAGCCAGAGAGACTTTGGTCAGCAGACAGCCTTCAGGCTTGAATTGCAATACTAGTCTCTCCTGGGTCTCTGGCCTAATGGTCTTTGGACTTTAACTTCAGATTTTGGAATTGCTAGCCTCTATAATTGTGTGAACCAATTTCTTAAAATAAATCTTTATATTACACACACACAAACACATACACCCCTATTGGGTCTATTTTTCTGGAGAATCCTGACTAATAATATACCATTGAAGCCTAAAAGACAATAAGAATGCTTATTATCACCAGAGTCATTCAACACTGTTAGAAGTTCCAGCCAATGCATTAAGGATAGAAAATCAATAAGATTATAAATATGGTAAAGAAGATATACTGTCGCTTTCAAATATGATTGTTTTTGAGAAAAACTAAGTGAAATGTATTAGATTTAATAAAATTGTTCAGTAAGGGGTTAAGTACACAACACATAAAAATCTATAGTTTTCTTAGCTACATTAAATAACCAGCCAGTGAGACTCTGTCTCTACAATAAAAAAAAAAAATCTTTTGAGGATTAAAAGAGACTGAAATGGGAGTATAAGACATGCCATAAAGTAGAGGGTGTGCAGCACATACCACAAAGTACTAACTCCAAAATATATGTCTATGAATCCACCAGGAAGTTGAACAACTTAGTAGAAAAATAAGTAAAAATTTAAAAAGATTAAAAATTTTACAGGAAAGGCAACACAAATGGCTCATAACCATAAGATGGTCAGCCTCATTAATTATCAGAGAAATGAAAATTAAAACATAATGTGTTACCATTGTGTACCAATTAGATTGGCAAAAAAATTATAAGTCTGATAATATCAACTATTAGCAAGAAACTAAAGCAACCGGAAATTCAGTACAGCTCTGGAAGGAGCATAAATTGGGACAACCAATTTGAAGTTATTTAACATTCTAGTGAAATCACAGATGTGCATTCCTTATAACCCAGTAATTCCACTTCTAATCAAATGTGGCCAAGAAACATGAATAAGAATGTTCATTGTAGCAATGATTGACATTTCCCCCAAATGGGAGGAATCCAAATGTTCATCTGCAATGGAATGGTAAAATAAAGTAATCATATTATATGGTGAAATACTGTCCACATATTAAAATGCATAAGGCTGGGCGCAGTGGCTCACACCTGTAGTCCTAGCACTTTGGGAGGCCGAGGCTGGCATAACAGTTGAGCTCAGGAGTTTGAGACCACCCTGGGCAACATGGTGAAACCCCATCTCTACTAAAAATACAAAAAATTAGCTGGGCGTGATGGCAGGCACTTATAATCTCAGCTACTTAGGAGACCAAGGCAGGAGAATCGCTTGAACCTGGGAGGTGGAAGTTGCAGTGAGCCAAACTGTGCCACTGCACTCCAGCCTGGGTGACAGAATGTGACTCTGTCTCAAAAAAAAAAAGGCAAGTAACAACAACAAAAATTTGATATGATTCAATTTATATCAATTTCAAAATAGGCAAGAGTAAACTGTATTGCTTAGGGAAGTATACATAGGTGGTAAAACAAAAAGCAAAGAAAAGATTATCACAGCCATCGTGTTAGTGGTTGCCTGGGAGCAGAGAGGAAATGTGATAAGGTGAGGCACTATGGTCACTTCTAAGCAATGTTCTATTTCTGAATCTGAGTGGAAATGTCAAAGCAAAACCAGAGCTGGACAATCGTTAAAGTGGTAAAAACAGATATTATACTCAGGACTATTGCAACAGGGGAAAAGACACTCCAATATAGGATTGGGCTCAATTCTGAATACAGCATGGTTAAATGGGCATTTATAGCCAAGGAGCAGGGTGGAGGTCAGTGGGTGAAAAATTACTAAGAGGAAATGCATCAGGGTAACAGAGATTCTGGTTAAATAGACCTCGTAGGATTCTAGCTGAAAACAAGCCAGCATGATCAGACATGATATGGGGGTTGGTAGAGGATGAGGAAGCAGATTAGATACAAAGCATAATCACATATGGAGGGTGGGAAATTTTTGTGAAACAGATTTAGCAGGGTTCTTGCTAAAATTGGATTTTATAAGGCAGTCACAGATAAGCCTATTAGGAGACTGAACCTTGTCATGAAAGGTTTGGCTGTGTCTCTACCCAGATCTCACCCTGTGGCAGGCCAGGTCTCACTAATGCAGACCTCCATAACAACTGTTTCAGTACTGACTGAGTGGTTAAGTTAAATATTGAAAGCCAGTGTCCTTATACAAAGGCTGGAATGTAACAAAAGCCCACCAAAAGTTTTGCCTAGGCCTTACCTGAACCTTAAATCATGATTAAACAAGTTTTACTGGAGGTCTTAAGAAATTCCCAAGGCCTCAACAAACAAGTTTATTGGGACTCCGAAGGAACTCCCCACACCTTTGTGACTTAGTAGGAGACAAGATAAGGGTACTCACCCAGTGCCTGGACTCATTTAGATCAAGATTAAGTAAATTTACAGAGGCTCCAGAGGAAGGTCTTCAAGACTCAGACCTTAGTTATAGATTAAAAAAGTTAATCACTTAAATCTTTAGATGAATGCACGCTTACACGTAGACATATAGCTTGGAAGGCATATAGGCTCTGGAAAACTTTGTAGTTTTGAGTTGGTCTGGTGGTAATTTCCAAGCCTTCTCCCTATAGCTGGTTACAGAAATAAAAACTCTCTTCTTCCCCAGTTCATCTGCATCTTGTTATTGGGCCATGAGAAATAGCGGCCTGACCCTTGGTTTGGTCCACGAACAATCTTGAATTGTAGTTGCCATAATCCCTATGTGCTATGTGGATGGACCCAGTGGGAGGTAATTGAATTACGGGGGCAGTTACAACCATGCTGCTGTTCTCGTGGTAGTAAGTTTTCACAAGATCTGATGGTTATATAAGGGGCTTTTCTCCCTTTGTTCAGCACTTCTAATTCCAGCTGGCATGTGAAGAAGGATGTATTCACTTCCCCTTCCACCATGCTGTAAGTTTCCTGAGGTCTCCCCAGCCTGTGGAACTGAGTCAATTAAACCTTTTTCCTTTAAAATTACCCACGAGTGGGCATGTCTTTATTAGCAGTGTGAGAACGGACTAATACATTAAATTGGTACCAAAGAGAGTGAGGTGCTGCTGTAAAGACACCCAAAATGTGGAAGTGACATTGGAATTGGGTAATGGGCAGAGATTGGAACAGTTTGGAGGGCTCAGAAGAAGACAGGAAAATGTGGAAAAGTTTAACACTTCCTAGAGACTTGGAGGGCTCAGAAGATAGGAAGATGTGGGAAAGTCTGAACTTCCTAGAGACTAGTGGAATGGCTTTGACCAAAACGTCTATAGTGATATGGACAATGAAGTCCAGGCTGAGATGGTCTCAGATGGAGAGGAGGAACTTGTTGGGAACTGGAATAAAGGTGATTCTTGATATGCTTTAGCAAAGAGGCTGGCAGCATTTTGCCCATGCCTTAGAGATCTGTGGAACTTTAAACCTGTTAGAGATGATTGAAGGTATCTGGCAAAAGAATTTCTATGTGGCAAAATGTTCAAGAGGAAGCAGAGCATAAAAATTTGGAAAATTTTCAGTTTGACCATATAATAGAAAAGAAAAACCTTCTGGGGAGAAATCCAAGCTTGCTACAGAAATTTGCATAAGTAACGGGGAGCCAAATGAGAATTATTTAGACCATGGGGGAATGTCTCCAGGGCATGTCAGAGACCTTCAAGGCAGCCCCTTCCATCACAGGTCCAGAGGCCTAGGAGGGAAAAATGGTTTTTGTGGGGCAGGCCCAGGGCTCCTCTGCTGTGTGCAGCCTAGGAACTTGGTGCCCTGTGTCCCAGCCACTCTAGCTGTGGCTAAAAGGGGCCAAGGTACAGCTTGGGCCATGGCTTCAGAGTGTGCAAGCTCCAAGCCTTGGCAGCTTCCACATGGTGTTGAGCCTGGGGTGCACAGAAATCAATAATTCAAGTTTGGGAACCTCTGCCTAGATTTTAGAAGATGTATGGAAACACCTGGATGTCCAGGCAGGTTTGCTGCAGGGGCAGTGCCCTCACTGCTAGGGCAGTGTGGAAGGGAAGTGTGGGGTTGGAGCCCCCCACACAGAGTCCCCACTGGGGCACTGATGAGCAGAGCTGAAGAGGGCCACTGTCCTCCAGATCCAGAATGAGAGATCCACCGTCAGCTTACAACTTGTACCCGGAAAAGCCATAGACACTCAATGCCAGCTGTGAAAGCAGCTGGGGTGGGGGGTTGTGCCCTGCAAAGCCATAGGGGTAGAGCTGCCCAAGGCTATGGGAGCCCACCTTTTGCATCAGTGTGACCTGGATGTGAGACACGGAGTCAAAGGAGATTACTTTGGAGTTTTAGGATTTAATTACTGTCTTGCTGGATTTTGGACTTGCATGAGGCCCATAGCCCCTTTGTTTTGGCCAATTTCTCCCATTTGGAACGGGTGTATTTACCCAATGCCTGTATCTCCATTGTATCTAGTAAGTAACTAACTTGCTTTTGATTTTACAGGCTCATAGGCAGAAGGGATTTGCCTTCTCTCAGATGAAACTGTGAACTTGGACTTTGGCTTAATGCTGAAATAAGACTTGGGGAACTGTTGGGAAGGCATGATTGTGTTTTGAAATGTGAGATGTAAGATTTGGGAGGGGCCAGGGGTTGAATGATATGATTTGGCTGTGTCCCCACCCAAATCTCATGTTGAATTATAGTTCCTATAAACCCCACCTGTTGTGGGAGGTAATTGAATTATGGGGACAGTTACCCTCATGCTGTTCTTGTGATAGTGAGTTTTCATGAGATCTGATGGTTTTATAAGGGGCTTTGCCCCCTTCGCTTGGCACTTCTCCTTCCTGTTGCCAAGTGAAGAAGGATTTGTTTGTTTCCTCTTCTGCCATGATTATAAGTTTCCTGAGGTCTCTTCAACTCTGTAGTACTGTGAGTCAATTAAACCTCTTTCCTTTATAAATTACCCAGTCTCGGGTATGTCTTTATTAGCATCGTGAGAATGGACTAATACAGGTGGTCAAGCAAAGAATCTTTGTCAGTGATAACATGAATGTTTTCTCATAATTAAATTGCAGATATATGTTTTATATTTTTCTGTATATATATTTCAAGATTCAAAATAATTTAGAAACGATTATTTGACTGGAAGGTGAATGGAAGAGAATATTAGGTAAAGGAATTTGTAGAATATGATATATGGTTCAGTGTTAAGATTTCTAGTTCTTTTTTAATTCTTTTAACTGCATTTCAAAGTGATTTTCATTCATCATTTACCCATTGTGTTAAGGCCATTTCTGTGTTGCTATAAAGAAATACCTCAGGCTGGGTAATTTATAAAGAAAAGAGATTTATTTTGGTTCACAGTTCTGCAGGCTGTATAGGAAGTGTGGTGCCAGCATCTGCTTCTGGTGAGGGCCTCAGGAAGCTTTCAATCATCGCGCAAGGCAATGGGGAGCCAAAGTATCATGTGGCAAGAGAGGGAGCAAGACAGAGAGAGAGGGAGGTGTCACACCTTTTAAAACCACCAGACCATGTGAACTCACAGTGAGAACTTACTTGTTACTGAAAGGATGGTGCCAGGTCCTTCGTGAGGGATCCACTCCTATGATATGAACACCTCCCACCAGGTCCCATCTCCACCACTTGGAATAACATTTCAACATGAAATTTGGAAGGGACAGACATCAAAACCATATCACTCATTCAATATTTATTCAGTCTTTTTAGTTGATGGCACTCTATTAGACCTTAGGACTACCCAGAAGAAAGGCTTGGTCTCTGAAGTCATGGCACTTAAAATCTAGTAAGGGTAAAATATGTACTGAAGGATGTCTAAGCTGAATGAAGAAGAAAGGGTTAAGACATTCCAGACAAGGGAAAGGCATGGGCCAGAAAGGTAAGGACACAGGCATTGAGAGAACAGGAAATGGGACTGGTTTTTCCAAAGGACAGCGTTGACATTAGAAAGTGCTGAGAGATTTGACTAAAGATGCAGGTGAGGGCCATATAATGACAGTTTTCTTATGATGTATTAGCTAGAAGTAAGTTTGGCTGAATACTCGCAATAATATGGGCTTAAAAGGAGAAAAGTTTATTGCTATGTCATTTAAAACCAGTCTGTGCAGGTAGTCTGGGCTGCTGTGAGTCAAGGATTCAGATTCCCTGTTTTTACTGCTCCCTGTTCAAACACAGTTAATAATTAGAGCAACATAGGACTTTAAAATAAAGGTGGTTTTATTATAAAATTCTAAAAATGTACTAAAAAGTACAGTCATGAGAATACTGCATCATAAGTAGAAATGTATCTTCATACTGCAAATAATCACACAGCAGATTTTATATTGTCCATGGAATTAATACTTAAAAAAAATTCTTCTTTTTGGTGAAGAAGAGTCTTCAGAGCACCAATATTTTAATAGAAGTTACTTTGCATATCAGAGTTCATCTTTGGTCTGCAATTAAGAAGCAAAATATTCATAGCTATCAAGAGGTCTTACATGAGTGAAGATTTACATTAATTTGTTAATTATTTTCCTGTAAAAATGAGAGGAAGCCAAACTGTTGGTAGAGGCTCTTAGGGCTTGGGACTATTTCTAGAGGTCTAGAGTCAGCTTAGGGTAGAATCAGATTGTGTTTCATAGCCTACCGATAAGGAACCGAAACATCCATGGGCTGTACTACTGCAAAGACCTCGTGTTATGAACAGTAGCAGTGAAAGGTTAGGATGAAATAAAGAGGCTACCATTCTGGCCCCTAACTTCTGCTAATCAGTGGAAGACACTGACTGTTACCTTCTCTCAATCACTTAGATGAAGACAAATAATTGAGCAGGAGTGAAGCAAGGAAGCTGCCCAGTCTCACTTGGAGCCAAAGTGAGAAGTGTTCTGATACCAAATCACGGACTGGTGAGGGGGTACCTTTTGATTTGGCAATTCTTGTTTTGTCATTGGTTTTAACGGATTTTTACGGCCTTGGAGTACTGATGGAGTTAACAGCGGTGATGAGCCACCTCTGGGGGCCAGTTGGTTATTCATAAATCGGTTCTCCAAAAAACAAAGATAAAAATAAAACCACCAAAATTCTGATTTGTAGCATGTGCTGTCATGGTGTAAATACTCCTATCAGGCTGATTCCAAGCAAAAATTTAATCAGTATGCAAAATTCCTGAAAATTTAACAATGGGTGAGCTCATATAAGCTGTTCTGGTTCTGTCACATCACTGGGGCTTTGATTACTTTTACACCCTCTTGAGAGGTAGACATAATAATTGCCAAGTCTGTCTTCTTGTCTTTGGTTGTAACACCACAATTTTGAATTGGTCCATTCAGAAACCTAATTATATTGCTTAAGATAATGTCAAGCCAGCATATGTCACACACATATACACTCTAGTTTATGCAATTTACATTCCTTTGAACAAACAAAATTCATAATCAAAGCAACAGACCCCTGCTACACTATGTCTTTATATACAAGCACACACAATCACAATCTGATGATGAGAGACTGGTTTTTGCTTTGCTATAAACCAGCTATACGATTCTGAGCATAATTCTTTTTTGGGCTCAGTTTTATTAACCATAAAACAAAGGCATTTACTGAATGACCTCTAAGGTCCTTTTTACCTTCAAAGTCCAGATGTGAATCTGACTTTCATTTTTATCAATGAGATCTTTATGTATTGGTATCAACAGAGATGATTTTCCAATGAGGAATTGGAAAACATCAATAATCACAGTTACATCTTTTTCCTTCTCTAAACTGGGATGATGAACTTTGTCAAACTTATCTCCTGAGGAAATAAGGGCATCAGATAATACGCATGAAAATATTTTCCAAACTGTAAGCATCCATTCAAATAGGGTGTGAGCCAGATTCTCACATTATAAAAGGCTTCCCTCCACTTTGCCAGGGAATGACCATGTCTTCTCAATTAACTGCATTGTAGCATCCTTTCTTGAGCACTGCTATCTTCTTTTTTTTTTTGAGACGGAGTCTCGCTCTTGTTACCCAGGCTGGAGTGCAATGGCGCGATCTCGGCTCACCGCAACCTCCACCTCCTGGGTTCAGGCAATTCTCCTGCCTCAGCCTCCTGAGTAGCTGGGATTACAGGCACGTGCCACCATGCCCAGCTAATGTTTTGTATTTTTAGTAGAGACGGGGTTTCACCATGTTGACCAGGATGGTCTCGATCTCTTGACCTCGTGATCCACCCGCCTCGGCCTCCCAAAGTGCTGGGATTACAGGCTTGAGCCACCGCGCCCGGCCCTACTGCTATCTTCTATACCTGTCTCTCTGGTGGTCTGAATTGCTTGGAGGCCTCGAGAGGAAGTCAAATATTTGCAGCCTGATTGAGTGACCATAGGAATGAATGCAAGCTTGGATCAAGGTTAGTTCTTACTCTGCCACTGGCCACAAGCTCATTTGTGGTTACCTTTTTCCTGTGGCAAGTGCAAGGGAAGAGGTCCTCCTCGGTCTGTGGTTCTACCCTTTTCATGCCCTCTCGGATTTGGGGTTCACTCACTTGTAAACTGGCATATTCCTGTTTAAGTAACAATATAAAAGCATTCCTTATATAACACTTTAAGTATATCCACCCAAAGAGACAGGCTAGAATTTATGAAGACTATGATTTATTTGATTTATGTGTGTCAAACTGTGATCTGCATAGTCCATCATATACACCTGTCCTAAACACCAACAGTAGAGCACCTGAGAGGAGGCTGTCCTTTGACCGCTGCCTATTCCTAACAGACATCTCATTATTCTATCCTAAATTTCCATGACTTTTTTTTAAACCATCTTCTGCCTTACAGTAAAAATAATTTTGCACACAATCTTCCCTGGACTGAGAATGTGGGGACAGAGACTATTCTGCTTTCCTTATCATGGTTTGCACAAAACGCCATCATCATCTTCAATTATCATGTGCTTACTCTTAGTAAGGCACTGTGCTAAGTACCTATGCTAAATACAAGCTGAATGAATGATCACTGCCTCATGGATCCTTACAAATTCACATGATAAATCCCCCCAGTTCATTCATTTTACATGGCTTATCCTCTGCATCCCTCCATCAAGGGAAGTTTACAAAATGGGGAGGAGCCAGTGCAGACCAGAAATATTCCAATTTTGATGTATAGCAGAGTCTCAGATATGGGGCTCAGTAGCAGTAACTGCAAGATAAAAATCTTGCTCTAGATCTAGTACTATTATTGGCCAAGAGCTTGTTTACTACTGCATTAAAAAAAAAAATTTTTTTAGACAGAGTCTCCCTCTTGTCACCCAGGCTGGAGTGCAGTGGTGTGATCTCGGCTCACTGCAACCTCCACCTCCTGGGTTCAAGTGATTCTCCTGCTTCAGCCTCCAGAGTAGCTGGGATTATAGGCATGCACCATCACACCTGGCTAATTTTTGTATTTTTAGAGGAGACGGGGTTTCACCATGTTGGCCAAGCTGGTCTCGAAATCCTGACCTCAAGTGATCTGCCCGCCTTGGCCTCCCAAAGTGCTGGGATTACAGGCATGAGCCACCGCGCCTGGTCACTACCACATTTTTAAAAGAGTCCTTTAAATCGTCAAATACGCTTGACTACAATCTCTAAATGCTTGGGTCCATAGAAATAATTTCCAAGGGAAGTCCTGGCTCATATGGAGGCCCAAACACACCTGGCACTGTTTAGACAAAGAAACGGTAAGGCAGCAGCAATGTAACACAAAGAGAAACTGCAAATCCATGAACCATAACTTTGCAATATCGGAGGCCAATTTCTTAGTCAAACATCACATAGTTCTAATATTAATACTTTTCACTTAATATTGTAATATTTTCCATTAGTTAATCTTTGGTTTTCAACTTTTTAAAAATGATTACTTAATATTTGTCCCTGATTTTCACCCACAGAAGTATATATATATATATATCTCCTTAGAGTAACATATGTTTAGAAATTGTTAAGTAAAATATTATTTGTTCTTAACATGTCTAATTATAAGTTATATGATGATTTTCTTAGGAAATACTAACCTGGAAAAGTTTGAAATAATAACAGAATATGTCATCGCCCATGAGATTATTTCTTGCAAATTCTTGTCCTGCTTTTGCTATCTTTTTGGCCTACAGAAAGAACAACAACAAAATTCTTTTATAGAATCCATTTTTCCCATGCAGGCATCTGCAGACAGCTCTTCAGAGTACATACACATTGGGACAATTGCGGGAAACAGTATCTTTGCGGGTAGTCTTGTGGTAAAACAGAGTGTTTAACACAGCATGTTTATTTAAATCAGAGGGAAGTTTCTAAGACTCAAAAGTTTGAGAAATCATGTTGGACCTTCTAGAATTAAGCCTTAGAGAGACAAGGCTACACCAAGCAAAATAACAATGATTTTGTAAACGCAAGATGGAAGGTTAGCACTCTGCCTTCACAAATTTCAGCAATTAGCTTAAAGTTAATTGCATTCCATCCCTCTTTACTTATTTATACATTTATGTCTGCATCTACTTGTGAATCAATCCTTCATTTGAACCTGTAGCCAGTTAGTGGCTCCTGCCAGACTGGCCATCTTATAAATTTTTGCATTGCTGGTGGAGGCAATACTTGTGGCTCAGAGCAACCCTACTGAAAAGAGAAAGTGTAGTCAATGTCACAGTTTAGCTTTTTGTTGTTGTTGTTTTGAGAAGGAGTTTCGCTATTGTTGCCCAGGCTGGAGTGCAATGGTGCAGTCTTGGCTCACTATAACCTCCGTTTCCCAGGTTCAAGCAACTCTCCTGCCTCAGTCTCCTGAGAAGCTGGGATTATAGGCGCCTGCCACCAAGTCCAGCTAATATTTGTATTTTCAGTAGAGATGGGGTTTCACCATGTTGTCCAGGCTGGTCTCGAACTGACCTCAGGTGATCTGCCCTCCTCGGCCTCCCAAAGTGCTGGGATTACAGGTGTAGCCACCATGCCTGGCCTAGCTTTTTGTTTCACATGCAGAGTGGACAGTTAATGTAAGATGCAGTGTCTGCTGTGTTCAGCCCAGGGGAACTGCTGTGCCATCCACCGGCAGGCAGCTTGCCATTTACAGGTCAAAGTCTATGATGTGAGCATCCTGGATGCTCTACAGGGACAATACATTTCAAAGGGACCCATGATAGTGGGAAACAAGTGGAAATAAGCCTTCGAGGGACTAACCTTACCTCTTCATCGTGATCTTTTGCCCATTTAAGTTTTTCTAGCAGATCGCTCAGGTTGCTCTTAACTGGAATGTAGTGTTTCCAGGGCTGCAGCTCATTGTAAAAATGTTCATAGTAGATGGAGTCCTGCTTCAGCACAACACTGTCACCAACTAGTAAATATGGCAGGCGATAAGCTGCTACAGTACCATCGATATTTATTTGATACTTATGCTGCAAAACAATGGTAAAGTCTAAGAACCTCCATTAAATTTCCTTTTCTCCACTCGATTCGCCTTCTCATCCCACACATACACCCTTGCAACCCTCGGACACAATTTGGTCAGCTTCTGTCCTCCGCCTTTGCCATTTAGTAAGTATTATACAACAGGTTGATCTAAAGCTAAATGCTCATTTTGATTTGCTACTAAATTTTACAAAGGAGGATACAAATCTAGTGTTGAAGGAGCCAATAAGATCATACTGTTGTCCTAAGGCTGCAACATAAGGAAGAATGGATTTATTTGTGATATTTTGTAATTCTCTTACTACTTTATTGATTGCAAACGTGCCCCTCATGATGGCATATTCTAAGCCATGTTAACTGTTTTATTTATTTATTTATTTATTTATTTATTTATTTGTTTGATCGTTTCGAGAGAGTTTCACTCTGTTGCTCAGGCTGGAGTGCAGTGTCACGATCTCAGCTCACTGCAACTTCTGCCTCCTGGGTTCAAGTGATTCTTGTCCCTCAGCCTCCCAAGTAGCTGGGATTACAGGCATGCACCACATGCCTGGCTAATTTTTGTATTTTTAGTAGAGACAGGGTTTCACCATGTTGGCCAGGCTGATCTCGAACTCCTGACCTCAGGCGACCCACCCACCTCAGCTTCCCAAAGTGCTGGGATTACAGGTGTGAGCTGGGATTACAGGCATGAGCCACTGTGCCTGGCTAACCATATTTTTTAAACACCAGATGGCCACACATGTGTCTTAAAGAAATTAGCAAGCTTTGTAGCAAGAACGTCTATGAATAAAAATATTCATAGAACTTTGGTAATTTATCATCTTTAGTTGCATAAACACGAATAAAGCCAAGGCATGAAACAGCGCCCTACACTGAGGAAGGATGGCTAGTATCCTTTCACTTTGGTTACAATCATTTCTTTCAAAAATCATTGAGATATACATATTGAAAAATACTGACAATTCAACTTATAACATTCTTTAGGTCAACCTACCTCAACATAACCCATCAAAAGAAAACCTGGTCATCCACAGGGCAGGCAGAACTCACTAATCACTTGCCTTTCCACATATAGAGGACAGATGGCGACCTTTTCCCCACCTCCTCTCTCTACCATGTGGGACTTCAGAAACAACTCTATGGTCTAAAAAGCAGGGTTCTGCCTACTGCCTTAAAAAGGGAGTTTGTTAGAAAAAAGATTACTCCCTGGGAAACATGAGCAATCCACATTCTAGACACATAAAGCAAGCCCTAATTCCCAGGCAGAACACTGGATGGGTTTCAAGTCATTCCCCACCAGGCCTAAAAACAAACAGTTTATATCTTACTTACTCTGTTGTGATAACATGGCTCTGGGGAAAAGTATTTGTAAAATGACCTACATGTATGTATTAATAAAAACGAATTTGGAGGTGACATGTACTTATCTCAAGGGTTAGCTGGAAAAAAAAAATTACAGCTCTATCCAGGCTCCAAACTCCCTTGATACACATTTAATGTCAAGACTGAGGGCAGAGCCTGGTTGCCAAACTAGTCCCCAACACCGCCATGCCACAATATTCACTGTTTTATGCTTATTTCTCCCACCTCTTGTAATTTGCAGGCCTCTACTTCCCTTCCCAAAGCACTACGTACAAATACATTACAAAACAAAAAAGATTAGCCACTGATTAAGTCATACCTTGAAGAAATCAAAAAATGAAATGTGCTTTACAATGGGACCATATAGGCTTTCATTGTGTTTGAAGAAGAAAAAGTTGGTGAAAGCAGCATCTATGAGTTCTGGGTGTCTTCTACTGAGTTTAACTAGCTCGAGTCTCTCTTTGCGGCTGTCTCGCCCTCTCCAGAGAGCTGTGGAGTTTTTGCTTTCCCAGGGCGGACCCGTGTTAGCTTGCACAGACATCATATCCAGACTTACCCTAGAAGACAAAGTGCAAAAGATTTTCCTCCCAAATCATCCTATCACAAAGGTTGTTGGAAAAGAACTCACCAAAGAAAGAAAACCAAGGCTCTGGGCCAACCCTGACTCATCCCTCACCGGCCCATGGTTTCTAGAACAGAGTCAGTCAAGTCGTAGGTGGGCATCACGATATCCTTGGAATCTGTGGAGCCACACCAGGAAAAGATTGGATGGATGTTTGAATTGGATTTCTTTTTCTCCAAAGGCCAGTCTCCCAAATTAACAAAGAACTCCACATCTGGCATCTTCACCTAGAAAAAACAAAACAAAGAGCTTATTTGCATTTCCTGCATTAGATAATACAGGAAATACATTGTATAAATACATTGTATTTATCAATTGAAATTTGAAGTTGCATTAATGAAAGGCCAATGTAACATTTTTCAGGTAATGATAATTACGTTGGTTTGAAAAGTGGGTACATTTTCAGAATATGGTCACATATATAAACATTCTATGCTCCCTACAAAAGATATGAAATGGCAAAAGTAATCTCTGTGCTAATACTGTCAAGAGACTCTAAGATGATCAAAGAAAGAAAGAGAAATATTGGAAAATAATTTAAAAATTAGCACTTGGGACTCTAACCCTAGTTTCTTGTAAGTGAGCCACAAGCTTCCATTTTACAAAAACATACACAAGGTAGGTGGTGGGACCAGGATTCGAACTCAGGAACCCTAACACCAAGGCCAACTCAGTAAGTTTCAAGCTATGCTTCCTTCCTCTACTGGCAACAGGCATGAATATGTAAAGAGGACCTGTTTTATCTACTCACAGAAAATGTTTAGCATATTTATGAAACAAGAGATACATATTTTTTTTTTTTTTTTGAGATGGAGTTTCGCTCTTGTTCTGCAGGCTGGAGTGCCATGGCGCAATCTCGGCTCACCGCAACCTCCGCCTCCTGCGTTCAGGCAATTCTCCTGCCTCAGCCTCCTGAGTAGCTGGGACTACAGACACGCGCCACCATGCCCAGCTAATTTTTTGTAGTTTTAGTAGAGACGGGGTTTCACCATGTTGACCAGGATGGTCTCGATCTCTTGACCTCGTGATCCACCCGCCTCGGCCTCCCAAAGTGCTGGGATTACAGGCTTGAGCCACCGCGCCCGGCCAAGATACATATTTTTAAGGCCAGAACAGCACTGATCAGTCTGAGATGCATTTTGAGAAACTGAAGCCCTGAAGAACATTCTCATTTTCCCATGGATTGACAGAGAGGGGCAAGAGAAGTGCGTCAGTACTCTCATGTCTTAGTCTAAAGGAGACAATACTGATGCTGTATAACTACCTACATTCAGAATTGACAGACTGCAAGTGCTTCGAAATCTTGAAAAGGCACTATGATTTTCCATGAGTAGTTTAATCAAGATATGCATACAAATTATTCAATCAATATTATACTAGACTATAAATAAATATACATTTGGTAAAAATGTTGGTACAGTCTTTCACATCTGCCAGTATTCCACCAGAGCCTGACAAAAGCCCATTATCCCAAGGAATGGATTCGGTAGAAGGCAAGTCCTCTTTGGACTCCAAGTTAGTTTAGTACCGAAATGATGTTATGATAAGGCATTTTTCTTTCCTTTATCAAATATTGTGTCCCTGCAAAAGATATGCTGAAGTCTTATATCCTAGTGTTTCAGAATGACCTTATTTGGAAATAGGGCAGTTGCCCACGTCACTAGTTAGGGTGAGATTATAGTGGAGTAGGCTAGGCCATTAATCCACTATGCTGCGTCCTTATAAGAAGAGACCCAGGGACATGAGGGGAGAAGCCCGCGTGATAACAGAGGCAGAGATGAGGGATGCAGCTGCAAACCAGGGAACACCAAAGACGGAGAGCCACCGCCAGCAGTTAAGAAGAGGCAGGAAAGGAAAGGATCATCTCAGAGGCAGCTGGGCCTCCTGACACTTACCTTTTTTTTTTTTTTTTTTTTGAGACAGGGTCTCACTGTCTCCCAGGTAGGAGTACAGTGGCGCAATCAATCTTGGCTCATGCAGCCTCGACCTCCTAGGTTCAAGCTATCCTCCTGCCTCAGCTCCCCAAGTAGCTGAAACTACAGCAGGCTAATTTTTGTATTTTTTGTAGAGATGGGGTTTCACCATGTTACCCAGCCTGGTCTTGAACTCCTGGGCTCAAGTGATCTACCCGCCTTGGCCTTCCAAAGTGCTAGAATTACAGGTATGAGCCATGCCACCTGGCTGACATTTTGATTTTGGACATTTGGCCTCAATACCTGTGAGACAATACATTTCTGCTATTTTAAGCCTTCCAGTTTATAGCACTTTGTTATAACAGCCCTAGGAAGCTAACACAGGTATCTGACATAACATAAAGCTTCAAAATAACATTATCATAAGGCTCCAGAAGAGAACACCCCGATAGTGTTATAATTTGTATTTGGAAAAATTGTTCTATAAAATCTGGGATTAAATGATCTATTATAGCTAAGAGAAAATATATACTTACCTTTCTAGTCAAAGAAAGTAGTATGGCATCCATGAAAATTCTAAAACCTACATGTTCACCATGAGTCTTGATATAAACCTAAAAGAGAATTTACCATGTATTATGTTAGTCTAAAAACACTGGCAGATTTCACTGAGGAAAAGCTAGTTACAAGGCTCATTAGAATGATGCTTACAGAAGGAGTTAGCTAATTATAGCCAAATGTTCAAAACGAGCAAAAAAAAAAAATAAAATAAAACCAAAAAAACACTAAAACAATCAAGGAAACCTGAACTGTATGTTGTACCTTGTTATCCTTTAAGGTGTAGTGACAGAGGCTCTGCCTCTGTCCAAATCTTTTTGGGATTTCTACTGCAATCTTTTCTGGATCCACTATGGGGAAATGTGCCAGATCTCTCTGAATCTGAGCAATGGTTTCCGGGCAGTTCATCCCCCGTAGCCAGGCTGCACTATCTTGCAAAGGACAGTCACAATTCTCATGGTAAACCGGCCCTATTTACAAAAGAACAACAAAGTACAACAGAGATAATTTCACTCAGCATTTGAAACTTGTAACAAACACCCATAATGTGGCTTCACGAGTTTTGCCTAGTTACATAAGAGCATTTTCATTGAAAACACATTTTAAAAGAAACACAGGCCAGCCAGGTTGGCTTGCACTTGTAATCCCAGCACTTTGGGAAGCTGAGGTGGGAGGATAGCCTGAGCCCAGGAGTTTGGGACCACCTTGGGCAACACAGGGAGACCCTGTCTCTACAAAAAATAAAAAATTAGATGGGAGTAGTGGCAGGCAGCTGTGTTTCCAGCTACTTGGGAGGCTGAGGATCACTTGAGCCCAGGAGGTTGAAGCTGTAGTGAGCCACATTTGCACCACTCCACCCTGGGCAAGACAGTGATACAGTCTCAAAAAAAATAGTAACACATTTTTACTACACTGGGGGCATTGGAAGTAAGTCAGCCTTCTGTTCTGACAGTTCTTCACTGTAAAGTCTTGTGATATTTTCATGATAAGGTCGACTTTGCATGAGTTCAAAAGAAAGCAGATAGCCATGCCGAAGTGGCTCAAGTCTGTAATACCAGCACCTTGGGAGGCCCAGGTGGGCGGATCACTTGAGGTCAGGAGTTTGAGGCCAGCCTGGCCAACATGTTGAAACACCATCTCTACTAAAAATGCAAAAAAAAGTGCTAGGTGTGGTGGCTCACACCTGTAATCACAGCACTTTGGGAGGCCAAGGCGGGCGGATCACCTGAGGTCAGGAATTTGAGACCAGCCCGGCCAACATGTTGAAACCTCATCTCTACTAAAAAATACAAAAATTAGCCAGGTGTGGTAGATGCGCCTGTAATCCCAGCTACCCAGGAGGCTGAGGCAGGAGAATTGCTGGAAGCCGGGAGACGGAGCCACTGAGATTGTGCCACTGCACTCCAGCCTGGGCGATTGAGCAAGATTCCGTCTCAAAAAAA
>NW_016107329.1:1352098-1373910 GCF_001604975.1 Cebus imitator
TTTTAAGAATTAGTAAGAAGCAAAAGTAGCCGGGTACAGTGGCTCATTCCTGTGATCCCAGCACTTTAGGAGGCCGAGGGCAGATTGTTTGAGCTCAGGGGTTCGAGACCAGCCTGAGCAACATAGCAAAACCCTGTCTCTACAAAAAATACAAAAATTAGTGGGACATAGTGGTGAGCGCCTGTAGTCCCAGCTACTCATGTGGCTGAGGTGGGAGGATTGCTTGAACCCAGGAGGTTGAGGCTGCAGTAAGCTGATCTTACACCACTGTACTCTACCCTTGGCAACAGAGTGAGACCCTGTCGCAAGAATAACAATAGCAACAAAAAGAAGCAAAAGTAATTCTTCAGTTCCATATATTTCCAATTAAGAAAGTATCATATATGACCATGCACACAGCTTGATTAATGTATGTCTTCACAGAGTAAATTCTCTATTAATATGTTCCTTGCTCTTTAGCAAATTTGAATTTCCCTTCAAATCTTGAATGTCTTTTTATCAGGACTCATAACTTAGCTTTCAAGTAGAAAGGCTTTTTTTTTTCTTTCAGTTTTATATATATATGTACGTATATATATATATATATATATATATATATAAAATACTAAATTATTTTTGTTGATGGAATAACAATTATTATTTTTTTCAAATACTGTTGGGATTTGAATGGTGAGAGGACAGCTTGAGCCTGGGAGGGTCAAGGTTATAAAATTAGTTCCAAATTACCTTTTAACATATATGGGGATTTGGCCACATGTTGACCTTGAAATGTAACTTCCACCTTCAGATTTTTGTAGCTTGCATACATTCTGTATCTTACTATGAAAGATCCATCCTTTCGGTCTAAAACCTGGACTCCAACTCTAGTGAATTGCTCCTCTGGGGCTGAGACTTTCACCTGAAAGACCTTTTCGCCTGGAGAAGATGTGAATCTGTGATGAAAAGAGCAATGGGGAAGATATACAGATTATTTTAAGGAACAAACAAACAAAGGTTATGCTCTTCAGTCTGGAAACTTGATTATTCTCCTCCACATTCTTCCTCTAACGTATGACTGCTTCTTTTCTCTTATTAGTACCAGAATGAATATGTTGGATCAGAGATTTAAAAAAAAAAAAATGAGGATGACAATGGCCAAGATAACATGAAACAGTTTCATTAAACAATCACAATGGAATATGTTAAGACTACTAATGTATGTAAGCATAGAACATACTCATACATTCCATATAGAAAAATATTCTTACCAACCTATTTATTTCATGCCATCACATCTGGATATTTGCGATCAAATGGTGCTCCCAAAGATAATGATCTTATTTTGAAAAATCTCTGCCAACAATTCCTTACAATATCAGTATTATAAATCACGCTCAGGGCTGGCACTGTGGCCCATGCCTACTATCCCAGCAATTTGGGAGGCCAAGGTGGGAAGATTGCTTGAGGCCAGGAGTTCCAGATCAGCCTAGGCAACAAGATCCTGTCTCTACAAAAAAAAATAATAATAATAAATAAATAACTAGGTGAGGTGGCACATGCCTGTAGTCCTAGCTACTCAGGAGGCTGAGGTGGGAGGATAATTTGAGCCTGGGAGGTCAAGGGTACAGTGAGCTGTGATTGCAACACTGCACTCTAGACTGGCCTAGGAAGTGAAATCCTGCCTTAAAAAAAAGATAAAAAATCATGCTCAATCATGGGACAAAGCAAAGCAGTAGGTAGTGTATCATCTTTTGCCAAATGACAAAATTTACAACCTGCCTTTGATTTGACAACCATTAATTACAATTTTTTTTTCTGTACAAAATACACACAGTCAGCATCTACCAATAATAAAGACAATCATTTCAGAAGTATATGAAACATGAAACCAAGTTTTAAGTATGATGTTAAGTATTCAATTCATTGGAATGAAATATTTGTTCCAATCATATAGGAGATTCATTCTTTGATAACTTCCTTCCGAACTGTAAAGTTTCAAATAGTACTTCATTTGTCTTTTTCACTTTCAAAACACGCTTACCTGCAGATGTCTCCTTGAAAATTGAGGGCCACACCAGGGAAAAAGATGAAGCCCATCGAGTCTCTAACAACTAGGTTTAACTTCCTTATAACAGCTTATATAAGCGAAAAGTAGTTAGAAATAGTTATTTCTAGAAAAGTGGAGGGACTTTGTCTTGTCCTGATAATGTGGGAATCCCAATCAAAATTGCTAGGAGATTATCTTACATGTTATATACAATACATTATACTGCATATGTTATAATTCGGAACTATTTCTACACCTACAGAGAAAAACTGGTACCCAAATATCCTGGAATTTAAACTGCTGTAGAGAAACGAGTTATTGGAAAGAAAAAACTTGAAGTGAGAAACAGATTTAACCGCCATCCAAAATAGTTAAGGAGTCATTTCTCGACTTACTTATTCCCTGATGTATCCACCGCCTGAATATAGAAATAGCGTGCGGGAAGGACGACGTGTGCTTTTAGCCCGGGTCCCCATATTTCGCTCTTCTCCGGGCTCAGCTGCTTTTCTCTGCCGGTCTCGGCGAGTGCTGGAACTGTCCTCAGAAAGAAGCAATAAAGCAGCAAAATGCTAAACATTTACAAGACGGACTCTGGAAATGATCCACGGATAAATGAAGTGTAAGAGGCGCACAGAAGCAGCCAAGGTTTCTTCGGCAGGGGCACGCCGGAGGATCGCGGCAGCTAACGCGGCTGCAAAGGGTGCCGCCCGGCGTGTAGGGCGGGCGCGCGGGTCTCCGCGGCCCCAGGACAATCACAGCCGGTGCCGCGGCGCGCGCAGGTGAGGGTCGCCAGGCGTTCTACTGACCCGGCCGAGAACCGCGCTGCTCCTCTTTCTCCGGACAATGATGAACTTGAGTTGCTCCTGCCAACGGAGCATCATTTGGGAGCGCATCCGTCTCAGGTTACAGCCAAGGTGTAGGGCGAGGGGATTGGCCGGTGCTTCGCGCCAGGCTCAGTAAGGGCTTCTGCTAGTGGATGGCGGGGTGGACACGCGTCCCGGCGCCCCGGGCTCCCTGGGATATGTAGTTCGCGACAGGACGAGCGGAAATCCTGCCAGGTTTTTACCACCTCTCGCCCGTTTATTTACTTTTCGGTCACCACTTTCGGGGAACAGATAAACACCACAGATGCCCAACAGAGGCGCGCACGGGTCTGGAGGCACGGCTCAGTTTTTTGCGTTGGTCACCCTGTCCTCCGCACGTGCAGAGGGCAGGCATAAAGCACCTTGAAAGGAAGGTGCTGTCAATGATATCCGACGACCGGTCGCCGGGCACCGCAGTCCATAGCGCTGACCCCGCGCGCTCCGATGGGACGGGGGACGACGGCCCCAGGGTAACCGGAGGCGTCTCGCGGGCCGCGCGCTGGACGCTGCTATCTGGGTCCGGAGCCGGGTTCCGCCGCGGCGGCAGCGACCCGACCCAGCTGGACCGGCCAGAGGTACCCCGGGGCGGAGGCAGGGGCCGAGGTGGCGGCCAGCTGCGCGCCTTGAGTGCCTGACCCTCCTCTGGGCACCTGAGCGCCGCCGGCCCGGCCTGCTGCCATTCTACTCGCAGCCAGCTGGGCATTCAAACATTTTATTTAATTCGATACCAGCCTGGGTTGCCAGGGGTCATCGCCTCTCCGGAGCCCCGTGGCGTCCGGATGGAGGCCACTGCATGGGTACCCGCTCTCCCGGGAAGGAGTAGGGGGAAGAGCTGGGTCGCAGAGGGAAGAGAAGCGCCAGGGAGAGAAGGGCCTAGCCCTCTGGTGAACAGAGCTCGATTAGGAGGTGTCGTGTGAATGCCAGTGACCCCTGTGAGGCCGTCGGTCTCCACGCCACGCTGGGCAGGGTCCGGGAACCAGCGCGCGGCGGCTTTCGCCTTCCGCTGCACGCCCGCACCTGGGCCCCGGTCGCCGCCAGGTGTCACGGGCGCGCCGCCCTGGTCAGCTCAGTCGGACCCACAGCCGCCTCCTCTGCCAGGCTCCCTCTTGCCAGCTGCCCCGAAAACCCAGAAGGGCCGGTGGCTCCGAGCCAAGGCGGGCCTGGTCGGGCGCCAGGGCCGGGGGTTTCTTTCCTATTTTCTTTCGTGCAATTGTCATGATTAATGATATCGACTCGTTTACTCAAACACTCGAATCGGAGCCCCAGCTCCTAGCCCAGATGCAGCAACTGCCCGCGGGCCCCTTTTAACACCGAGAGCGTCCCCGGGCCCCGGGGCAGGCATAGAGACGGTCGCCCGGGGCCTCGGCGCGCTCCCCCTAGCGGAGAGCCTAGTTTTCCGGCCGGCAAGGGAAGGAGGAGGCTGGAGAGTAGCGTGGAGGCCTCGGCGGCCCTCTGGCGCTGCGGGCTGGGGACTCCGGGTCCCCGGGACACGCGCTAGGGCGCGGGCCGCGGTGGCTACGGGCAGGGGGCGCAGCCGCGCTCCTTCCTCTCCGCCTGCGCCGCCTCCGCGCGCACTGGCTCTGCGCGGCGTGGCCCGGCCTGCGCGGCTGTCGCCTCCATCCCGGCGGCCTCCGAGCCCGGCCGAGGTTGGTAGAGGAAGGCGGTGGGAACGCTCCCGGCCTCCCCCGGAGCGCTAGCTGGAGGCTGGCGCCGGGCGCGGAGGACTCCCGGTATCCTTTGGCAGGCGGGCGCCTTGGCTCTGGGGACCCGCAGGTCCGAAGAGGAGGAAGGGGCCTGGAGGGCGCGGGAGGACACCAGGTTGGAAGGGTGGCGTTAGCTCGGCCGGGGGCTAAGCGCGTCTGGTCTCACCTTCTGCTACACATTCGACCCTTACGAGGTCACCCGAGTGCCTCTGCGTCTCAGTTGCCTTCTGTACAGAATATCTATCAGGGTATTTTGTCATATCAAAAGGCTTTACTGGAGAGATTTTTAGAGATGTTTGGTTCTCTCATGAACTTGATACCTGAGAATATAGACAAAATATAACCCGAAAAGACTATAACCTAGACGATGAATATTGGCTTTATAAATGGACGTTTATTTTACAGAACACTTCATTCAGTGACTTTGAACAGTTGTGACTGGCAGTGCTTTTAAAGCATGCTATTTTATAAAATTTTACTTTACATAGGACCAAACCATATTTCTATTGCTTATGACGTGATTTTATGAGTAAGCTATTAGTTGAGCATCAGGTCCTGCAGTCATTATAGTAGTAAATCTTTTTTTTTTTTTTTTTTTTTTTTTNTTTTTCCTGAGACAGAGCCTTGCTTTGTTGCCCAGGCTGGAGTGCAGCTCACTGCAGCCTCGAACTGGTGGCCTCAAGCAATTCTTTCACCTCAGCCTCCCAAAGCACAGAGATTACAGGTATGAGCCACTGTGCCTGGCCCACACTGTTACACTTTTTATTAATCGAGTGCCATGTTCTTAATTTAGCTTCCAGGAAGCTTAACCCCAACTTTGGTGCTCAAATGCAGTAATTTCCCTTTGCCTATGTTTCTGATAAGAATATCCTCCATGGCTGGGCATGGTGGCTTGTGCCTGTAATGCCAGCACTTTGGGAGGCTGAGATGGCAGGATTGCTTGAGGCCAAGAGGTGAAGACCAGCCTGGGCAACATAGCAAGGCCCTGTTTCTTTTTTAAAAAAAGAGATTATTCTCCTATATATGTTCCAAATGAGCATAATTTTAAAATCCTGCCTGCTGGTGGCCCACACCTGTAATCCCAGCACTAAGGGAGGCCAAGGCGTGCAGATCACCTGAGGTCAGGAGTTCCAGACCAGTCTGGCCAACATGGTAAAACCCCATCTCTACTAAAAATACAAAAATTAGCCAGCGGTGTGGCACCTGCCTGTAATTCCGCTACTCTGGAGGCTGAGGCGGGGTAATCTCTTGAACCCAGAAGGCAGAGTTTGCAGTGAGCCGAGATCATGCCATTGCACTCCAGGCTGCATGACAGAGGGGACTCTAAAATAAGATAAGATAATCCCTACACTGTCACATGGAGAGCTGCTCCCACAGGCAAACTTCCACTCAGTTTGAGGAAGGAAGACCTGGAAAAGTAGAAGCTAAGTCTGAGATGAGGATATAAAAGGGGCAGTGCCTGGAACATTTCTGTTTCCCCGCCAAACTCACTCCAATAACCTTTGCCTGTTGCCTCTCACCATGACCATATGCTCTTTCATTCCTCACCTCACACAGCCCACCCCCATGCCCCAACACCACAAATACCTACCTGTCTTTCCACCACACTGACGTAGAGAAAGGCATGAAGATCATAGATGGGAAGTAGAATATGCTGTGTTAGGACATCTGCTAAGAGTCAGAGCAACTCTCTCTTCCAAAAGACAAGAGTTTGGTCTGAACAGTGCCAGGTACTGAGCTGCCCTCTACCATCAACATTGCACCACCAGATGAATATGGAGAAATCGTCAGTGTTTCTACCTAAGGACCCGCTACACCTACTCCAAAATTTTTTTTACCAAAAGAAAGTGAAAATTTTCAAAGTTAAACCACGGGAGGTTCTACCTTTTGGGGTAATGTTCCTGTCCAACTGACCCTCCTGCAAACAACTATAAGCTCTGCACAAATTATTTAAAAGCTGAAGTTGTTTTTTTTTTTTTTTTTTTTTTTTTGGTAGAGACAGTGTCTCACCATGCAGTCCAGGCTGATTTCAAACTCCTTACCTGAGGTAATCCACCTGCCTCGGCCTCCCAAAGTGCTGGGATTACAGGCGTAAGCCACCGGGCCAGCTTAGTAGTAAATCTTAATATAGCAACACCTCACTTACCTGGAAGAGGGAACCTAAGTCAATCAGAATAAGGGCCTATAGTAATGCCTGGCACGCTACAAGCACTTAAAAATTATCTGTTGAATGAGACTCTGCAAATGCTAGGCCCTGGGGATACAATAATCTAATCATGTAAAGACATAAGCACAGATGGAAATGTAAAATCGCCACCTGGTAAGACCTGTGCGAGGAGGGTACTGGAGTCTGGACCGGGTGACCTGGCCTAGTTTGAAAAGCCAAGAAAGTTTCCCCCAGAAAGTGACATTTGAGCTGACATTGGAAAGATGAATGGCAATTAACTAAGTAAGGGAGATAGCATTCAGAGAACCAAAAAGTAATGTGGAGCTTGGGAGGCAGGGGGAAGGGAATGAAATGGAGCTAACCAGATAGATATAGGGGCCATCAGGGTTGGCCTTATGTTCTAAGAGCAGAGGCTTTCAGGCAGGGGAGTTCTGTGATCATATATATGTAGCAAACTTTATTTTCTAATATCTATGCACAGGTCAGATTAGAAGTGTCAACTCACTGGGAATGGTTTCTAAATATACAAACAAAAGGAGACACGAGATGGGTCAAAACAGTGAGGTCTGCAGCCTGTTAAGTGGAGGGACAAACTGCCTCTCTGTATCTCAGTACTTCCTGAGACTGTGGTTATAATACAATCATTGATGTCTATAATGATTCTGTTATCAGTAATAAATTGTGCTTAGTTTACTTTACGAAAGCTAGAATCTGAGCAAAGTACTAAGCATGCAATAATAGAAGCCCCCTTGGCCTCTTTGGGCTCTCACTGCAGTGAGAGAATAGACCTGAGACAGACAGTGTGGAAAGAAAGTAAATGCTAGCAGTGTTTGGGTCATGGGATTTGGGTAATTTCCATTTTCCTGGAATATCTTTTGGTACTTTGCATTTTTTGGTAATGTTTTACTTATAAAATCTAAGAATATTGTGCAATTTTCAAAGAGAAATTTACCTAAACGTTGTTTCCAATGAGTATGTTTCATGCCCTTGGATTTTAGTGACAGTCAATATAAAATGCATCTTTATGTTGATGATCTTCACTTTTTTTTTTTTTTNTGATCTCAAATGATCCACCCACCTCAGCCTCCCAAAGTGCTTGGGATTACAGGCATGAGACACTGTGCCCAGCCTAAAAACTGAAGGTTTGAATAGAGAAATAGCATGCTTTAAAAGTAAAGAAAATGGAATTTTTGCCTAGCACATGTGGAGACCTAATATGGAACTCTGTTTCCTTAAATGCTGTTAAAGCCCTGCAGTACTTTGCTAGTTTTTCCTCACAGATCAGGATAACTCATGACAGTTATTTTTATTTCTAATTTTTTAAGTAAGCAAATAGGCAGAGATATTAACTGGTAAAAGTTCAACTCATCACCCAGGGTGGCTTGACTCTCTTGACTGATGCTCTGTTGCTGGAGCCCTAAGAAATCCATATACTTTGCCCAGGCACCTTCTTGAGGTTGTCTGCTGTGTATCCTGGGATGGTTCAATTCACCAAGGTATAAATCTTCACTTCCTTCCATGCCCTCAGTTGCGATTTAAGCTTTCTGTTTTCTTCCCCAAGGGAATCAGTTTAGACTTGAAATTCAGTTTTTCCTGAAACTGATCAGAAGTTACCTTGATTGGATCCGTTTTCTTGTCAGGTGATGAATCTTTGAAAAATTTACTTTCTGTATTCTTTGTTGATTTAAATCTGTGACTATTATTCATCATGTATCCTTTATGCCCATGGACTTAAAAAACTTGCTAATGCATTATTTTTTAGACATCTTTATATCCATAAAGATATAATTCACACACCGTATAATTTACTCATTGTTATACAATTCATTGGCCTTTAGTGTATTTACAAAGTTGTGTGTTCATTGCCACAATCATTTATAGAAAATTATCATTATTATAAAAAGAAACTCCATCGCCCCCAAACCCCAAGCCCAAGGCAACCATGAAGACTTTCATGGAGACTTTCTGTCTTCATAGATTTGCCTATTCTTGACGTGTTATATAAGTAGAATCATATACTAGCTGGTCCTTTGTGACTATCTTCTTTTACTCAGTGTAATGTTTTCAGGGTACATCCATGTTGTAGCATGGGTCAGTACTTCATTTCTTTTTATTGCCAAATGATATTCCATTATATGGATATACCACATTTTATTTATACATTCATCAATTGGTGGACATTTGGGTTGTTTCCATTTTTTAGCTATTATGAATAATGCTGCTGTTAACATTTGTGTGGAGATGTATTTTCATCTGTCATGGATATATACCTAGGAATGAAATTACTGGACCATATGGTAACTGTTTAATTGTTGGAAGAACTGTTTTCCAAAACAACTGGACCATTTTACATTTCTACTAGTGGTGTATGAGGGTTATAATTTCTTCACATACATCCTCACCAACACTTGTTCTTACCTTTTTGATTATAGCCATTCTAGTGTGTGTAGGGTGTTATCTTACTATGGCTTTGGTTTGTATTTCCATGATGGCTAATGATACTGAGTATCTTTTCATGTGCTTATTGACCATTTCTTTTCTGTTTCTGTTTTTTTTTTTTTTTTTTTTGAGACGGAGTCTCGCTGTGTTACCTGGGATGGAGTGCAGTGGTGCGATCTTGGCTCACTGCAACCTCCGCCTCCCAAGTTCAAGTGATTCTCATGTCTCAGCCTCCTGAGTAGCGGGGACTATGTCTCACCGCATCTGGCTAATTTTTGTATTTTTAGTAGGGATGGAGTTTCACTGTGTTGGCCAGGCTGGTCTCGAACTCCTGACCCCAAGTGATCCACCTGCCTTGGCCTTCCAAAGTGCTGGATTACAGGTGTGAGCCACTGGCAATTTCTATATGATTTTGGAGAAGTCACTATTCTGATACTTTGCCCATTTTTAAAAATTGGGCTACTTGCTTTTTAATTATTCTCACACATTATTTTAGACTAATTTAAAAAATGATAGTCATATTGTAGTTGTAAAATTAATATAGAATGAAAGCATATATATGCATAAAATTGCTATTTTTTTTGTACTGTTTGTATATCTGGTAGATTGTTGATCATTCTTTTTCCTTCCTATTAGGAGCTCACTTTGCAACTCTCCAGCTTTTATAGCATGCTGTAAACAATTGTGAAAGTTGTTTTTCAAGAAACAGAAAGAGTTGCAACTTCTTTCTAGTAATAGAAACTTTTACACTGCAATCAATGCCTAACGTTGCAGAAACAGAAAGGTCAAATGATTCTGGAAATGGTGAGCACAAATCTGAAAGAAAGTCACCTGATGAGAGTCTACAAGGTGCTGTAAAATCTTTCTGCACAAGTGCCTCAGGAGCACCCTTGGGTCCCAAAGGAGATGGTCATTATCCATGGAGTTGTCCAGTGACTCATACTCGGGAAAAAATTTATGCCATCTGTTCGGATTATGCCTTTCTCAACCAGGCAACCTCAATCTATAAAACTCCAAATCCATCTCGCTCTTCTTGCCTCCCTGATAGTACTTCTTTATCTTCTGGGAATAATTCATCAAGATACATTGGTATCCCGACTAGTACATCGGAAATCATCTACAATGAAGAAAATAGCTTGGAACACTTATCCAACAGCCTGGGCAAGCTACCTCTTGCATGGGAAATTGATAAATCTGAATTTGATGGCGTGACCACAAATTCGAAACACAAATCAGGTAAGGAAGGAGCCATGAAGTTCATATGTGAAAATAATGAGAAAACAAACGCTATGTCTTATTTAATCTTGCCATTACATATATTTTTTCTTTTATAATACTAAATAAGGAACATGGCTATCATCTTGTCTGTCATTGTGGTTTTAGGAAAGTAACATTGACATAGGACATGTAGTTCATTACTGGGTTTCCACTGGAAACTTCAAGCATAACCTTCGTATTAAATATTTTGAGAGCTTTGAAATTCTAAGAATGTTGTAAAATATTGTAGATAAACAGATGGTAGCTTGGAAAAGGTTAATAATATGGCTAGAATAACATACTACAGTTTCATAGTTTTATAGGCACATGAAGCCATATTTCCTGACCAAATATCTCTTTTTCCTACTATATAATGTTTTAGCTTTTTTTGCGGTTAAAAATTTTTAAACACTCAGCAAAGCCTCCATGTACCACTGAGTGGGCTGTGTACTGCTCAATTTAAGAAGATGCTGTTTACCTAGGTTGTGCGCAGCCTTCACAGTTGCAATGGGATGGTCCTATGGCAAATAGAAATACTTTACACTTCTCTATTTTGAATTCAAAGTAATATAGGAATTTTATGAGGCAGGTACTGTTACACCCATTTGTAGGTGAAGAAATTGAGGCTTAGAGGGGATAAATCTCTTGACCAAAGTTGCACAGTTAGTAAGAGGTCAAACTAGGATTTGTATTTTAATTATAGGCTTCTCTGATGATATTGTAAAACCTTAATGCTTCTGCTTGTTCATCTACAAAATCAACTTGTTTTATAGAATGTTAAGTAAATTTGTAATTCTCAAGGGTAGGAGGGGGATTTTGCTTTTTTGTCTAAATTTATAACTAATGAGTCTGCAATTTTCTTTTTGTTTATTACCTTTGTCCAGTTTTGGAATTAGGGGTATGCAAATCTTCTAAGAAAAGTTGTGAAGTATATTTTCCTTCTGTTTTCTGAACATTTTCAGAGACATATTAAAATCTCTATTTATAATTATGGAGTTGTTTTGATTTCTGTTAATTTCTGACAAATTTTAATTTGTCCATGTCAATAAGTTGTCAAATTTGGGGGCTTAAAGTTACATCCCTCTAACATCTAAGGAATCTGTAATGACTACTCCTTTTGCATCCTAATACTGTTGATTAATTTATTTTCTCTATTTTTTTTTAAACTGATCAGCCTAGCTAGGAGTTTATCAATTTTGTTCATCTTTTCAAATAACTGGCTTTTTAGCTTTGTTAGTTTTCTCAATTGTCTGTTTTATATTTCATTGGTTTCTGTTCTTTATTATTTCCTTCCTCTGACTTACTTTGGGTTTACTTTGTTCTTCATTTTCTGACTTCTTAAGATGGAAGCTTAGATTATTGATTTTAGACTTTTCTACCATAAGCATATGATGCTCCAAATTGCTCTGTAAGTACTGCTTTAGCTGCAGGCCACAAATTTTGATATTCTTCTTCTTATTTAATTTGAAATATTTTCTAATTTACTTTGCAATTTATTCTTTGATACATCTTTTACTTAGGTACATGCTGTTTAATTGTAGATATTTATAGTTTTTCTAAATATTAATTTCTAGTTTAGTTCCGTTGTGGACAGAGGGCATATGCTCTCAGTCTTTATAAATTTACTGAGACTTGTTTTATGACCCAACATATGGTCTATCTTGGTGAATGTACCATGTGCACTTGAAAAGAATGTGCATCTGCAGTCATTGGGAGTATCTATAAATATTAATTATGTCAAAGTGTTTGAAAGTGTTATTCACATCTTTTGTGTCTCTGATTAACTTATGTCTTGTTCTGTCAATTGCTGAAAAAAGGGCGTTGAAAATCTTCAACTGTGATTGTGAAGTTGTCTTTTCTGCATTTAATTTCTTTTTAAAAAACTAATACATGTTTAATAACATAAATTTTACCATCTTAAAGATTTTTACTTGTGCAGTTTAATGGCATTAAGTATGTTCATATTGTTGTGTAACCATCATCACTATTCATCTCCAAATCTCTTTTTATATTCCAAAATAAACTTTGTACCCATTAATCAATAAATCCTGATTGCTTCTCCTCACAGTAATGGAAACTGCCATTTTACTTTCTGTCACTGTAAATTTGACTATTCCAGGTACCTTATGTAAGTGAAATCATATAGTCTTTTTATGACTGGTTTATTTATAGCCACCCTTGCTCTCTTCTGGTACTATTTGCTTTGGAATACCTATTTTCATCCTTTTACTTTCAACCTATTCCTATCTCTATATCTAAAGTGAGTGTTTCGGAAATGAGTGTTCCATTTAAATTATATCTGTAGTTCATATCATTTGTTACACAAATGGACTGAGAATCAAACAACAGAAATATAGTTAGCTAATTTTTTCTGTTACTTTTTCATGTGTGAACTCATGTATATGAAAGTATATTTTTTTAAATCCATTCTGCCAATCTCTGCCTTTTGAGTGAAAAATTTAATCCATTTACATTTAAAGTAATCCCTGATAAGGAAAGACTTTGGTCATTTTGCTGCTTGTTATGGTATATATAACCCACTTTCAGTTATTGATATTATAAAATTACATCTTTATACATTGTGTGTCTGAAAACATAAACTAATAATTTTTATGCATTAATCTCTAAAATAATGTAGAAAACAAAATGTGGAGTTAAAAGCTATTTTTATAATAATAGCTTTTTTATTTTCATTTTTTATTTTGAGATAGGGTCTTTGTATCTTGCCCAGACTGGAGTGCAGTGGCATGACCATGGCTTAATACAGCCTTGACCTCCCAGGCTCAAGCAATCCTCCCACCTCAGCCTCTCAAGTAGCTGGGACTACAGGTGCACACCACCACTCTGGGGCATTTTTTACATTTTTTGTAGAGTTGGATTCTCACTATGTTGCCAGGGCTGATCTTGAACTCATGGGCTCAAGCAATCTTCCTACCTTGGCCTTGCAGAGTGCTGGGAATACAGGCATGAGCCACTGCACCTGGCCTACTACTAGCTTTTAAACTAATAATACTTTTTCAGCCAGGTGAGATGGCTCACGCCTGTAATCCTATCACTTTGGGAGGCCAAGGTGGGCAAATCACGAGGTCAGGAGTTTGAGACCGGCCTGTCCAACATGGTGAAAACCTGTCTCTACTAAAAATACAAAAATTAGCTGGGCCTGAGTGATGGGCCCTGTAATCCCAGGTACTTAGGAGGCTCAGGCAGGAGAATCACTTGAACCTAGGAGTGGAGGTTGCAGTGAGCCAAGATTGCCCACTGCACTCCAGCCCGGGTGACAGTGTGAGACTCTGTCTCAAAAAAAAAAATTCACAAATGTATTAGTCTCATAAATCCTATAGAATACAAAAACTGGAGTTGTAAACTAACAAAATAACACTGGCTTTTATCATTGTTCATGTGTTAACTTTACTGATGTAAATTTGTTTTTTTCCTGTGGCTTTGAGGTAGTAGCTAATGTCCTTTCATTTCAACCAGCAGGAATCCTTTTAGTATTCCTTATAGGGCAGGTCTAGTGGTAATAAACTTTCTCAGTTTTTGTTTGTCTGGGAATGTCTGAGTTTCTCCTTCACTTTTGAAGGACAGTTTTGCTGGATTTAGGATTCTTGCTTGAAATTTTTTTTCTCTCAACACTTTGAATATATCAGCCTACTTTCTTCTGGCTTCCAAAGTTTCTGATGAGAAATCTGTTGATATTCTTATTAACAATCCATTGTGTGTGATGAGTTGCTTCTCTTGTGTTTCTTTGAAGAATCTTTGTCTTTCTGCAATTTTTTTGAGACAGAGTTTTGCTCTTGTGGCCCAGGCTGGAGTGCAATGGCATGATCTAGGCTCACTGTAACCTCCACTTCCTGGGTTCAAGCGATTCTCCTGCCCCAGCCTCCCAAGTAGCTGGGATTACAGGGATATACCACCATGCCCGACTAATTTTGTATTTTTTGTAGAGACAGGGTTTCTCCATGTTGGTTAGGCTGGTCTCAAACTCCCTACCTCAGGTGATCCGCCTGCCTTGGTCTCCCAAAGGCTGGGATTACAGGTGTGAGCCACTGTACCCGGCCTTGCAATTTTATTATAATGTGTCTTGGTATGGGTCTAAGTTCCTCCTACTTGGAATTTGTTGAGTTTCTTGGATGTTTATATTTATGCTTTTTAAATCAAATTTGGAAAGTTTTTAGCCATTGTATCTTTGGATAATCTCTCTACCCTTTTTTTGGTGTCTTCTCCTTCTTGAACTTCTGCAGTGCAGAGGTTGGTCCACTTGATGGTGTCCCCAAGTCCCTTAAGGTCTGTTCACTTTTCTTCAGTCCTTTTTCTTTCTGTTCCTCATACTCAATTATTTCAGTTTTCCCATCTTCAGGTTCACAAATTCTTTCTTCTGCCTGCTCAAGTCTGCCTTTGAATCACTCTAGTGAGTTTTTCATTTCAGTTATTATATTTTTCAGCCCAATAATTTTTTTTATTTCATCCTAAGTTTTCTGTTTCTTCACTGATATTTCCATGTTCTTCATACATTCATCTTTCTTTAATTCTTTCAGCATCTTTAGGATAGTGATTTTAAAGTCCTTGTCTAGCAAGTCTGCCATTTGGTTTCCCAGAGACGGTTTCTGTTGGTTTATATCCTTTGAATGGACCATATTCTGTTTCTTTGTGTGCCTTGTGATTTTTGTTGTTGTTGTTGGAAACTAGACATTCAAATGTTATTTAACAATGCAGTAACTCTGGAAATCGATTCCTGTTTTTCCCAGAGTTTGTCAATTTTAGTTTTTGCCCTTCTCTGTGACTGTCTTCTTTTTGGGTTCCCTCTCACCTCACTTTCAGTGATGGTGATTGTACAGGACTCTGTACTTTGGTTCTTCCAGTAAAAAAGACAGTGGATTTTCTGCCTTTATTTGCTCTTCTCATACCTTTTTCTAAAAGGCAGTGTGGGGAATTCCTGCGTGTGTGTGTGTGTGTGTGTGTGTGTGTGTGTGTGTGTATGTGTGTGTGGTGTTGAGGCTGTGTGCATGTGCTGTGGGTAGGGTGAGGAATGGAAGAAGGAACTTGGTAATGAGCAGGAGTAGTGGTTGAAGGTTCTTGAAGCTGATGTGATAGGAGGCAGAAGGTGCAGGTATTGCTTTTATGTTCCCATCTCAAACTTAGCTTTCACTTTTACGAGGCTTCCTTCCCTTAAATTGAATGAACTTTTTTTTTTTTTTTTTTTTGAGACGGAGTTTCGCTCTTGTTACCCAGGCTGGAGTGCAATGGCGCGATCTCGGCTCACCGCAACCTCCGCCTCCTGGGTTCAGGCAATTCTCCTGCCTCAGCCTCCTGAGTAGCTGGGATTACAGGTACACGCCACCATGACCAGCTGATTTTTTGTATTTTTAGTAGAGACGGTGTTTCACCATGTTGACCAGGATGGTCTCGATCTCTTGACCTCATGATCCACCCGCCTCGGCCTCCCAAAGTGCTGGGATTATAGGCTTGAGCCACCGCGCCCGGCCCTGAATGAACTTTTGACTGTGGGACCAGCTCCTTTTGTGGCAGTGCGGGGCTTTTATGAAGTATGCTTATATGGACCATATATGCTCATTGATCCCAGGGGCAATCCTAGATTCAGCAAAAAGAGAATAGGGTAAGGTCATGGAACCCTAGAGGAAAGTGTGAGTACAGTCAAGGTCACACATTTCCATGTTTCATTAGCCTTAAAATTTTAAGTGGATGGGAAAACTACTTAGGGAATTAAGTCATTATTAGGCAGTGAAGACATTCAAGAAATGTTAGAAACTCATTCTTCTGTCATCTGACTCTCTAAGAGTCATTTTACCAGTGAAGGAAATTTGGCACAATGAGATTTGGCGGAATTGCTCACCTTTGCCAGTGATGTTCAGCTCTGTGAAAGTGTGTTCTCTGTAAAAGCTTAGAAAAAGTAATTAAAAGGGTCAAGCATGGTGGCTCACACTTGTAATCTCAGCATTTTGAGAGGCTGAGGCAGGAGGATTGCTTGAGTTCAGGAGTTTGAGACCAACCTGGGCAACATAACAAGACCCTGTCTCTACTAAAAATGCAAAAATTAGCTGGGCACGGTCACGCTCACTTGTCATCCCAGGTACTCTGGAGGCTGATGTAGGAGGATTGCTTGAGCCCAGGAGGCGGAGGTCACAGTGAGCGGAGATTGCGTCACTGCACTCCCGTCTGGGCAACAGTGCAAGACCCTGTCACAAACGAACAGAAAGAATAATTAAAAGGAAGGTGAAACATTGTTTCTTGACTTTATAGTCTTCATTATTATTACATTTTTACAGAAATTCCCTGTATAATAATAGTTCCTGTGTTCCAGCTGTTTGTAGGTGCCAAATGGTTTCAGTGTAAAGCATCTTGAATGAACAAAACTGATCTCTTCCCATGTTTGCTTACTAGGCATATATGTATATAATCTGTTTTCTAATTTATGAATGACTCATAAAAATGAAATATTAGCCTTCAAAACTGTTGTAAAATAGAATATGTGTGCAAGATTCAAGTATTTGAGCATGGCTATCTGAAATCTTAATAGTATTTTAATGAAATGAGGCGTGGATGTTATTTTTATTTATATTGATATTTTAATTATATAACTTTTTTACTAGATACCTCACTAACATCATTCAGAAATAAAAAATATAAAAATTAAAAAGTATAGCATGGATACCCCATTCTCCATGATGTGGTTATTTCACATTTCATGCTTGTATCAAAACATCTACATACTCCATAAATGTGTACCCACTATGTACACACAAAAATTTAAAAATTTAAAAAGTTAAAAAGTATAAATTCTCACTCTTACTTTTGGCTCCCTTTTGTCTTAGCTTCCAATTCTTCCTTCCTCAGTTATAACCACTGTTGTTTGTCTTGAGGGTCTTTTGGAGAATGTATGTGTGTGTGTGTACATGCATATATACATGCATACATGCACACAGGAGGCTTTGATTTTCATTGTAGTTCCTGTGCTAAAGTTGCATTTTAGTAATGTGCATATGTGCATCATTCTTCATTCTGTCATCTCTGTAGGCCCAGGGTTATTGTTAAACATCGTATCATCACGTTATTGGATCCGGTGCTTTTACTTTCTTAACAGAGTTGCATTGATTTTGGTTTTATTGTTTTCTTCATTTTCTGGAAAGTGGTGTAGTTAAATTTTTTACTGTTGATAATTTGATTTTCTAGATGTGGCTAAAGATTTAGTGATTGATTGTTTTTCCAGCTAAGTGATTAGCTCTGGAATTGGACTTTAAGAACCTGATATAAAATAGGATTCATGGTTGTTTAAATTTGTTTGTATTCTCTCTTTCTCTTTAAGGTAGGGGACTATAATTGAAACTACATGTATTATTTCAATGTGTTTGCAAATAGAACCAGTGGCAGTTATTTATTTATTATTATTTTTTCTTTGCACTCTCTCAGCAGAATTATTAAGGCAGTTACTTCTTAAATTTTGGTGCATAATTAATTTTTGTCATTTCAGTTAACTTCATCTTAAGCATTTTGCTGATTTTATACCCTTATATTCTAGGCAATGCAAAGAGACAAGTTTCCAAGAAAAAAACTTCAGATAAAAAAGGAAGATATCAGAAAGAATGTCCTCAGCATTCTCCTCTTGAAGATATTAAACAGCGGAAAGTATTAGACCTCAGAAGATGGTGACGTTATCAGTTTTAATTTTTTTCATTTTTGAAATATCTAATATGTGTTGGCAATAATTTAGCAGTTTACAAATTAATACATTATAGGTATAATAAATATTTTTAGTTCTAAAATTATTACCAGGATTTCTGAATATTTAAAGTCTACCACAAATGTTTGAAGTAGATTAATAATGAGCTATGCTTGTCTTTCACCGACTTGGCTGATTATTTGAGTCATTTGTGTGATTCCGCATAACTGCCATCTAGATTTAACAACGATTAATCTTTTGATGTCATTATATACTTAGGTTTTCTTTGCTGAAGAATTTTCAAGTAAGTGACTGATATTTATCGTATTTCATCTCAAGTTACCTAAGTATGCATCTCTAAAAAAATGACTTTTTTCTACTTAACCATAATACTTTTGTCATATCTAATAAGATTAATAATATTTCCCTAATATCTAATTCCCAGGCTAAAGTCATATTTCCTAGATTGTTCTGAAAAGGTCTTCACATATTTTTGTTCAGAGTGGGACCCAGTTGTGAACCACATGTTTGCTTGTTGTGACCCATAAATCTCTCAATCTACTACAGTCTCCACCCCACCTTCCCCCTTCCCCCTTGTCTTTTTAAAATTCTATTTATTTTAATCGACAAGAATTGTAAAGATTGACTTATTGAAGAAACTTGGCCAGATATTTTGCAGAATGTCCTACATTCTAGATTTGTTATTTCCTTTTGGTTTCCTAAATTAGTCATCTAACCTCAATATTTCCTGTAAACTTCAAGTTGGATATAAAGACTTGATTAAATTCCAGTACAACATTTTATGTAAGAATACTGCTTGAGTGGGCCTTCATACTTCAAACGTTTCACATCAGAAGGCACATGGTATCTGATTATCCAGTATGAGCAATTCTAAGTGACTACTGGGTTTAGGCAGTGATAGCTGTATTCTACATTGACGAGTTAGTTCCTTCCTTTCTGCCGCCCTCAAGTAATTAGCAGGGTGACAGAGTGGCATTAGCTAATAGCCAGGTTCCATCAACTTTTTACCTTATGATTTTAGCCAAATGTATTGACATCCCAAACCCATTGATGATCCTTGTCTGAATCTTTGTTGCAAAATGGTTATATTTCAAAATTCTATCTTTTGAAAAAATGTACGTTTATTACCCAGTCTTCTTCTCTAGCTTTCATTCATCAACTGGAGCTATTTGGTCATCTTAAAATACAGTTCCTAGTCTAAAGAAAACAAATTTAATTCATGCCAACTTTTATGTATTACTGACTCTCATTTGAGTCTTTAAAATTCATTTGTATGACATTTTAGAAATACATTTTTATCACTTATTTAATAAATATTGGTCCCTTTGCTGTAGGCTGAGAAACAGAGATGCACACAACATGGTCTTCGTTTTCCCAAGGTGTAAAATCTAGTTGAGGAGAGGGGCTAAACAGAAAAATATTAAATATCTTAGGCAGTTTGTCATGTAATGGGTATGAATCCATAATTAACCACGAAAAGAGGTAATGATCACCAAAATGCTTTACTAAGGTCCTAGGTCTTAAGGGAGGAAATATGAAGGGTTGGAGGGGTGAAGGGTCTTTGAAAGAATTACAGGAAAGTGTCTTTGGAATGTGGGTAATGAAAAGAGAATAGTTTGTCTAGAGTGAGGCTCAGAGAAGCCAAGAAACCTGCCAATGTCATGTGGCTAATAAGCAGAAGATGTTCTATTGAAACCGAAGACTAGACTTCAACATTCGTGCTGTTTCCCTGTAACACATGTCATGATGTCTTTCTTAGGTATCAGGCTCAAGATTTAGATTTTGTTTTTTTCTGAGTTAAAGGTAAGCCATGGACAATTTCTTAACAAAAGGAACTTTTATAAAGATAAATTTGGAGTAGTTAGTATGTATGGAATAATGGAGAAGAGACACTAAAGTAAAAAATATTCATTTTAGTTTATTTGAAAAGAAGGCTTTGCTCATTTGTCCTTCTAATTGCTTAGATTTAAGCTTTGTTTCAACAACAAATATGCGTAACTGCATTTTAATAATATAACATGTGAGGCTGTGAAAGCTAGCACTAGGAAGGATAGATGGGAGAAATGCACTGAGGGGAAACCATCACCAAGACTTTAAGCCTGTTTTCCACTGACAATATTACAATATTAGGTTAGAATGGAAAGTCCCGTAGAAACTAGGAGAATGTTGGTAAACGTTTTAATCTGGTCATAAACAAGACTAGAAAACAAGTTTAGACTGATGAAAAAGTGTGAAAAATCTTAAGAGAAACCTCCCTTTTCATCTCCTTTTTAAAATGTTCAGGCCAAATTTAGTGTTATGAGAAAAAATATACACATGCATGCAATACTTTCTTAGTAAATATATGTAAAGATAAATTTTGTAACATATAAAACACTGTTAGTATTGGACTTGTAAAATAATCCCCAGAATTGAACTCTGGCAAAAATATTCACAGCAGAAAAAAAAAAATCAGTCAGTGAATGAGTTGCTTGTGCTTTATCAGCATGGGCCATATAGCTTATGATGACGGAGCTATTAATAATCACCTGTCCACAAGGATGTCTTAGGTTGGAGTTCACACTCATATTTAAACAACTAGGGCAGATTACTTGAATAAGAACATTAGTAAATTGCTCATATGTTTCCAGGGATGGGGGAAAGGGGAAAAAGGGCGTTGTGTTCAGTGGGCAAAGAGTTTCATTTTTGTGAGATGAAAAACTTCTGTTGCCCAACGATTTGTGTATAGTTGACACTACTGACCTGTACACTTAAAAATGGTTTACATGATAAATTTTATGTTTTATGTTTATTTTTTATTTATTTTATTTTTATTTATTTATTTTTTAATTTAAGTTCTGGGTACATGTGCAGAACTTGCAGGATTGTTTCATAGGTATACACATGCCATGGTGGTTTGCTGCCTCCATCCCTAGTCACCTACGTTAGGTATTTCTCTTAATGTTATCCCTCCCAAATCTCCCCATCCCCTGCTATCCCTCCCCTAGCCCCCAAACCCCCAACAGACCTCAGTGTGTGATGTTCCCCTCCCTGTGTCCATGTTTCTCATTGTTAAACGCCCACCTATGAGTAGTGTTTGGTTTTCTGTTCCTGTGTCAGTTTGCTGAGAATGATGGTTTCCAGATTCATCCATGTCCCTGCAAAGGACATGAACTCATCCTTTTTCATGGCTGCATAGTATTCCATGGTGTATATGTGCCACATTTTCTTTATCTAGTTTATTGTTAATGGACATTTGGGTTGGTTCCAAGTCTTTCCTATTGTAAACAGTCTTTGCCGTTATAAGCAGTGAACATACATGTGCATGTGTCTTTATAATAGAATCATTTATAATCCTTTGGGTATATACCCAGTAATGGGATTGCTGGGTCAAATGGTATTTCTATTTCTAGATCCTTGAGGAATCGCCACATTGTCTTCTACAATGGATGAACTAATTTACACTCCCACCAACAGTGTAAAAGTGTTCCTATTTCTCCACATCCCCTCCAACGTCTGTTGTCTCCAGATTTTTTAATGATCGCTATTCCAACTGGTGTGAGATGATATCTCAATGTGGTTTTGATTTGCATTTCTCTAATGACCAGTGGTGATGAGCATTTTTCATATGTTTCTTGGCCGCATAAATGTCTTCTTTTGAAAAGTGTCTGTTTGTATCTTT
>NW_016107329.1:1373940-1391129 GCF_001604975.1 Cebus imitator
TTTTTTTTTCTTGTAAATTTATTTTAGTCCTTTGTAGATTCTGGATATTAGCCCTTTGTCAGATGGGTAGCTTGCAAAAATATTTTCCCATTCTGTTGGTTGCTGGCTCACTGTAATGATTGTTTCTTTTGTCGTGCAGAATTTATTTTTTATTTTATTATTTTTATTTTTATGTTGTATGTTTTTATCACAATTAAAGAACAAAGCACAACTGAGGGAGGATTCAATAGATTTGACAATGAGGTGTTGAAGACAGCACTTAGTATGTTAAGTGACAGTTATTACTTTTGTGTATCATTTTGTGTAGTTCAGTCTGTAGATTTAGGGGTCATGGCCCATGTTCTCACTTATCAGTGGGAGCTGAACAGTGTGAGCACATGGACACAGGGAGGGAAAAACACATACTGGGCCCTGTTGAGGGGTAGGAGATGGGGGAAAGAGAGCATCAGGAAAACTAAGTAATGCACATGGGGCTTAATACCTAGGTGATGGGTTGAGATGCAGCAAACCACCATGGCACACATTTACCTATTCAAAAAAGCTGCACATCCTGCACGTGTACCTTAGAACTTAAAAAAAAAAGATTTAAGGGTCATGGTTAACTTGTATGTGTGCCAATATGCATAGTATATGTACATATACAAATACATATATGTACACATGCATATGTCTAATTTTTCATTTTGTAAATTAATTTTTCAGATGATACTAATGTTGCTCTTAGTGGTGATAGGTCTTGTTTCTTTGTTTCATTCTGGCTACTTCTTAGCATCTTCTTTAGAAAGCAGTAGAAGAAGATCATTTGAAAGCCAACCTATTCCTTCCTTAAAACAGAATAGTCTGTCTCTTTCTCCTTCTATTCACATTAGCCTCAGTTTCTCTCTTGAATCATGACTGTTTGGAAAATTGTCTGGATTGCTGAGTGCCACTGAATCATGCCATGGAAGGATTTTGTGTTTTACTTTTAAAATTCTCTGTGACAGGAGAAGTACTGCTTCATGGCTTCTTGCCCAAGGATTTTAGATGGACACAGTGTGTAATAAATGGATGATATTTAGTTTGGGTTGAAGAATCTCTCTGAGAAGTTGATACAAGGGGGTAATGCGTTGTTTCTCCTGTATTTCTGAGGAAGCAAATAACCACGTATGCAGTTCAACCAGGATTTTACACCAAAATTTTAATAAGTGATGTCTAAATTTATATATTAATTTTTTTCCCATTGGTTTGTATAACATCCACTTTAACTGGTAGTTAGTCATACTTAGCTGTCTTTATTAAAGTAGGTGATTTATTGTTATTTTACAGTTATGACATGATTAATTAGGAAAATGGAAGATTTTCACATTGATTTAGGGGATCAAAGTTTTCATTATATTAACACTCTTAATTGTAATGAGTTTTCTATTTCTAGCATGCCTATTTTGTATTCATTCAAGTGAAGAAAATGGTCTTTTGTTTTCTCAGGTATTGCATAAGCCGACCACAGTATAAGACTTCTTGTGGCATCTCCTCATTAATTTCTTGTTGGAATTTCTTATACAGCACAATGGGAGCTGGAAAGTAAGTATGTCAATTTATCAATATCCCCAAACTCCAAGATAATTTGATGTTGCTTTTTCTATAACAGAAAATTTTTAAGAAGATATTTTTTATAAATTAGAAAAACCCTGCTGTATTTTAGTATAAATCTTTTAGCTTAAAATATATACATGTATTATTTTCAATAAAATAAAAATGGGCTGGGTGCAGTGGCTCACACCTGTAATCTCAGCACTTTGGGAGGCCAAGGCGGGAGTATCACTTGAAGCCAAGGAGTTTGAGACCAACCTGGGCAACAAAGCAAGACCCCATCTCTACAAAAAGTAAAACAATAAAAACAACTAGCCAGGAACAATGGCATGTACTTGTAGTTCTAGCCTCTAAGGAAGCTGAGGCAAGAGGATCATTTGAGCCCAGTCATTTAAGGCTGCAGTGAGCTATGCTCATGCCATTGTACTCCATCTTGGACCACAGAGTGAGACCCTGTCTCTAAAAAAATAAAACAAAATAATGAAAAATGTAACTAAAGTTATTTGCCAATCAGACAAGTATATTAACATTGAGATAGGTTATATTTACATATGACAGGAATTGAAAAATGAAAAACAATGAATGTTTCTTTTGTAGTCTTCCACCTATTACCCAAGAAGAAGCTTTACATATTCTGGGCTTTCAACCTCCATTTGAAGATATTAGGTTTGGTCCTTTCACGGGAAATACAACACTTATGAGGTATGAAGACCCTCTTAGAGGCAATACTTTATTTCTAGTTTTGCAAAATAATAATGCTATAGATGTGTGTTGATAGTAAACCATGTATTCAGCCACTGGGTCTCAAATTCTTGTAGATAGGCCAACTTTGGGCTATGCCTGAATTTCTTTAGAATTGCAATAATGCCATCTTTGTTGTAGAATTGTTGCTATCAGCAAATCTTCTTGTTATTTTCAGGTGGTTTAGACAAATTAATGACCACTTCCATGTAAAAGGATGCTCTTATGTTCTATATAAGCCTCATGGGAAGAACAAAACAGCAGGAGAAACTGGTAGGTATACATATAGAAGATACACACACACACGCACGCACACACGATTTAGAGTCTATCTCAAAGACTGGCTGTTCAGATTCCTGGAATGTTATGTAAACCCTCAACACAGTCTGTTACTTGCATGTCTTTTTATCTGAGGGAGAAATCATAATAGTAATCTGTAGGGCACTTTTTAATATGCAGTTTAATATTTTACTTCTAATCTTTTCATATAGAACCTTTAGAACTTTAAGGAAATCATAAACACTACTGTAACACATTGTATTATTTGGGTCCATGATGTGTGTGTGTGTGTGTGTGTGTGTGTGTGTGCGTGCGCGTGTGCCTGCGCCTGCGTGTGCACATACTGGTAAAATTCTAAGGAAGCAGCATGGAGTTAGCAGTTTTTCTTCCTAAGAAGGAATGTAAAGATTTGAGAATATTTGATGTTCGACCTGTGTGGTAACATATAATGACAGGAGAATAGACTGTGAAAGTGACAAAGTTCTATAAAATCGTCTTGGTTATAACAGAGATATTAATGGAATTGATCTCAAGGATATTTTAGTTATGTGCTAATTAAATAATTTCTAGTATTAGCAATTTCCATTTTTAAAATTGTTATAATCTTTTGACTGTACAAATCAGAAAATTGTAATACGTCGTTAAAGAAAAAATTATTCTGACACTCCTTAAAAGGGCAAGAAAGACTTTAAGACTTGGAAAGGCGGATTATAGTAGGGATGAGAGATCAGGCTCAACTCTGAATACAACAAAGACAGCTGGGAGTTCATAGCCAAGGGACACAGCGAGGACTTTAGGGGTAGGAAATTACCAAGAGGGGACATCGGGGATATAGGGATTCTTGCTAAACTGGCCTAACAGACTTCTTGCTAAAGGCAGGTCAAGGGCTGAGACATCAAGAGTTGGTAGGGGAAGGGGGTGAAGAAGTTGATTAGATATTAAGGGTTGGGGGTTCTCTCTAAACTGACTTAGCAGGATTCTTGCTAAAACTGGATACAGAAGTCTGAGGTCCAGGCCTGGTTGAGAAGAGGACCCAAGGATTCATCAAGAAGAGAATTGTTGTCAATAGAAGGTGTATGGTTTGCCAAGGTAAAAGACAGCCCAAAGTAAGATACATTTCTGTTGACCTATGTTGGGTACATCAAGTTGGTTACTTGGAGGCAGGCTTGGAGATTACATGTTGGTTTCTACACGTACTAGTTTTGTGACCTTGAACAAGTCACTTGCTGAGCCTTGGTGTAGACCTTTTATCTTTCTATATTTGTATAGGGTCAGTATGAGTATAAAAGGAGACATATTTGTCATGTGCTTAGCACCGTGTGTTACAGAATAAGGACTCGGTAAGAGCTAGCATTTATTCCTACTGACTAAATGCTATGCATTCACATGGGGCCTGTCTATCCCTCTGGAAAACACCACTTTAAATGCTGTGCTGCTATTTAATTATGTTTCCAGTGAGACTGTCACCACACTACTCTCAGTAAGTGAGCAGGCAATGAAAAACTATGAAAGGATATATTATCTTGTTTGGTAATTTTCTCTTAAGCTGTGTATAGTTTGCTTTTTGTACTATCTATTGAATTTGAGTTTTTTAAAAGAGGTTTTCAATCATTTTTGCTATGTAGTTCTTTTAAAAATCTGTTTTTAAAAATGGTCTCCTTACTCATATTTTCAAGCCCTTTATTTTTTAAATATATTGAAACTTTTTTCCTCTGTATTTGGTGTAATGTATGAAATGTATATCTATCTGATTTCACTGTCTCTTGTTTCTTCTGGATCTCATTTGAGGTGTCTTCATTTGCCATGAAAAGAAAATGCATGATTTGGCATTGTCTTTTATAGTTCTTGAATGTTTATTTCCACAATATATGCCAAACCTTTTTCTGGTCCAAAAGATTTTCATGGTCATTCCCTAGTTATTAGAAGGTATAAGAATGATTCTGTCAATTGTGTTCATTAAAAGTTTTATAAATGTCTGCCAATGACATTTTGCACCCTGTAAACCGAATACATAGCAGTTGAGTGAAAGCAAGTGAAAGAGTAAGTGTTTGTTTAAAAACATTTTTTTTTTTTTGAGATACAGTTTTGCTCTTGTTGACCAGTCTGAAGTGCAATGGCGTGATCTCAGCTCACTGCAACCTTCACCTCTGGGTTCAAGGATTCTCCTGCCTCAGCCTCCTAAGTAGCTGGGATTATAGGCATGTGCCACCACGTCTGGCTAATGTTGTAGTTGTAGTAGAGACAAAGTTTCTCCATGTTGGTTAGGCTGGTCTCAAACTCCTGACCTCAGGTGATCCGCCCGCCTCGGCCTCCCAAAGGGCTGGGATTACAGGCATGAGCACCACACCTGGCCAGATTTTTTTTTTTTTTTTTTTGAGATGAAATTTTGCTCTTGTTGCCCAAGCTGGAGTGCAGTGGTGCGATCTCGGCTCACCACAACCTCCACCTCCAGGGTTCAAGTGATTCACCTGCCTCAGCCTCCCAAGTAGCTGGGATCACAGGCGTGTGCCACCATGCCCGGCTAATTTTTTATTTTTAGTAGAGATGGGGTTTCTTTATGTTGGTCAAGCCCGGCCAGATCATACTGGAATACAGACTGAACTTCTAAATTTACCTTCCCTCAGTAATACATTTGTGTCTTCTCATACACGGAATTACCTTCTTGGATGACTACCTTAACGTATTAAATGCCGTATTTACTGTCTTGGCACTGTGGCTCATGCCTGTAATCCCAGCACTTTGGGAGGCCAAGATGAGCTGATCACTTGACGTCGGGAGTTTAAGATCAACCTGGCCAACATAGTTAAACCCCATCTCTACTAAAAATACAAAAATTAGCTGGGCATGGTGGTAAGTGCCTGGAATCTCAGTTACTCAGGAGGCTGAGGCATGAGGATTGTTTGAACCTGGAGGCAGAGGTTGCAGTGAGCTGAGATTGTGCAATTGCACTCCAGCCTGGGTGACAGAGCGAGACCCTGTCTCAAAAAAATAAAAATAAAAATAAACAAATAAATGCTGTGTTTGCTATCTTTTATTTCAGAGGGTGATCTTTTTCTGATTTTGGGCTGAAATTGTTGGGGTGTCCCATGGTAGACTTCTCTATACCATCATACCCTGTGTTCCGTAAACTACTCACCGGCTGTTTCCTGAATATATTGCCTCTCCAGTGGTTTTGTTTTCTCATTATGCTCTTTCCTCTGTCTAGATTGTTGAAATCCTGACACTTCATTAAGTTTCACCTTGAATGCTACCCCTTCTTGACTCCTCAAACCTGATGTGCTCTTTCTCCTTTGAATTCTGTACCCTTTTTGTGGCACTATCTTATGCCACCTTCTATTAAAGTTACCTGTTCCATCTTCCCTGCTAATGCACTTGATGGGCGGTGCATCACTCCTTGGCTCTCTGCTACAGCGTGGACCTGCTGTTCTTAGTGGTCTTCAGCTATTTCAGCGGCCAAAAAGTCGATCATTGAAACTATGACTTGCAGGCTTTCATCTGCTTCATCTATTTTTAGGATTTCTAGTTTTAATGGGCTGTTTGTTAATAAATAATTTAGCTTCTTCCAGGAGATGCAAGTTAATGAAACCTCAGTTAATGCCTTTGAGTACTAAGTGCTGGTAAAAAGTCATTTCTTATGATCATACTTTTGAAATTGACAACTATTATAGCTATGGCAAATATACGAAGAATAGTGGGCATAAGAGGTTGTTGTGGTACAACCAGCCTGTCTCTGTAGAGATGTTATCTTGTCACTTGACTTTTGAAGGCTACTCCATTAGCCTCTATAAGTTTTGTGGAAAGATTAAAGTGTGTGTTAGTATTGTAGAAAATACTGGGTTCTTATCACATAAGATTAGGCTCGCAGACACTTTGAAAGGTGAGGGGGAACAGAATTTATTGGGTGAAAAGGAAAAAACTCAGCAAAGCAAGAAGGATTCTTGCTAACAGGCCCCCATCTCACAGATTGAATTGAAGGTTACCACACAGGGACGGGAGAGGCCAGTTCGTCTCCCCCAGTTCTTCTCCCCCACTGCAAACAGCGGGCACTTCCCGAGGCCCAACCCCATCTTCCCAGCACTCAGGCCAGTTGAAGATTCTCCGGGAAGCCCTTTTTATTTGGCCGTTTCATTAGTAGGAGAAGTTTGCATTTTAGAAACTTGTTTATTATCTGGAGTTTATTATTATTCATATATATCAGTAGTCTTTAAGTTGGGATGTGCATACTGTATATATATTAGAACCTCTGTATTATCTAATTTTAAATTCCAATGATTTGTATATCTTTTATAAAGAATATTGGTGCAGTAGTTTATGTATATAGTTTATAAATGCATGTGCTAAAATTGGACATACTTGTTCAGTATTTTTAGTGATAGCTGTATGTAACCAGCAAAGTTGAAACCATCGCTGAATACACTCTGTATTAGGTTTCAGACAAATTAAATTTCATAGACAACTGTGTGTGTTATTAGAAGGTTTTGGTAAGTGAGGACAGATTTTAGTGCTTTAGTCTGCTAATGAGATTATCTGTGTTTAAAGGGTAAAACAGAATACATTTATTAACATTCTTTCAATAGCTTCTTGTTTTTTCCCTAGCAGTCTCAGTGTGTTTCAAGTAATGTCTTTTCTGTCCTTAAGCCCTTAACCAGTCCTTCATGTAAAGCATGGACATTGCTTTGTGGGCTTTCAGTTTGTTTGTTTGTTTGTTTATTTTAATAGCTTCAGGGGCCCTGTCCAAGTTAACCCGGGGATTGAAAGATGAATCGCTGGCTTATATCTATCATTGCCAAAATCATTATTTTTGTCCAATTGGCTTTGAAGCAACCCCTGTTAAAGCTAATAAAGCATTAAGGTAAGCATTGACATGTTTTAGAAGTGCATTTTAAGAAATGTTAAAAAATATTCGAAGTCTCTGAAATTGGAAGGCTTGGCGATCTGCTTTCCTGACATCAAGTTAGACTGTTCTTTAAACATTATGACTTACTCTTCTGCAGAATTGCATTTAGTTAATTGTGTTGTTGAAAATTTCCATTTAGATACTATTGTTCAGTCATTATAGGAAAAAGTCATTTGAAAAGTCACTTTTTTTTTCCCCTTAGAGACAGGGTCTCACTCTGTCATCCAGGCTGAGGTGCAGTGGTGTAATCATAGCTCAGTGCAGCCTCAGACTCCTGGCCTCAAGCAATCCTCCTGCCTCAGCTTGAGTAGCTAGGGCTACAGGCATGCACCACCATGCCCAGCTCATTAAATTTTTTAATTTGTGTTTTCTGTAGAGACAAGGTCTTGCTATGTTGTGCAGCCTGGTCTCAAACTCCTGGCTTCAAGTGGTCCTCCTGTCTGGGCCACCCAAGGTGCTGGGATTACAGGTGTGAGCCACCATACCATTCCTGAAAAGTAATTTTTACATTTATTATGAAACAGTTGCAAAGGATTTTACAGATTATGTCTCAGTGCCTCATCCAATGTCCCACATGAACAAAGTGTTACAGAATCTAGTGTCAAGAAGATTGTCACAACTCAGTAAATTGAAAAGCATCTTCCTTTATTAAAGTAAAGAATGTGGAATCTGGTTCCCCTTTGTCCTAATTGCAAGGAAGTTCAAGAGCCAATTTTTATTTCTTATGTCAGAAATTATGTGACCTTCATAGTTATATTACTTTCTTTGCCTAATCCGGAATTTCTGTTTTATTAACTATATAACTTGACTGGTAAACTTGGACCTTTTTGGAAGAGATTATCCCTAAGAAAGAGAAAGTGACTGTACTTTAATGGTTTTTTTCCTGCTTAGCCTGATTTCCTTATGATGGGTTGAAATAATACCAGGATGGTTCTAAGCAAAGGAGAAGTATCTTGTTAAGAATTGGTGGGTGGGGCGCAGTGGCCTAATTCCAGCATTTTGGGAGGCTGAGGCAGGCAGATCGCTTGCACGTAGGAGTTCAAGACTAGCTTAGGCAACATAGTGAGACCCTGTCTCTATAAAAATTACAAAACTTAGCCAGATGTATTGGTGTGTACCTGTCGTCCCAGCTACTTGGGTGGCTGAGGTGGGAGGATTGCTTGAGCTGAGATCACGCCACTGCACTCCAGCTTGGGTGACAGAGCAAGACCCTTTCTTTAAAAAAAAAAAAAAAAGAAAGAATTGGTGAAGACACAAGCCACGAATACTTTGAGCAAAGGGATTGGCTTGGTCATGGGTTCTTTTTTTTTTTTTTTTTTGAGACAAGGTCTTTCTCTGTTGCCCAGACTGGAGTGCAGTAGTGAGATCATAGCTTACTGCAGCCTCAACCTCCTGGGCTCAGTGATCCTCCTACCTAGCCTCCTGAGTAGCTGGGACTACAGGTACACATCACCCCACCTGGCTAATTTTTCTATTTTTTTTTTTTTAGAGATGGGTTTCAACATGTTGCCCAGGCTGATCTTGAACTCCTGGGCTCCGGTGATCCACCCACCTCAGTCTCCCAAAGTGCTGGGATTGCAGGTGTGAGCCACCATACCCAGTCTGGATGGGTTATCTGGGGCTGGAGGCCTTGTGGCCTTGGAGTCCCACTCAAAGGCCCCTCAGGGTTAGGGAAGAGGGATTCTGAGACAGGTTGGCATGACCCGGGAGAACCAGGAAGCTGGAAGTTGTGTTTTGTGAATGAGGAGCAAGCGGGAACTCATTGCTCTCTCCAAATGCTGAAATGCTTTATTCATCTCTCTGGAGGTGCAATTTCTTATATGTGAGGTATATTGTGTATTTCTTTTATGATTTCGTCCTGCAGCTTCACCTTATTTCAGACATTTATCAAATATAAATCATGATTTTAAACCAACTTTGTACCCTTTAAAAGAGAGTTCCTCACTTTTGCCCGTACCTAAGAATCATGTGATTTTTTAAAAAAAACTATATAAATCCCTAGGCTCTACTCCAGGCCTATTTGAATTAGAATGCCCAGGGATGGGATTAGGACATCAGTGTGTTTAAAGACTCCATTGGATTAGGGTTTTATTTTTAGGATGCCTTTTGAGATGTCTTGAGTTCATAGTGAAAGGAGAAGAGTAGTGGAAATATGCTGGTAGCATTCCAGGATTTTTTTTTTCCTCCTATAATCTTAGAGGTGGTATATTAAAACATTTTATAGCCCTAGATTTTGAATAGAGGATTAAGGCCGAAATTTAATTTGTGAGTTCTCTTTAATGGCCTGTTGAAATTTGCCCCTACCTAAGCTCTAATGTCTGTTCTTGCTGAATGAATGCTGTGTTTGAATACACTCTAGTATACCTTTTATTAATATATATAGTTGAAGCAATAGACTCAAGGGAGTGAGTACCTATGAAACTTATTGTGAATGTATTTTGTATTTAGCAGGGGGCCTCTCTCACCACAGGAAGTCGAATATTGGATCTTAATTGGAGAATCAAGTAGAAAACACCCTGCCATTCACTGTAAAAAGTATGTTAATTTCCCTTTATTTTCTTTAAATGGGGTAACATTTAGATACAGTGAAATGCACAGATCTTAGTTGTGTATAATTAGTTGCATAAACAAATGCACTTGTATAAGCAGCACCTAAATAGGATGTGGTGCACGTTCATTGCCATGGAAAATCCCTTCACTCTTTACTCCTATCAATCCCCAGAGAAAGCCCGTCTTCTGATTTCTGTCACTACAGATGTACATTGCCTATTCTTGAATTCAATGTAAACAGAATCATACAGTATTATTTTTGTGTCAATATCTTAAGTAACATTTTTGAGATTCTTCCATTGTGTCATGTGTATCAGGAGATTATTACTTCTTTATTGCTGAGTAGTATTTGGTTGCATAAGCATGCTGCAATTTATTTTCCATTTTCCTGTTGATGGGCATTTGGATTGCTTTGAGTTTTGGTCTCTTGTGAATGAAGCTATTAGGAACATTCATGTACAAGCCTTGAAAAAGTTACATAACAATTTTATTAAAATATAATGAACATACCATAAAGTTCACTGCATCCATCATGTGCAGTGGCTCATGCCTGTAATCCCAACACTTTGGGAGACTGAGATGGGTGGATCGCTTGAGCTCAGGAGTTCTAGACCAACCTGGGCAACATAATGAGACCATGCCTGTAAAAGAAAAAATCGAATAATGAGGCAGAAGTATTGCTTGAGCCTAGGAGATTGAGGCTGCAATAAGCTGCCATCGTGCCACTGCACTCCCACCTAGGTGACAGAACAAGACCCTGTCTCAAAAAAAGGGGAAAAAATGTACAATTCCATAGATTTTCGTATAGTTACAGGGTTGTGCACCAATCACCATTATCTAATTGGAGAAAGTTTTCATCACTCCAGAAAGAAACCCCATACTCATTAGCAGTCACTCCGGATTCCCTGAGCCCCTGGCAGCCACTGATCTACTTTCTGCCTCTAGGGATTCACCTATTCTTTTTTGTTTGTTTTGTTTTTTTGAGACAGAGTCTCTTTCTGTTGCCCAGGCTGGAGAGCAGTGGCGTGATGTCAGCTCACTGAACCTTTGCTTCCCAGGTTCAAGCGATTCTCCTGCCTCAGCCCCGAGTAGCTGGGATTACAGGCACACACCACCATGCCCAGCTAATTTTGCATTTTTTGTAAAGACGGGGTTTCGCCATGTTGGCTGGGCTGATGTCACACCACTGACCTCAATGATCTGCCTGCCTCAGCCTCCCAAAGTGCTGGGATTACAGGCATGCGCCTGGCTGGGATTTGCCTATTTCTTGACATTTCGTATAAATGGTGTCATACAGTATGTAGCATTTTGTACCTGGCTTCTTTCACTTAATACAGTGTTTTCAGTGTCATCCATGTTTTAGCGTGGATTAGAACTTCATTCCTTTATAGGACCCAATCATTTCCTTCGTATGGATATGTCACCTTTTGTTGTACAAGTCTTTCAGAAGATGTATGTTTTGTTCTGGGAGATACCTAGTACTGGAATTGCCAGTTTATCGTATAGATGTATAGTTAAGAAACTGTAGAAAAGTTCTCTTTGGAGAACTTTAGAAAGTTCTCCAAAGTGCTTGTAAAATTGAGCAGAAGTTCTGACTCTAATTAATTAATTTAAATTAAATACATTTTATCAGTTTTGTTCTTTTATGTGTTTGGTGCCTCTTTAAGAAATTTTTGCCTACTCCATGACCTCAAAGATGGTTTCCTGTTTTTTTTTCTAGAAGTTTTATAAATTTTATGTTTAGATTTTTGATCCATTTCTATTATTATTTTGGGACAGGGTCTCTCTCTGTCACCCAGGCTAGAGTACAGTGGTGTGATCATGGCTCACTAAAGCCTCGACCTCCTGGGCTCAAGTGATCCTCCCACCTCAACCTCCTGAGTAGCTGAGACCACAGATGTGTTCCACCATGCCCTACTAATTTTAGAAGTTTTTGTAGAGACAGGAGTCTTGCTGTGTTGCCCAGGCTGGTCTCAAACTCCTGGGCTCATATGAGCTTATCTCCTTGGCCTCCCAAAGGGCAGGGATTACAGATGTTTGCCATGCCTGCCTTAACTACTTTTTGTGTGTGGTGTGTGGTAGAGCTCAACTTTGATTTTGCCCCCCATGTTTATCTGTTATTCCAGCACCATTTGTTTACAAAGATTTTCCTTTCGTTATTTCTTTGGTGCCTCTGCTGAAAACTAACTGCCCATATATGTGTGGGCTGTTTCTGGACTCTGTCCCACTAATCTGTTTGTCTGTCCTTTAACCGATGCCACACACTCAATGGTTATAATTTATACTAAATCCTGAAATTAGATAGCATGAATCCTCTGAATTTTTCTTAGATTGTTTTGGCTCTTCTAGGACATTGGCTTTTCCATAAATATTTTAGAATTTGCCTTTTGGCTAAAAAGCTTGTTGAGATTTTGATTAGGATAGAATCTATAGAATTCATAATTTAGGTTGGGTGCGGTGGCTCATGACTGTAATCCTAGTACTTAGGTGGGAAGATCAGTTCAGCCCAGGATTTTGACACCAGCCTTGGCAACCTGGCAAAACCCTGTCTCTACCAAAACTACAAAAATTAGCCAGGTAACGTGGCACATACCTGTAGTCTCAGCTACTTGGGAGGCAGAGGTGAGAGGATCAATTGAGCCTGGGAGGTCAAGGTTGCACTGAGCTGAGATTGCACCACTGCACTCCTCCCTGAGTGACAAGAAGACACCCTGTCTTGTAAATAAATAAATAAATAATTCACAGTTTAGTTTTGGGAGAATTGACATCATAACAACATGGACCATATCTTTACTTAATTAGAGCTTTAATTTCTCTCAGCATTTTAAAAAATGTTTCAGCATGGAGTTTTATGTCTTTTGTTAAACACCGTTTTTCAGTGTGTTCTTTTACACTGCTGGTGGGAATGTAAATTAGCACAATCACTATGGCAAACATTATGGAGATGCCTTAAAGAACTAAAAATAGATCTACCATTTGATCCGGCAATCCCACTACTGAGTATCTGCCCAAAGGAAAAGAAGTCATGTGAAAAAGACACAGGCAGACACATGATTATAGTGGCACAATTTGCAATTGCAAAGATGTGGAATCAACCTAAGTGCCCATCAGCCAATGCGTGGATAAATAAAATGTGATATTTGTATACCAGGGAGTACTACTCAGCCATAAAAAGGAATGAACTGATGTCTTTTGCAACAACTTGGATTGTGCTGGAGGCCATTATTCTGAAGTAACTCAGGAATGGAAATCCAAATATCATATGTTCTCACTTTAGGTAGGAGCTAAGTTATGAGGAGGCAAAGGCATAAGAATGATGTAATAGACTCTGGGGACTCTGGAGGGAAGTCTGGGATGGGGTGAGGGATAAAATACTGCATATTGGGTACAGTGTACGCTGCTTGGGTGATGGGTGCACTAAAATCTCAGAAGTCACCACCAAAGAACTTACTCATGTATCCAAAACCCATCTGTAACCCAAAAACAATTGAAATAAAACTTAAAAAAGACATTACAATAACGTTTTTTTCCTCCGTGCATTATACTTTTTGATACTATTGTAAATAGATTTTAAAAAAATTTCATTTCCTCATTATTTGCTGATTGAATACAAAAATACAATTGATGTTGCTGTATAGACCTTGAATCTTACATCTTTACCAAATCCTGTTAGTTCTAGTCGTTTTGTAATTCCCTTGGATTTTCTGCACAATTGTGTTGTCTGCTAAAGAAGACACGTTAACTTTACATTCTTTTAAAAGTGGACTTGACTGTGATTGAAATATAGATATAGCATGTTGTTGCTTTAGCCTACAGGATACCATCTAACATGTTGGTATTTATTTATTCTATAGGAAGAGTAACCAATTGTATACTGAGAAACTTGGCAATGGTTGGATAAACAGAATTGTCATAAAACAAGAAGTTATTACAGTTTAGTAGATGAAAAGATGCTGAGATAAGAGAATTACTGCCAGTTATTGCTGTGATAATATTGCAGCAATTTGCTTGTGAAAAATTCCATTTCAATGATACTTTGGACCTAACGAAAACTGTGGTTTATCCTTTCTTCTTAACTATAGATGGGCAGATATTGTTACTGATCTGAACACTCAAAATCCAGAATACCTGGATATCCGGCACTTAGAGAGGGGACTGCAGTATCGAAAAACAAAGAAGGTAAGAACACCATTGTGTTTGAAGGCATTTCCCAGCTGACCAAAATGCAGTGTTTTACTTAGCACTCTTCAGGTTGTAAATAACAGAAACCTATATTTGATGGAGGAGTGAAAATTATTGTAAGAGCACAGGGCTGTTTTTAAAACCCAAGGGCCAGGAGTACAACCTGGTGCCATAAAAGAATGGTAACAGGTATTGGAATGACAGCAGGGGCCAAGTATCTGGTAGTCGGTTTCACTCTTTTGGGGGCTATATGTTATTCTTAGCTCTGCTTTTGTTTGATTACTTTCTTCTTAAGATCGTTATCTTTCTATTTATGTCTCTTTTTTAGATGAACAGTCTGGACTGAGACTGATCTGTCTTGGGTTCAGTTCCATAATCTTGGCCCAGCTTGGGCGAGGTTAACTGTGGCCTTGTGGCAGAGTCATGTGTACAAACAAGGCTTTGGGGGAGGCTCTCAGGAAATGATACGTCATTGATACAATCTTACTCCTATGACTTTTTGAAGAATAGGAGAGGAAGAAGAATGATCTTGGTGTTTGAATTAGGCAGATGGGGAAGTTTTCTAGTATGTGTTGGGAGTGAGTAGTACAGAGGCATGTGGAGGAAGGTGTTTTGGCTCCTGTGGGCATCACTATATTTCGTATTATTATATTTTGTAAAGGCAGCTGTCAGAAAAGGTGCAGGATAATGTGCTCTGATGATGCCTGGATGGAAAGTACCATTTTGAGGCAGGGGACGTAAAAAACAAAAGAAGAGAGTTCATAGGGACCTATAAATTTGTGCAATTAATTTCCCTTTATTTTCTTGACCCAACTTTTTTTTCTTCTCAGGTTGGGGGAAATTTGCATTGCATCATAGCATTCCAGAGACTTAATTGGCAAAGATTTGGCCTTTGGAACTTTCCATTTGGAACCATTAGACAAGAATCACAACCTCCAACACATGCCCAGGGAATTGCCAAATCTGAGAGTGAAGACAATATTTCCAAGAAGCAGCATGGGCGTCTGGGCCGGTCTTTCAGTGCTAGTTTCCATCAGGACTCAGCCTGGAAAAAGATGTCTAGTATCCATGAGAGAAGGAACAGTGGTTACCAGGGCTACAGTGATTACGATGGGAATGATTGACTATGCTTGGTACTGAACAACTGGCATTATATATGAATCTATATAATGAGTTATATCTAGGACTGTATGAAGACAGTAGAAGATTTTAGTAAGTCTACATTAAATAGGAGCAGATCTTGTGATATAAAAAATAACCTTGTAGTTCTCCAGACACTAAGCTTGTATATGGTTATGATGGGTAATTTCAGATATATAAGCAGATAAGCACAGATTACTATCCTTTTAAAGTTAAAAGCATATAAATAATCTGAACAGAAAATTTCACAAAATAAAACCTCTGTCTAAATAAGTCAAACACAAATTCACTTAATAGCATCAGGATTTGAAATACTTAAGCATGAAGTGACTTTGTAATGACTTGATCCCTAGACATTTGTTACAGACAGTTTTATTCCTAAGATCAAGATGTAAAGTATCATCTGCCCTTAAAAAGAATTGGGGCTATCAATTTCTACTTTTCACTCATGGTTAAAGTGCATTTAAAATTATTTCATGAGTCTAGTAGTTCTTTGATTTATAGCAGGATCTTGCTTGCCTCATTTGTTTCCTGGTTAACGTTCCCAGGAGTCTAAGAGGTAAAAGAGAAAAGATTCAAGGAATTGATCCTTCTATTAGTGCAAACGGGTGACAGTGCATTGAATCAGATATATTTGACTTTCTTGATGTGGTTTGTTATAATCAAATATTGACAAGAACCTTAGGTCTCGAAAGACTTTTGTAAGTTTAGATGACATTTGCCTTAGGGATAAAGTAAAAGAACAATTGACACCTTGAGTTTCTATACCCAAGGTTATCTGTGAAATGGGAGCTCCTGATATTTGATTGCTCTCTCAATATGGAGACATATGTTGATAACAGTACTGAAGGTATATAGGGAATGCCCAGTCACTCAGAGGACAACTATCCATATTCCAGACTCCAAGCTGTTTCCTTTTTTAAATCATTAGACAATTAGCTGTTTGAAGTGAGTATTAAATATTTCAGAAGTGTGAATTTCATATATTTGAGCTCCTCTAATTGCTGTCAGTTCTTCTGCTGCTGCCAACCTGTGACTCACAAATGACTAGGATCTCTTGTTCTTTAATTTTAGGGTCTTGTTCCAGGACTCAAATCAGTAACTTGGTGATTACAAGGTGCTGAATATGTTGGTAACCATATCGCAATACACCTCAAGGAAAAGGTTCAGATTTTTATTTTTTAAATATTTCATTGTTTTCTTGAATTTTATATCCATTTGTTCACTCATACATGCCTAGCCTACAGAAGGGGATATATATTATGAAATGGTCATTTTTTCTGAAGAGAATATTTTGCTTGAAATGCAAAGGACTGAAAGAGATTTGTAGGTTGTTGATTTTGTTATTTCATACTGGAACTTTTAAAAAGTTTTCATCAAATAAAGTTTTGTTTTCTACTTTTAATTATATGAATCTTTTTAAATCTTTGTTTTAGGTACCCTATAGAAAGTACCCTATGTATTTGAAGTACATGATAATTTGTCAATTCTGATCAATTGGTACATTGTAAAAAACCATCTTTGAGTCTTATAATTAATGAAACAATATGCATTATGATGACAATAATTTTAGATTTCTAATTTAATATAGAAAATTTGGTTCTTACATTAGGTCGAACCAAATGAAGCTGTCATTTTTGTAGGTCAAACATGGTTGAATATCAGCAATTTCATACAGTTCAACTGAATATTTCAGCAGAGGTAGATAGGAAGAACCAAGAGGAAAGGAGAAAAAATGCAAAATAAGAAATTAAAGGATAGGGTGACACTTAGAAAGAAGATGAGTTATTCAGACTATTGACTATCATCAATTTTTTTTTTTTTTTTTTTT
>NW_016107329.1:1391184-1412076 GCF_001604975.1 Cebus imitator
CCTCTACCTCCTGGGTTCAGGCAATTCTCCTGCCTCAGCCTCCTGAGTAGCTGGGATTACAGGCACGTGCCACCATGCCCAGCTAATTTTTTGTATTTTTAGTAGAGACGGGGTTTCACTATGTTGACCAGGATGGTCTCCATCTCTTGATCTCATGATCCACCCGCCTCGGCCTCCCAAAGTGCTGGGATTACAGGCGTGAGCCACCGCGCCCGGCCGACTATCATCAATTTTTATAAATGTCTTGATCTGTTCCAAGTTTGGCCCTCCAGTTATTAAGAGCACACTGAGGTTTGAGTTTAGTGAGATTATTTTCCCCGCAGAAGCTGTAAGCAAGAGTTACTGCATATTTCTCTTAGGGGATTAGTAAAATTCCCATCATATTTGATTTCTTGGTCAGTTTTTAGGAATCTCCATAGAAGCAGTGAAAGTTCAAATACTGGCTCTGCACTTACAAGCTATTATCACCTTGGGCAAGTTCAGGTTAATGTTTTTTTCTGTGCCTATTTCCTCATTAGTAAAGTGTGCATAATAGTACCTACTTTATAAATGATTTTGAAGAATAAATAAGCTAATACATGCAGTGTTTAGAATAGTGCTATTTAGACAGGAAGTGCTATTTAAGAGCTTGCTATTATTCCAGAAGATGTGGATTTTACTATTCAGAGTCTTTAGAGAGAGCCCTTTAGACAGCATCTTAAGGAGCTAACTCCTTAGTTGCTGTTTCTTCAAAAGAGTATTTCATATTCAAGAATTTTGGTTCTTTTTTTTTTTTTGAAATGGAATCTTACTTTGTTGCCCAGGCTGGAGTGCAGTGGTGCTGTCTGCAAACTGACCCTCCTGGGTTCAAGTGGTTCTCCTACTTCAGCCTCCTGAGTAGCTGGGATTATAGGTATGCACCACCATCTCTAGCTAATTTTTGTATTTTTAGTAGAAACCGGGTTTCACCATGTTGGCCAGGCTGGTCTCGAACTCCTGGCCTCAAGTGATCTGCCCTCCCCTGTCTCCCAAAGACCTGGGATTACAGATGTGAGCCACTGTGCTCAGCCTTTGCTTTGGTTTTAAAAGTACTTACAATACTCAAATGCCTATGTTGGCTATTTGTTTTTACCCAGCTTGTGGGCAGAAAAAAAATTAAAGTTCATTTAGATCAAGTTCTGCAGCAGTTCCTTTCCCTACTGCTATTACTGTTAAAGAACCATGTGCCATCATTAGGCCAAGTTGGTGCAGCAGCTGCAAAACTTCCCAATTTGTCTTCTCCCAGACTGGAGGGGCTTAGGCAGCTTCTCTAGGATCCATCACATGTTCTACATCTCAACTTTACCCGTAACACTCCCACCCCCTCCTGCACTAGTCATTCACTCAACAAACTAAGTTGAAAACCATTACCAGTTCAATTCTAAAATAGCTTAACAACAACAGCAAGATGTTGGTGGCATTCCCACTTTACTGGTAGAAACTGAGTGTTTCATTGGTGAAGAAACTTGCCTAGGATCACAGTATCTTAGTTTCTTAGGGCTACCATAACAAAACATCACAGATAGTGTGGTTTAAACAACAGAAATGTATTTTCTCACACTTCTGGCAACTAAGTCTAGGAGCAAGCAGGTTTGGTTTCTTCTGAGACCTGTCTCCTTCACCTGCAGAGGGCCACCTTCTCACTTTCCTCACATGGCCTTGCCTCTATGCTTGTCATCCCTGGAGTCTCTCAGTGTGGACCAATTTCCTTTTCATACAAAGACACCAGTCAGATTGGATTTAGGGCCTATCCTAATGGCCTTGTTTCAACCTAATCATTTTTAAACCCTATGTCTTCAGATAGTCACATTCTGAGGTACTCAGGCTTCAACAAATGAATTTTGGAGGACACAATTCAGACCATAACACAGGCAATGTATGTCTCAGATGAGATCTGAATGAATGATCAGCCTAACCACCAAGCAGATTCTTTTAGCAGACTGCAAGGTGCACTGGAGAGCTTTAGACTAGAGGCTTAAGAGGTCATTTAGGCAATATTTACACAACTGCTAGGTACTAGGAGTGGGGGATGTAAGAGTCAACAAAATAGTTCTTTGTTTCACTAAGTTTACAGTTTACCATGCGGAAGAGACAAATACTGAACAGGGAATTATATTACTCTCAGTAAAATAACAACTGGGAACAATTACAGGGGATTACATTATATATGGAAGAAATACAAAAAACACTTTCCCATGATTATTCCTGTAGAAAATTATTTGTGACTAGGTCAACCAAACATGGCCACTGTGAATTATCTTCTTGGGCATAGAAATGTCTTTGCTAAAAATGGATTTCTGGGGTGGCTGGCAAGATGGCCGAATAGGAACAGCTCCCAGTGAGACCGATGCAGAGGGGAGATTATTTCTGCAATTCCAACTGAGGTACCTGGCTCATCTCATTGGGACTGAACAGACAGTGGGTGCAGCCCACGGAGGGCAAGCTGAAGCAGGGTGGCGTGGCACCTCACCCAGGAAGTTTGAGGGGTTGGGGAACTTCCCCCCCACCCAAGGGAAGCCGTTGAGGGACTGTGCCATGAGGAACAGTGTGCTCTGGCCCAGATACTATGTTTTTCCCATGGTCTTCACAACCTGCAGATCAGGAGATTCCCTCTGGTGCCTATCCTACTAGGGCCCTGGGTTTCAAGCACAAAACTAGGCAGCCATTTGGGCAGACAGTGAGCTAGCTGCAGGAGTTTGTTTTTTTTTTCCATACCCCAGTGGCACCTGGAATGCCAGCGAGACACAACCATTCACTCCCCTGGAAAGGGGGCTGAAGCCAGGGAGCCAAGTGGTCTAGCTCAGTGGATCCCACCCCCACGGAGGCCAGCAAGTTAAGATCCACTGGCTTGAAATTCTCACTGCCAGTACAGCAGACTGAAGTTGACTTGGGATGCTCAAAGTTAGTCAGGGGAAGGGGTCTGCCATTACTGAGGCTTGAGTAGGTGGTTTTCCCCTTAGCGTGTAAACAAAGCTGCTGGGAAGTTCCAACTGGGCAGAGCCCACCAAAGCTCAGCAAAGCTGCTACAGCCAGACTGCCTCTCTAGATTCCTTCTCTCTGGGCAGGGCATCTCTGAAAGAATGACAGCAACCCCAGTCAGGGGCTTATACATAAAACTGCCATTTTCCTGGGATAAGCACCTAGGGGAAGGGGTGGCTGTGGGCACAGCTTCGGCTGACTTAAATGTTTCTGCCTGCCAGCTCTGAAGAGAGCAGTGGATCTCCCAGCACAGTGCTCGAGCTCTGCTAAGAAACAGGCTGCTCCTCAAGTGGGTCCTTGACACCTATGCCTCCTGACTGGGAGACATCTCCTAGCAAAGGTAGAAAGACACCTCATACAGGAGAGCTCCGGTTGGCATCTAGTGGGTGCTCCTCTGGGACGAAGCTTCCAGAGGAAGGATCGGGCAGCAATCTTTGCTGTTCTGCAGCCCCTGCTGGTGATACCCAGGCAAAGAGGATCTGGAGTGGACCTCCAGCAAATTCCAGCAGTCCTGCAGCAGAGGGACCTGTTAGACGAAACTAACAAAAACAGAAAGGAATAGTGTCAACATCAACAAAAAGGACGTCCACACAGAAACCTCATCCGAAGGTTACCAACATCAAAACCAAAGGTAGATAAATCCACAAAGATGAGGAAAAATCAGTGCTGAAAATTCCAAAAACCAGAATGCCTCTTCTCCTCCAAAGGATAACAACTCCTTGACAGCAAGGGAACAAAACTGGACGGAGAATGAGTTTTATGAACTGACAGAAGTAGGCTTCAGAAGGTGGGTAATAAACTGCTCTGAGCTAAAGAAGCATGTTCTAACCCAATGCAAGGAGGCTAAAAACCTTGAAAACAGGTTAGAGAAATTGCTAACTAGAATAACCAGTTTAGAGAAGAACATAAAACACAGCACAAGAACTTCATAAAGCATACACAAGTATCAATAGCTGAATTGGTCAAGCAGAAGAAAAGATGTCAGAGATTGAAGATCAACTTAATAAAATAAAGCACGAAGACAAGATTAGAAAAAACAATGAATGAAAAAGCCTCCAAGAAATTATGAGACTATGTAAAAACACCAAACCTATGTTTGATTGGTGTAACTGAAATGATGGGGAGAATGGAACCAAGTTGCAAAACGCTCTTCAGGATATTATCCAGGAGAACTTCCCCAACCCAACAAGACAGGCCAACATTCAAATTCAGAAGATACAGAGAACACTACAAAGATATCCTGGAGAAGGGCAACCCCAAGACACATAATCATCAGATTCATCAACGTTGAAATGAAGGAAAAAATGTTAAGGGCAGCCAGAGAGAAAAGGTCTGGTTACCCACAAAGGGAAGCCCATCAGACTAACAGCAGATCTCTCTGCAGAAACTCTACAAGCCAGAAGAGAGTGGGGGCCAATATTCAACATTCTTAAAGAAAAGCATTTTCATTCCAGAATTTCATATCCAGCCAAACCAAGCATCATAAGTGAAGGAGAAATAAAATCCTTTATACAAAAGCAAATGCTGAGAGATTTTGTCACCACTCGGCCTGCCTTACAAGAGCTCTGAAGGAAGCACTAAATATGTAAAGGAAAAACCGGTACCAGGCACTACAAAAATATGCCAAATTGTAAAGACCATTGACACTATGAAGAAACTGCATCAACTAACAGGCAAAATAACCAGCTAGCATCATAATGACAGGATTAAATTCACACATACAATATTAACCTTAAATGTAAATGGACTAAATGCCCCAATTAAAAGATACAGACTGGCAGTTGGATAAAGAGTCAAGACATATCAGTGTGCTGTGTTGAGGGGACCCATCTCATGTGTAGTGACACATAGGCTCAAAATAAAGGGATGGAAGAATATTTACCAAGCAAATGGAGAAGAACAAAAAAAAGCAGGGGTTGCAATCCTAGTCTCTGATAAAACAGACATTAAACCAATAAAGATAAAGGACAAGGGCATTACATAATGGTAAAGGGATCAATACAATAAGAAGAGCTAACTATCCTAAATATGTATGCACCGAATACAGGAGCACCCAGATTCATAAAGCAAGTTTGTAGAGACCTACTAAGAGACTCGGACTCCCACACAATAATAGTGGGAGACTTTAACATCCCACTGTCAATATTAGCCAGATCCATGAGACAGAAAATTAGCAAGGATATTCAGGACTTGAAGTAGCTCTGGACCAAGTGGCCTAATAGACATCTGCAGAACTCTCCACCCCAAATCAACAGAATATACATTCTTCCCAGCACCACATCACAAACTTGACCACATAATTGGAAGAAAAGCACTTCTCAGCAAATGCAAAAAAACCCAGAAATTATAACAGTCTCTCAGACCACAGTGCAATCAAATTAGAACTCAGGATTAAGAAACTCAACTTCAAACTGCACAACTACATGGAAACAGAACAACCTGCTCCTGAATGACTACTGAGTAAGTAACGAAATTAAGACAGAAATAAATGTTATTTGAAACCATTGAGAACGTACAAGAATCTCTGGGACACAGCCAAAGCAGTGTTTGGAGGGAAATTGATGGCACTAAATGCTCGCAAAAGAAAGCAGGAAAGATCTAAAATCGACACCCTATCATCACATTCAAAAAATTAAAAAAAAGAACTATACACAATTTAAAAAAAAAAAACAACACCCTATAGAAGCAAGAGCAAACAAATTCAAAATCTAGCGGAAGACAAGCAATAACTAACATCGGAGCAGACCTTCCAGAAAGGTAGGGACAACTAAAAGCAGAAGGGGGCCTCCAGAACACAGGTAGGTGAGAGACAAATGGTTGCATATGAGTTTATGATAAGACTTTCCAAAGGAAGCAATCAGAATCTGCATCCATCCCAGCGAGCAGAGGGAGGACGGACTAGAATGGGAGGCAGGTTTTGTCCTGAGCAGTCTCCCTTGACTTTTCCCTTTAGCTTAGTAATTTTGGGAACTCAAGATTTTCCTTTCACAGGCTTTAAATTTTATACCCAAGATTTTCCTTTCACAGGCTTTAAATTTTATTGCTCGTTAGTTACTGCGTGCTAGCATACAAATAGTAGAAAACCAAGCGGGCATCCACCTGTCGGTTGTCTTCACGTGCAAAACAATAATTAGGTGTCTTCACAACTGGCAGCACAACGGTAAGAAACCGATACTAAAAAAGCGCGTAGAAAATCGTCACCTCACAGCCTGGGAAACACAGGGAGACCCCATTTCTACAAAAAATAATTTGCGGAGCATGGAGGTGCGCCCCTGCGGTCCCAGCTACTTTAGAGGCTGATGGGAGAATCGCCTGAGTCCGGGAGTTCGTTTGTAGTGACCTATGATCACGCCGCTGCACTACAGTATAGGCAACAGAGTGAGACCCTGTCTCGAAAAACAAAACAGAAAAACCCCCTACCCCACCAAGAAGGCGCTTTTGCACATTGTTTTAATATTTAACTCCTTTAGGATGCCAGCATAGCGGAAGCAGACACGCAACAACGGATCAACCCTAGAGCTTAAACTTCTCACTTCCGGAGGGCTGCAGGCGCAAAAAATATACGTCAGACGTGGAGGCGGGGCTTCCTCTCTGCGCGTCGTATTAGACGGAAACGAGTTTCTCGTGGGTTTGCGGACGCAGCCACGTGAGTGCAGTGAAGGCGAGTGGTGTCGCAGCGACGTCTTCTGGCTGTTTGCGTGGCCTGCGTGGCCCTCTCACCCAGGCCTTCCATTAGAAGCGCAGACGTTTGGGACTAAACGCTAGGCGAGGCAACGCCCTGGCCCTCCCCGCCGGCGGCCATTCTCTGGTCCTGTCTTTCTTCCGGGAGGCGGTGTCAGCCCCTGGAAGTGTTCCAGCCCCAGTCTCTCCCCTTTTTTGCGGTCCCGTTGGTGCCGTCCTCCCAAAAACCGTGCCTTCTGTATTAGTTGCCATCCTTCCTGTGAAGGAGCAGGGAGGGCTTTCTCCCGGGCGGCGGTGCAGCCGGTTGTGGAAGAATTAGAGGAGAAGTTGTCGGGGTCCGCTCTGAGGACTCAGCCGCATCATGGGGGTCCAGGGGCTCTGGAAGCTGCTGGAGTGCTCCGGGCGGCAGGTCAGCCCCGAGTCGCTGGAAGGGAAGATCCTGGCAATTGGTATCCTTAACGCCGCGTTGGGACTTGGGGTGCAGGGATTCAGGGCTGGATTCCTCGCTGGGTTCTGCCTTGGGCGCAGAATGGCATCTGCAAGATGATGGTCTTGGGTCGGGGTCGGGGTCTCTATAGAATCTCTGTCAGTAGGCTTTCTAAGTACAGTGGTACCTCGGTATCCGCAGGGCTTTGGTTCCAGGAGGCCCCCCGCCCCATAACTGGATGTTCAAGTTTCTTCAAGTCCCTTATATAATGGCGTGGTATTCGCATATAAATTACGCACACCCTCCCATAATCTTTTAAATCGTTTCTGGGTTACTTGTAATACCGAATGCAATGTAAGTGATCTGTAAGTAGTTGTTTACAACTATTTAACTGTATTTTAAAAATTTTTGTAGTTTTTATTGGTATATTTTATTTTTTCCCACCGCAAGTATTTTTGATCCGTGGTAGCTTGAGTGTGAAATCGGGCGATGAGGAGGGCTGCCTGTCTGCTTTCTCCAGCTTTGCACTCTTAAGCGCCTCTGTGCATCCTGGTTTGTCACTTTGGGGCAGTGCTTTATGTTCCTTTCCGCTTTCGTTCTCTCATCTGCAAAGTGGAGGTGGTGTTAGTATCTACACACAGGATTGGAATGAGGAATAAATAAATTACCAAAATGAGAGAAGTTTAGTAGAATAAAGACGTTAAATCTTAAAGTTATCCCATTTGGGAGGTCAGTATGGAGAGAACAGGGTAGACTTCCACCACTGGTTTTGCTTGAGCCTTGCCCCATTTGTGTTTCTTAGAGGAAGGGTAGTGTGGACAGGTGTTTTACCATTTTTTTTAATTGACTTTTTAAGGACTGTTGTTTTTGTACATATTTGGCTGGTTTTCTTTGTCATTGGAATTTTTTTTTTTTTCGTTAACAAAACGTGATACTGTTTTTGAAATTTTGATCTTTTTTTTGTTACTTATTTAGTTTTTGTTTTGAGTGTCTATTCTGTCTCAGAATCTGGTGGTACCTTACACCAATTTCATAAATGGGGATCTATGAGTGTAGGGGCACATGGGCTTGTGGAAAGAGCCCTGTAAATGATTGCGTGGGGATTGGGGATGGGAAGTGGAGTGCAAAAGTGTGTGGGCCTTCAGCATAGGAGTCCCTGACTGTGGAGCCCTAATTCTTCAGTAGGTACACAACTTATAAATAAAACAACATTGATACATTTTAAAATATGAGATTTTTATCATTTTTTGCAAGTGAATAATCTTCTAATACATCTGTAATTGAATTTTGGCTTAACAGTTTTTATACAGAGTATTTTGAATTGGGGAAAACCAAAGGTGTTGTTTTGTTTTGTTTTGTTTTGTTTTAAAGCACATGCACTGTTACTGCCCTCAAGCGGTTCTTCAGTATCATTGCAGTCTAAAGATTTTCTCAGAAATAAAGGGTAAAGGCTAGTTTTCAGTGACAAGAACCCTTAAAACTTCAGGAAAGATTTATATCACTCTATGTAGCAGCCCTTGTGAAGAATTACTAAAGATGACTGTGGCCAGGCTCAGTGGCTCACGCCTGTCATTCCAGCCCTTTGGGAGGTCATGGCAGGAGGATCATTTGAACCCAGGGGTTCAAGACCAGCCTAGGCAACATAGTGAAACCCCTGTCTCTACACAGAGTCAAAAAATTAGTTGGACGTGGTGCCCTGCACCTGTGGTCCCAGCTACACAGAAGGCTGAGGCAGGAAGATTGCTTGGGCCCAGGAGATCAAGGCTGCAATGAGCTGTGTTCATGCCTGTCTCTAAATAAATAAAGACTGTCAAAGATATTCTAGTCATAATGACAACCTCATATATACATAATAACCTCGTTTATGTTAAAGAAGAATACTTGATTACCTGTTTTGCGACTGATTTTGCTTTATTTCATTTTCACAGAAATTCAGACACCTGAAATTATTTAGAGTTTATTGTATTGTTTGTTAATGACGAACTTACCCATGATTATACTAGGTTCATAATTTACTCTTGTATGCCTATAATTGTTTGGTCTTTTAACCATCTATATAGCTTAGTGTCTTGTTTATTTATACAGTCTGAATGTCTGTGTCAAATAATGCAGAATTAACAGTTAAACTTTGGCCTGTTACAGGCTTAATGTTTGTAAGATGCATTTAGGTGTATTAGCAAGATACTGCAGTCTCTTTAGGCTATATATACTAATGGAGATTAATTACATTTTAAGTCACCTAACTAAGGAACTAAAGAAACTTATTTTTTTGTATTGAAATTTTATTGGTCTTCGGGTCTTATACTTAAAGTGATTTTTGGCTTTGCTGCAGATTTTAATTTTTCTGTCCTCAGCAGAAATTTAATTTTGCTTATATAAACTTACTGAAATTACACAAGTCAAATTATACAAATATTTTCAGAATGTCTAGTTTTACATATTTCTTGTCTAACAATTTACATGAATATTTTCAGGTCATCTAATTTTACATATTTCATCTCTAAGAATTTCAAGCTAAAATTCTCAACCCTAGCCGAGAATTGGCACTACCTGTAGTAAATTAAAAAATAAAAAAAAAAAAGAAGACCTACCTCAGCCTATACGATTTAGAATTTTAGGCCTATGGTTAATAATCCATATGTTTCAGAAGCTTCATATTCATTCTAGTGGATAGAAGGGATGAGAGCCACTGATCTTAAACTAGATTTTCTCACTTAATTTAAAGTTTAAAGTAGTGGGCCAAGTAGAAACTGGTTGAATCCTATACAATGGCAAGCTCCATGGCTTTTCCAGACAATACTTACAGCAAGCAGAAACGTTGATCTAATATAAGATAGATGTACATAACACCAAGTTCTGCCTCTGAGATATATCTTTTATCTGACCTCTTTTCATGGTCTCCACTGCTACTGTCTGCTTTTACTTTGGCTATTGTAACTCATTTTAGAACTGGTTTCCTTATAATTTATTGTTCACATATTCATCAGAGTGATCCTTAAATCACATTCTAGAAACTTCTTGGTGGCTGTATCACCTCCTGCCATTCCTTTTGTCCTGCTGCACAGGCTTCTTGGAGATATGGACCATATCTGTTTTGTTCATGGCTGTGGTGTTTGATGCATATCTCTAGGGTCTTGGATATGCCTGGCCCATGATATTGCTAAATATTATAGAAATAAGTATAGCATTAGCTTGCTTTCCACTAGGTATTTTGTTACATATGTTTCTTAAGTTAATTGTTGATGGGCCTACTTTTTTTTTATTGTGATAAAAGTTAGGCAGTGTACATTTATTTAAATACCAAACTGTTCCACTTATTAGCAGGCATTTATTATGTGTAAGAGTCCTGTGAAAGGGAGTACAGTGCACAAATTGCCAGGACAAGCCATGGAGCACACAGGCTTGTTTTTTCCCTGCTAGATTATAAACTCCACAGGGTAAATACTTTGTTTTGTTCAGTACACTGGATATGCCAATCCATAGAAAAATTTCTGCCACATAATAAGCCATATATATATATATATATATAAGCTATACATATCTTTATATAAGATAAAAACCATGTATCATATATATAAATTGATATATAGGTATGTGTATATATAGGTGTATATATATAAGTGTATATATATATATATCTCTTATATATAAAAGCTATATATAGATATATAAGCTATATATATAAAAGCTATATAATTAAAAGCCACACACACACACATTTATATATATGTTTTTTTTTTTTTTTTGAAATGGAGTCTCACTTTTGCCCAGGCTGGAGTGCAGTGGCGTGATCTCGGCTCATTGCAAACTTCGCCTCCTGGGTCAAGCGATTCTCCTGCCTTAGCCTCTTGAGTAGCTGGGACTACAGATGCATGCCACCATGCCCAGCTAATTTTTGTATTTTTAGTAGAGACGGGATTTCACCATATTGGGTGGGATGGTCTCGATCTCCTGACCTCATGATCCACCTGCCTTGGCCTCCCAAAGTGCTGGGATTACAGGTGTGAGCCACTGCATCCATTCTCAGTATATTTTAAAAATAGGAACATATACAAGAAGGAGGTCTTCATCTAGACTGAGGAAGTGACCCATAGACTGAGACCTTAGAGTAGGAGATAACTAGGCCAAGAGAGGGAAAAACTGTTTCAGGCAGAGGAGGCAGCATGTGAGAAGAACCTGGGGGCAGGAAGGAGCGTAGTGATTTCTGGGGTTTGAGAAAAGCCCAGTGGCTGGAAATGAGCAGAGGCCAGACCGTTCAGAGCTTCATAGACCAGGAGAGGTAGTTTTAGATAGTATCTTGAAGGCAATGGGAAGCTTTGGAGGGTTCACCAAGGATACATTGGTGAAATCTAGTATATACCTTCAAGATATATTAGAAGGTAGAATTGATAGACCTGGTAATAGTTGATGGGGGGGGGTGTATAGGGGGTAATGCCCAGCATTCTGGCTTGGGTGAATGCCAGTGACATTCACTGAGAATGGGGCATGAGCAGCTTAGGGGAGAAGACATGGAGTTCTTGTTTTGATCATGTTAAGTTGGAAATGTCTGAGGCATGGGGTAGAGATGTCCTCTGGGCTCTCCATTCTGGGGTCAGGAGAGTGCTCTGGGCCAGAGGTATACATGTAGCCAGGGCGTGGTGTGTGTGGAGAGGAGTGGAGGTTGATAGTTCAGACAGGAGGAAAGAAGAGGGCTCGAGAGAGCACTGACGAGGTGGATACTTTATCTGTGTCTTAGAAGCTGGCGAAGAGTCTTTGAGCAGGAAAACCAGCAGAGTGTGCGTTACTCTTCTGGACAAATACAAAATTTTTTGAGAAGCACTTTTTAGAAAAGTTGAAAAATATGAGAAAACTTCAAGATGAAAATATAAATTATCTTTAATCTCACAGGCATAATATCTACTCTGATGTGTGAACTTCCAGTTTTTTTTTTAACATATATACTGTATCAGAAAATGGAGTTATACTTTATGTGCTTTTATTATCTGTTTTACTATCTTTAATAATGTTTAACGACTGTCTTCCTTACTGTACATGTTCCTGCAGCTTCCATTTATAAGGGCCTTTTGGTATTCTAGCAAATATGTCTGCCATAATTAGTTTTTAGGAAAGACCTGCTGTAAAACTTTTAAGCTGATTTTTATACTTTCATTATTATAAACAAGCATTCTATAAACAACTTTTATTATATATCCATGATGATTTTCTGAGGATCAATGTCTGGAAGTGGTAAAATAGACTGCAAGTTTTAAAGATTTTTTTCACTGTGAATTGTCACATTGTTCTAGAAAGTTTGTGCTAATTTATGGAAATTCTTTAGTGATTGCTTTTTTTAAAATGAAGCAATTCTTTGCAATGAGACCTCTTAAAAGGATGTGTCTGTCTGATTTTAAAATGCAGTATGTGAATAGGGGTAACAAGAGCTCAACTAAAGTTAACTGACTTTAGGTAGATTCCATGAGAGCTAAGTGTTTTTCGATTTTAAATGAATAGTGATAAGTAGCTAGTGTTCAACGTTTGGATAATATCAGCTGTTGGGAAATTAAAGTTTTGAGGATGAAGAGAAAAATTCCAGAGTTTTTTCCATTAACAATTCTCCCAGATATTAGCATTTGGTTAAACCAAGCACTTAAGGGAGTCCGGGATCGCCATGGGAACTCAATAGAAAATGCTCATCTTCTCACTTTGTTCCATCGGCTCTGCAAACTCTTATTTTTTCGAATTCGCCCTATATTTGTGTTTGATGGGGACGCTCCTCTATTGAAGAAACAGACTTTGGTAAGTGTCACCTAGTTTTTGGTAAGTGTCAAATAAGTTTTTTTCTTTTTGTATTCTTAGAAAAGTTCACATAAAATTTTTGTTTTCTGTTTAGAATTTTAGAAACAGACTTATTTTGACACATATTCAGTTTACTTACATCTACTTTTTTTTATCCTGAACAATTAATTTTTCTTTTAAAAATTTTTATGAGAGTTCATCATGGGTACAATGATAAAATTTAAATAGAACTAACTTCCAAAACCCTTGCAGTTGAGACTTTCCCTTTAGAGGATCTTGTTAGGTATTCTATATTTATTTCAAGGATGCCACCATCACTCTGAACACTGTGGAAACCCTCTGGGAGGTGCCTCCCTGAATCTGAGATCAGGTATCCTCCATGATAGCAAGTCTTCTTTCAAGGGGAATTGGATTTTAGGAGGAAGTGATGCTATGTGGTGCCAAGTGATGACTGAAATGGATTATCTAGGAAGGAAATTGAGTATGATGTAGAAGAATGAGAATGAGTTGCTGCTTTATTGTTCTGGAAGTACTTTTTAAAAATGTTTTTGGAAGGCTGGGGCAGGAGGATTGCTTGAGCCCAAGTCTATACTTGGCAACACAAGGAGACCCCATCTCTAAAAAAGTGTCATAAAATAATGTTTAAACAGTCCAAATGACAGCACCCATTTGGATATATGACTTTTATATGTTGAAAATTCCAAAGTAATGAAATGATGACTTTTGTCATCATACCAGACAGAGACTGTCTAATTAAGTGAGGATATGGGATAAAAGTAAAGCTTTGTAAATTCTGGGGGAGCATTTGTTGCCTCAGTAAGAGTTTCTAGACTTGAATATTGCAGTTTTCAGTTACCCAAGGTATACCTGATATATTATATAAAAGCCATATATCAGGTACTTTGTGGGAGGATTAGAAAGGAAAAGAGAATATCTCAACTATTTTGTATCTGATATCAAGCCATAAGCACAGGACTATCCATTTGTCCCTTCTTCAACATTTCTTACAAGATATTTCTATACCTTTTAGAATTTCTCATGATACATAATCTTGAACGTTGAAGGGCAGATTTACGTATAAGTAATGCATGTTTATAAAAAGCAATATTAGAAATGTTTTTGGTATAACAGTGACATTTTAAAGAATAAATAAAGCTTTCTTTTGGGGAAGCATTTACTTGATTATATATCATTAAGATTTCCATTTCTTGGGCATATTAAAGGACATTTAAAAGAAACTAATAGTTCCCCAGATATATTGTATAGTAGCCCATTAAGTAATAGACGGAAACTCTAGGTGTCCTTTATGTAGCAGCCTCCTAAAGGTATTTGTTGATATGGCAATTAGGAGGAAATGCTAAAGCAGCTGTAGTCTACAAACTCAGACAAACCAAATTCTATGGGAAATCACAGCAGTGTTTCTAATGGTCTAATATCCCCAAGTGAGATCTTACATCCTTTCTTCCCATAGGCGAAGAGAAGGCAGAGAAAGGACTCAGCGTCCAGTGACTCCAGGAAAACGACAGAGAAGCTTCTGAAAACATTTTTGAAAAGACAAGCCATCAAAACTGCCTTCAAAAGCAAAAGGCAAGAGGAAAATTATAGTCATGTTAGAAATGAAGTTTTAGAACAGTGATTTTTGTCTTGAATTCCTGTGGTTCTCTTCTATCTAATTTTAACTCAACAGAAAATAGAGAGTGAAATGAGACCAGTAGGCTGGGATTTGACCTGGTATGTAATGTGAAGGTGTGGCAATTCTCCACTTTGTGAGAGTCAGCTTTGCTCATGAGAAAGAAAAGCTGACATGGTGCATTGTGTACACTTTTTACTTTCATTCTGCTCTTATTCTTGACTCTAGGTGAGCAGCCCCTCCACGTTTCCTTCCTTTCTCTTGGCTGTACTTATTTTCCACAGCAGTGGCCGGAGGGGAACCAGTTCAGGTCCCCGTTCATCTCCCTGAGCAGGGTCTGCGTAATCAGTGGGGAGGTATTCTCAACTCAGAATTCTGTTTCATATTACCTGTTTAAAGATTTGTGTACTTTGCAGAAATGAAGCACTACCAAGTCTTACGCAAGTTCGAAGAGAAAACGACATCTATGTTTTGCCTCCTTTACAAGAGGAAGAAAAACACAGGTAAATGTTGAACTATTTAAGAATATTATTTTAGTCATTGCTACACGATGTGTTATCTATGTAATAAGGCATGTGAAAATTTTTTAATGCATCTGAAATAGGCATGCTCTATACCTTTTAGAATATTTTTCAAAGACTAAATTTTTTATTTACTGTTCTTTGTGTTTGGTGATTCATGATCCTTATTCCTTTTCATTCTGAAGAACTTCTGCCAGGACTGTGGATTTAAAATTCTCCAAGGCATGAATTTTAGTTTTGCTTGCACTTTGCTTACACATGCTGTTTCTAGCTGCTTCTCAATCCAGTATGATCTCTCTCACCATGATGCTAAAATACCACAACCCATGACATCCTTGTTGCTAAATCTGGCAAATACTTTGCACTTCTCAGTGTGCTTGACTTCTCTGCCCCAAACACCATGCCACACTGCTCTGTTCCCCTGGCATCTCTCTGGCGTTTCTGCTCAGCCTCTTTGTGGACTCCACTTCCTCTGTCTATCTCTTAACTGCTGGCAGTTTCTGTGTTTGAAATGAAGTTGGAGAACCAGAAGGCTTGACAGTTTGCCTTTGTCCTCTGTCCTTCCCTCCACTTCTTCCTTTCCCAGGAGTCCCCAAGAAACAACTTAGCTTTTGAATCAGCTCAGTTCTGTTTGTCTCCATTGCTACCACCTTCATTTTTTCTCCAGTTTACATTATTAGCTTTTAAACTTCTGTCTTTGTCTTTGATCTTATCCTTTTTGTAATAACTCCTCCCATCAAGCCCAATCTCTGTTTTGTGTTATAGTCTGTTTAAAATCCAAATCTAATATTGTCATTTCCTTACTTAAAACACTTTCTAGCTTCTCATTTCTTTTTTTCTTTTTTCTTTTCTTTCTTTCTTTCTTTTTCTTTTTTTTTTTTTTTTTGATGTGTCTTAGTCTGCTTTCAGTATCAGGGTAATACCAGCCTCACAGAATGAGGTTTGAAGTGTTCCTGCCTCCTCTATTTTTTGGAATAGTTGGAGTAGAATTGGTATTAGTTCTTCTTTAAGAGTTTGGTAGAATTTACTGTGAAGTCATTTGGTCCTGGGCGTTTCTTTGATGGGAGACTTTTCATTACAGCTTCCATCTCATTACTTACTATTGGAACATGACATCACTCTTGATGTCAAGTGTGATCACATGGCTGAGATCGTGCTTGTCAGATTTCTCCAGTGTAAAATTATTATTTTCCCCCTTCCTGATTGTTCTCTTTGGAAGTTACTGCACACAGCCCACACTGGTGGTGTGGGAAGTTAGTTATTCAATCATTTATTTATATCAGTGTGGAATCATGGGTATTTGTTTTATACTTTGCATTTACTCCAACACCATGCTGTTTTGTTGCTCAGATTATTCCAGTTTTGGCCATAGAGAGCTATTTTGGTGGGCTTCCATGCCTTATTGACATACCCCATTGTTGTGTTTTATGTTTTATGCAAGGTTTTGTGTGTGTGTGTGTGTGTGTGTGTGTGTGTGTGTGTGTGTTCAGCACTTGCTTGCTTTCTGGCACCAACAATGTTCCAGCCTCATTGCCTATGCTTGTGCCCTGTTCTTAGAATCAGGCACTTCTCCAAAGAGCCCTGATTCTTCATATTGGAAAATGGTTTAGGAAACCAAGATCAGAGTAGTGGGTGCTTTCATTACTACTGGGGAATCATTGCTTCTATATCTTCTCAAATATGTATATATACTAACCTATGTTTTCACAAACATTCCTATAAATGACCATCTATACCTATAATAAGCTGATTATGAGTTCATACTGAGGTTTCCAGTTTTAATCTATTGCAACATAGACCATTCTAGCCTTCTCCTTTTGCCTGTCTGTAACCTCCCACTCCATAAATGAGAAAACTGACTCTCATGATCTACCATCCAGTTACTTAATTACTCAATTCTGAACTCACTCTGGTAGAGTGAGCTCAGAACTCCGGTAGAGTGAGTTCAGTTTGTTGATATTTTGTTAAGGACTTTTGTGTCTATATTCACAGGAAATATTGGCCTGTAAGCTTATTTTTCCCTAGCAATGTCTTTATCTTGTTTTGGTATTAGAGTGGTTCTGGCATCATAAAATGAGTTAGAAAGTATTTACTATTATTTTGGGAAGAAATTCAAAATAATTATTATTTCTTCATTAACTGCTGGATATAAATCACCTAAAAATAGTCTTGGTCTGGTGCTTTCTTTTTTGAAGGTTTTGTTTTGTTTTGGTTTGGTTTTAGACAGAGTTTTGCTCTTCTTGCCCAGGCTGGAGTGCAATGGCACGTTCTCAGCTCACAAAAACTTCCACCTCCCAGGTTCAGGTGATTCTCCTGTCTCAGCCTCCCCAGTAGCTGAGATAACAGGTATGTACCACCAGGCTTGGCTAATTTTGTGTTTTCAGTAGAGACAGGTTTTCTCCATGTTGGTCAGGCTGGTCTTGAACTCCTGACCTCAGCTGATCTGCCTGCCTCACCCTCCCAAAGTCCTGGGATTACAGGCGTGAGCCACCACTCCTTACCCAAGATTTTTAAGTTATTGATTTAATTTATTTTACATACAGAGATTAAGGTTATTATTCTTCCCTTTGCGTGAATGTTGCCAGTGTGTATCTCTCAAAAAATTGGTCCATTTCATCTACTTATCAAATTTGTGGGCAAACATTTCTTCATAGTATCCCCTCTTTCTCCTTTGAGTGTCCAGGAAATCAGTTGTAATGATACTTCTTTCATTTGTGAAAGTGGTAATTCATGTCTTCTTCCTGCATTTTTGTGTGTTGGTAAGCCATGCTGGAGGTTTGTCTATTTTATTGATCTTTTCAAATAACTACCTTTGATGTTAGGTATTTTCTATATTGTTTTTTCATTTTCTTTTCTTTCGTTTGAAACAGGGTCTTGCCCTATCACCCAGGCACAATTATGGTTCACTGTAACCTCAAACTCCTGAACTCAAGCAATCCTCCTACTTCAGCCTTCTGAGTAGCTGGAACTACAGACACATGCCACCACATCTGAATTATTTTTTATTTTTGTAGAAATTGGGCCTTGCTATGTGGCTCTGGCTGGCATCAAATTTCTGACCTCAAGCAGTCACCTCTCTGTGGCCTCCTGGAATGCTACAATTACAGGTAGGTGTAAGCCACCCAACCCAGCCTGTTTTCTCATTTTCAACTTTTTAAATTTATGCTCACATTTTCATTATTTCCCTACATGGTAAATTTAAGATTTACCATGATAGATTTAAGACATGGATTGAAGACAAAGTGTGTTCTCACAGCACAGTGGGATTAAGCTAGATGTAATAAGTTGACTGGAAAAATCTCCAAATATTTGGAGATTAAACAAAACATCTCTAAATAAAAATAGGCTCAAGAAGAAGCCTTGAAAAAAAATTAAATATATTTTGAATGAAATTATAGCTAGTAAAAGTAGCGCTTCAAAGGAAATGTTTGGCTTTTAATACATACATTTTAAAAAGAAGTTAGAAAAACTTAAAATTAATAACCTATGATTCTACTTTAGGAAGCTAGAGAAAGATTAACAAATTAAATTTAAGAAAGCAGAAGTGAAAAAATGATAAAAATGAAAACATGAATTTAAAAAGTTGAAAATGGGAAAGCAATATAGAAAATCAACAATAACAAAAGTTGATTCTCTGAGATCAATAAAATGCACAAACTTCAGCAAGCTTACCCGAGACAAAGTAAACGAGTGAATTCTAAGTCTTAACATTAATTTATAAAGAGGTTTTTGTGTAATAGTTTAAGTAAAAATTATTGTAACTCTGTCCTCAAATTGATGAGTTGTATGGAATATAAATGATCCCACAAATCCTGGCCTAAATTTTAGCTGTTGGCTTCTGAATACAACTGATCTAACAAAAGTGGCCTAACAATATTAGAAGAACTCAAACAAGAAGACTCTTTGAGCAATAGCAAAGATTCTTACTCCACTTTTTTATCCTCGTCCATAACAAAAAGTCTAAGCACAACTATTATAACAAGGTGTTTTTGCTTCAGAGTTCTGAGTAAAACATCTGTTTCCTGGGACCTTATTTTACGCTACTTCCTTTTTCAAAAATTTCATGTAGGTTCCTGAAAGTCCCACAGGTTCTATAACTAGCCTACTAGTTCGGTGGCCCACAGGCGCACAAATGAGAAAAAAAAAAAAAAAAAAAAAAAAAAAACCCAGAAACTCCACTGAACTGTTCAGATGGGGTGTGTTCCAGACAACCAGGAAGTATAGTTCCTTTCTGCATACACTTTCCAGGATTTAAAAATGGATAAATAAACTTTGCCCTGCGTGTGTGTCAACTTTAAACAAATGACTCTTATTCTCTGATGTTGTCTCTGATTTGTCAGGGATTGGTTGTCTTCAAATTTCATTACTCAAAATAACTGTAAAAAACCAAGGCACACAAAAAATTTCTTGTTATGTGTGGCATAAAGGTTCTTCAAAGCAGCTTCTAGAAACAACCTTTTGAAAATTATTTTTCTGCCTTTCTGGTAACTCCAGCCCTTGTAATTATCATGCATAGTGGATACAGGAGGATTTTCAGCCATCATCTTGAACCTGTTGTTTAAAAACATGGCCTACATATATACACCGTGTATCACTTCCCCTAAGAAAACGTTATTTGGATGTGGTCAATAAAATCCCTTTTCTCTCCAAAGTATGAGTTGCTATTTTAACTTTTAGCCACTAGGTGGGGATAAGTTACATGGAGAAAAATAAAACGCATATTTGGGCCAGGACTTAATTTCCTAGCAACTTTGAGTTTCCGGTATCCCACTTGCCTCATTTCTTCTCTCAACAGCCAATGGGACAGGACAGCAAGTCATAAACAAACAGAAAGTTAACCTTGAGATGAGTGAGGGTTTTAAATTTTAGAACAGGAAAGGTTATTAAATATATAATCCAAAACACTCATTTTATTTCCTTGAATACTGAGGTCCAGCCTAGAGGCAATGATTTGCCTAGAATCACATACGGATCAAGAATAGAACCAGACCTAGAAAGTAGATGGTACAGTTATTTTATTTGGCACTTTTATTTGCAAGGGTAGTGCCCGGTGTGTAAAAGACTGCATCAGCCAAGTGCTGGGAGCACAGGCCTATAGTCCCAGGTACTTGGGAGGCTAAGACGGGAGGATCATTTCAGTCCAGGAGTTTAAGTCCAGGCTGGGCAACACAGCAAAGCCAGCCCCAGTGTATATCGGTGTACCAATTAGGAGGGTGAGCAGAGGATTGTTCTGGCTATATAGAAAAAGAAAGAGTTCTAAGGAACATGTGGGCCTTTCCACTAGCAGAGCGGCTGCACCAGGGAGGCAACCAACCCGCCAGCAGGAGGTGCACAGCTGCCTTCTTGAAAAATATTTCAGTCAGCCCGAGAAGTTACTGAGTTTGTAAATCTTAGCATCCACAGTGTGTGTCATTGAAGACTACATGTTCCGAGACTTTGCGGAATTCTAAGATAACTTTCTTCAGTTTGACAGCTGCAGAAGAAGGGCATTTGCAGACCTTAAAAATATGTTTAGGCCGGGTGCAGTGGCTCACTCCTATCATCCCAGCACTTTGGGAGGCTGAGGCTGGCAGATCACGAGGTCAGGAGATAAGACCATCCTGGTCAATATGATGAAACCCCATCTCTATTAAAATACAAAAAATTTAGCCAGGAGTGGTGGTGGGCGCCTGTAGTCCCGGCTACACAGGAGGCTGAGACAGGGGAATCGCTTGAACCCAGGAGGCAGAGGTTGCAGTGAACCAAGATTGCAACACTGTACTCCAGCTTGGGGGATAGAGTGAGACTTCATCTCAAATAGTCATAATAATAATAATAAACACAAGCACATATATGTTCATCACAGCACCATTCGCAATAGC